>NC_053180.1:20158700-20758700 GCF_905163445.1 Pararge aegeria | reverse complement strand
AACAGGTTAGCCCGCTATCATCTTAGACTGCTGCCAAGGGCTAACGCGAAGTGGAATAAAAAATAATAAGTGGCGCGCCTTGAACTCATCGCAATGTAATTCCGTTTTCTTAATTCAATTTGCGTGGCTATTTTCCACTTCAGTTGGGATTTTCCATTAGGAAATTCGGAAAATTCGGGATGGTTCTAACAACCCGGAGTTTGGAATTTTCCGGAGATTCATCCCCGTCTGATCTCTTTCCGGTAGTGTCGGAGCTGCCGTCCCATCGGGCTATAATAAACAATAATAAAAATACTTTGGTCTCTGACAATACACACATCGCAATCTAGTCCCAAAATAAGCGTAACATGTGTTGTGGGTACTCAGATAGCTGATGAATATAATACACATTACGCATAAATGCTTATTATATACAGATAAACACCCAGACACTGAAAATCAATCATGTTCATCATACAAACATTTTCCAGTTGTGAGAATCGAACCTACGGCCTTGGCTCAGAATGTATTTTGCGTACACACTTGTGCACTATTAACATTTTCCACGTAGTTGGAAATCTCTCCGGAGATTGACCACCGTGGTCAAAATTGGTCAAGGAAAACTGTTTCTAACCCCAAACTTGGAGTTAGCTATGTTTGGTAAAAGTCGGTTCAACATAGCCGCCGCCACAAAATGGCGAATTAACCCCCCTCAATGTGGGTATCTTAACATTTTTGAATGTCGGGCGACGATATGTTTGTTGCAGGGGTAAAACAATGGGCGGTTCGAGCTCCATCAACTCGCTGGCCTACATCCGGGGCAACCGCCTGGACTACGACGCTTGGGCCGCCCTGGGCAACGAGGGCTGGAGCTACAAAGAGGTAAGGTTTGGTCATTTTTTTCGTTAATTTCTAGTCATCCTCATTATCATATCAACCCACTAGCACGGGTCTCCTCTCATAATGAGAAGGGCTTAGGCCGTAGTACATCCGCAGGAGATTTTGACATTTTATATCGAAGTGCCACTTTGCAGAAAATGATTTTTCGTACCTGTTGTAGTACCTGCGTCGAACAGATGTTATGGATTCAGAACGTAATGACGTTGGATCCTTTATTATAAATAGGTTCAGGACACAATTAACCCAATAACTTATTATAATACTTTAAAAATAAAATACAAAAATAATTTATTCAAAAAACAATTAAGTACTATACAATTAAAAGCATAAATTTAAAGTGGAAAATTTTTCTGCCGCTGTACTGCACTATGAAATCGGACAGATTATGATTGTATAACATTAGTTATAAGTTATTTGTAGCAGCAGTTGCATAGAAATATTATATTATATAGAAACATTTCTCAAATAATAGCTTCCTTTTTGAGTTAGTGACAAAAGTTATGTCAGGCATGATTCTGTTCGTCTCTTTTCCGAATTGAATGGGCTCTAAAAAAACGTTTCTAAGATGAAATTGTTGTATAAACAGGTGCTGCCATTCTTCAGAAAATCCGAAAGAAACATGAATGTAGAAGCCCTCGACAGCAAATACCACGGCGCGAAGGGCGAACAGTACGTATCGAGGTACCCTTACATCGATGAACCCTCTCTAATGCTGACTGAAGCGTTCAACCAAGGAGGGCTCCCTCTAACAGACTACAACGCAGCTCATCAAGTAGGCACCATGCAGGCGCAAGCAGTATCTCTAGATGGTGAAAGAGTATCGACCAACATCGCCTTCATACAACCTATACGGAACAAAAGACCTAATCTCGATATCGAAACCAATTCAGAAGCAATAAAAATACTAATAGATGAAGACAACAATGCGTACGGTATCGTTTACGTAAAAGATGGTAAAAAGTATACTGCATACGCCAAAAAAGAGGTGATAATCAGTGCTGGATCTATAAACTCGCCAAAATTATTAATGTTATCCGGAATAGGACCGAAAAAGCATTTAGAAAACTTGGGCATACCGGTGGTGCAAGATCTAGCCGTCGGAGAGAATCTGCACGATCACGTTACCTTTAATGGTATCATACTCGCTTTGCCAAATAAAACTTCTACAGCGGTCAGTGAAGAAGAGATTTTGACGGCCGTTAAAGACTATGCCAAAATGAAATTCAAAAGGGGTCCGCTCTCGGGTAACGGGCCGGTGAATTCAGTTTCTTTCCTGAAAACCGATCCCGAACTAGACGCACCCGATATACAGTACCAAGTAGACCACGCTCCGAACTGGAGAGAATTCATACAAGATCCAATAACGGCAGAAAACGTTGCAATAATGCCCACCGCCTTCTATGACGCTGTGATTCCGAGAACTATGAATTTGGTGCCAAAAAGCAGAGGAGTCCTTTTATTGAACGAAACCGATCCCAATGGCCATCCGTTACTGTATCCTAATTACTTCGGCGACGAGAGAGACTTCATACCACTTTTGAAAGGAGTGCGATTCCTGTTATCTCTCGAGAAGACCGAAGCGTTCAGGTCCCGCGGAGCGTACTTCGTGCGACAGCCCATGCCGCACTGCAAGCATTACGAGTGGGGCACCGACGAATACTTGATTTGCTTGATGAAAGCGTACACTACGACCACCTACCACCCCGCGGGCACGTGCCGCATGGGCCCCGCGGGGGACGCGCGCGCGGTGCTCGACGGCCAGCTGCGCGTGCGCGGCGTGCGCGCGCTGCGAGTGATCGACGCCTCCGTGATGCCCGTGGTGGTGCGCGGGAACACCAACGCGCCTTCCATCATGATAGGGGAGAGGGGGGTGGACTTCGTTATTAGGTACTGGAGGAATCGCACCAAAAACTACTGTTGAACTACTTGCTAGTTATAAAAGTAGATATAAAAAGCATTGCGAAAAAAAAAAATGTTATTAGTTAGACTACGTCACATAACATTACTTAATCGCAAGCGGAGTACTTCATTGTTCATTATTATTTTCTCTATTACTTATCACATGGGACCAGGGACATCCATGCTTTTAAGTGAATCCTTGTTATATAAATTCTTATTTTTAAATCGAGATATAATACATTACCCATTTTTTTCTAAAGTTTTATTATGTAAACGATCTCTTCACACGTTCTGTTGCAAAATATGTTCCAAAAAAAATTAAAAAGTAAATGCAGATGCTTGTCGCGTCATTCACCGTTGTCGCATCGTAGCTTTCGATTGGATGCACCAATTTTGATTTTGTTTTTTTTTTGTTAGAAAGGTGAATATCTTTGGTTGTGTCTGATGAAAATAGGTACAAGATGGCCGCCACCACTCGAAACGGCGAATGGGCTATGTTGAATAGCCCATTTATACGAAAGAAATTTTAAACAAAAATACAATATCACGAACCTGTCGACGAGCCTGGAGGGGTTTCAGATAGTCTGAAGTAAATGGTTTCTGCCTGGATCTAGAAAAATGATACATTAAGTGCTTAGACAGTTAATTTTGCAAGTTATCTAACATTTTACTATAAATATTGTATCGCGGATTCCAAACAACAGAGCAATATTGCAATAATGGCTTAGCCAAAGAATTGAAAAGGATGAATTAATATACTTTTATTACACACCACAAAAAGTACATAGAAAAAAAAGAAAAGTATAACAAAACAACGTATACAATTTGGCTAACTTATCGCTTCATAGCAATATCTTCCAGGCAACCAATGGCGAAGATAAAAAGAATAGGTACAGAAAATAGTAAGGTAGTGCATACATACATACGAGTATACCTATAAAATAAATATTTCATTACTTAAATTTATACGATTCATATATATAAAAAACAATATTTGTAAAAATAATACCTCATAGATCATTTAAGTAATAGAACCTAGAACTTTTCGTGACAGAGCTCGTCCGGGGAATACTACAACAATGGTCTGCCACAAAGCATTGTTGCTGTGTTCCGGTCTGAAATGTGGTTGCCGGTGTAATTATAGGCACATAGGGTTAACACCTACTCCTCAGATTGATGGACACAGGGTGGAACTCCGCAGGACGAGTCCCTCACATACCCTGTTGGCTGCAAAGTGTTCCTTCTAGGTGATAGGTTTCCACTAAGCTAACGGGTGGACCATCTGCTTTTTTAGAAACAAACATGTCCCTTTGCATTTTTACTATATTTGCCACATTATTACCTTTGAAATATCTACCGCTGTCATCAACACGACAGTGGCCTCCCTGGGGCAGCGGTTAATGCTGTGGGTTTAAGTGGGAGGTCCCGGGTTCGAAACCAGGCAGAGGCAATTTTGAATTTCTGAATTTTCTCTGGTCTGGCATGGTGGGAGGCGTCAGCAGGGTAGCACAGGCAGGAGACAAAAAATATATCAACTGACAAGGGACATAATTAACGTGTCCACCTGCTAAAGACGGGAACATGAAGTAGGAGACGTTTACCCACGTTTTACTTGTGCGCCAATGCTATGAGAGATGATAAAGCTGTGGGAGAGGATAAATTTGTAACCTCCTGCCGATGCTAGCCGTGCTAGTTACCACCCTACCGACAAAGACGTTCCTTTTAGTAATTTAGTGTTCCGTTACGAAATCGTTAAGTAACCGATTAGAGTTGAGTTTATGATCACTGCCCTGCTCTAACTGGTTAGCCCGTTACCATCTTATACTGCATCATCACTGCGGTGAGATTGCAGTCTAGGGCTAGCTCACTCGTGCTGGAAAAAAAAGAACGAACTTAGTCGTTACAGCTTTGGTGCTCGAGCCCTGCCACGTCGGTCGCGATTTTATACGTGCGTCTGTACGCGGGTGTACCTACAATGGATATCAGCTGAAAAAACATGTGTCTACCTCTTCAGGTAGTCATATGTTTGTAGCGCAATTCATGGCCGCGGCAGGTACTCAGTCCACAGTCACCATGCCAATACAAAAAAAATGTTTTTTGTTTCTCTCTTATCGTCTCAGCTGCTTATTGTATGTGTCCGACTACTGGGCTATGCACTTGACTTTACGCGGATAAAGAGTCTCAGTTCAATATATTTTCAATGATTTTCAGCTTTGCGATTTGCCCACATACATCGTTGCATCCAAGAAGGGCAAGATTTATCTATATTCGATTTTTTTATGCCTGTTTTCTCTAACGACGAACAAAGCAATGCCGAAAGAGTAAGTCCTATTCTAAAGAGATTCCTAGACATACATCAACCATTACATAGTTACAACCAACCGTTACATAGGTAGTTACAAGCAATAGTTGTAAATAATAATAAATAACATCGCCCAAATCATGCGGCATACGATTTAGGCAGTGCCTAGCTTTCACTAAACCATTAATATTCAAATTCATGTTACACTCTAGCTAAGCAACTAATTTTTTTGATTTTTAGCATAGAGTTAGTTTAAGTTAACATAGTTTTTTTGCCAGGAATACAAACGGTTCCAAAGGGATTTGCATAATTAAGGCGGATGAAACCGTGGCATGGAACAGCTATGATATAATGAGAATCTGCTCCTTTAATGTTTTCAATTTAAATTATTTGAAAATTAATTTTATTATTTATTAGGCGTCTATATTAGATTAGTTATCATCATAAATTCATTACCGGCCCGCTACAGGGCACGGATCTCCTCTCAGAGTGAGAAGGGCCGTATTCTACCACGCTGGCCAAGTGCGGATTGGTACACTCCACACGCCGTTGAGAACGTTTTGGAGAACTCTCAGGCATGCAGGTTTCTTCTCGATGTTTTCCTACATCGTTTAATATGTTTGTAGTACATAGTATTTAAGAATAACGTACCATTTGCAGCGCATGCGAAAACAGCTCATTAACATGTACCTTTCGGGCTTGCAGTTGATTAACAAATACAATATTAAGGCCTAAGATTACTGATTATTAGTGCATTGAGGCGGTGACAGCGCAGTGGGTAGGACTTCGACTTTACTTTCGGGGTCCAGTTCGAATCCCAATCCCTAACTTTTCTAAGCTATGTATTTTTAAATCATTAAACGGCGAAACTTACTTGCTTCAACGGCGAAGGAAAATATCGTGAGCAAAACTGGCATGCCTGAGAGTTCTCCATAATGTTCTCAAAGGCGGAGTCGACCAATCCGCTTGGGCCAACGTGGTAGACTACGGCTATAACTCCTTCTCATTGTCGGAGTAGACCCCTGTAGTGCGCCGGAAATGGTTTGATGGGAGGATTACTGAAATAAAATATTGTCTCAGTTGAGAATGTTGCGTTCTAAAGATGAAAGAGTTTTGAAATTGATTATGTAGTTTTTTAGTTTGTCCCTTACATACAGATATACAAAATTACAAAAAATTTAATAGTAGTAGGTATTTTTTATAATATTGTTATAGATGATAACTTTATTTACTCATTAATTGCATAGGTATATAATACGCTTGTCCGTTAAGTTCTGTTACTGATTTTTCTCGCGAGAGAAGTGAGCTCGAGTCGTGCCCTGGCGTGTTCGACTACACTGCAATCTAGAAGCACCAGGTGAGTAGCGTTATGCAGTTTAACTAGATTTCTATCATATTGAATAATAGTTTATTAATTCAGCGTGTCCTGAGAGTTAATTTCGCTCTAGACAAAAACCTGTACAGTGATTTTCATGCCTTGCTGAGATATTGTAAGTAGTAGATATTTGAGTGACAGAGCTCGTCCAGGGAAGTACTACCGCCATGCATATTTCTGCAGCTAAGCAGCATTGTCGCATTGTTTCTGTCTGCAGGGCGTGATTGCCGTTGTAAAAGTTAGAGGTGTGTGCGAACTCGTCCGCACGAAATTGAAGCCCACGTCCTAGCCACTAGCTTATTACAGCTCCAGATATGACAAACCAAACAAAACATAATTATCATGCAGTCGAACAAAGAAATTTCTCGTCAGTTTTCTGAAATCGCGTAAAAAGCTAGCCTTATGTTGCTCAAGTACGCATCGTATAAAGATTGTAACCTTTCAGGTCAAAATGATTTGGCAGCCGCTCAACCTCACGGAAGTGTGTCCCCCCTCCACACCCGTGTCAGCATGCTCCAGCTTCGGCTTCGTGTACCTCAACCTGCTGGTGCAGCTGTACGGTGCCTCCGCGGATCAGCAGCTGCAGGACATGTGCGACGCAGAAGTAAAACCCGAACTGAAAGATGGCATGACTTATGACTTCATCGTAGTGGGCGCGGGCGCTGCGGGCTGCGTCGCTGCCAACCGGCTGACTGAGAACCCCAAGTGGAAGGTGAGCTCATCGCAGTCATCACGCGTAAAGGCTTTTATGCGACCCGTGTCTATGTGCTACGGGACTCTGTTCAGTTCGTAAACATAGAGTGGGCGCGCTATAAGCACTTTGGTAACCCAACCGAAAAAAAACGTAAATGTTAATTCGTTAGAAGTTGCCACCACATTCATTCGCGCATCGTGCTAAAAGGTTGGACGCCATCAGGGTACGGGCTAGAAGAGAAGCCACGGGCCGAGACGGGCCATCAGATACCATTCAGCGTAGTATGTAGGCAATTCAACTTTGCAAAAAATATATGGCAAAATTTTTACTTATGTGAAGATATGCAGTGAAATCCTGTAGAGGTACAAAATACATAATTTTGCTATCTTTTCCGTTTTTAAGAGTAGGTATTATAAACGATAATGTAGGATAAGTTCAAAAGGTGCATTATGCGTTACTTTTTAAGTTCCTAAAACACAGTTCAATAATGTTCTCCGTACATCATGAGAAAATCAAATAATTCAGTGGTCGCATTTCTACTTAAAGCTGACCATGAAAAGGAGGGCAAAATGCTGCCGACGTGCCCACTGAGTTTCCGCGGAAAGGCGCACCCACTTTAGGTTTAAGAATCCCTAGTAAGGACCCACCTTCCTTTTCTCTCTAAGTCTCTCAGTGGGTATATTTTGATTAGCGACTCTTAATTATTCACCACCACTAGTCCTGGCCACCAATCTACACCACATACCGCCGAGTGTATCGTAATAATAAAATAAAGTAAGTACTGGAATTATAAGTTATTTTATTTTCATATTATTCTTATTGCAGTAATTATATAAAAAATAAATATACTACGACAATACTCTAACGCCATCTAGTCCCAAAGTAAGCGTAGCTTGTGTAATGGGTACTAAGACTTTAGGCACAAATGGTGACATCGATGACGCAAGGCCCATCGGAATTGATAACATCCCCGCGCGCGCCGACGACGACTTCGCTGACAGTGGCGCGGGGTCATTTCACGGACACGACAAACAGGCTCAAAGCCAATGAGGGCGGTTGTTCTAGCCCCTAGAAAGGGGCTAAAAAAACAAATACCAGGGCAGCATAGCTGCCCTGCGTATATGACCCGGGTAAGGAGGCGTTGCCTCGAGGCCCGTACCCCCGACCGGCCTATTGGCTGCTTGGAGATGACCCGCACGCAAGATGACTGATGAATATTTTTATAAATAATATACAAAAATACTTATAATCAATTTAATAAACTTAATACATATAAATATACATATAAACACCCAGACACTGAAAAACATTTATTTTCATCTCACAAACATTTTCCAGTTGTGGGAATCGAACCCACGGCCCTGGACTCAGAAAGCCGGGTCGCTGCCCAATTGCGTCAATCGGTCGACAAAAATTATAATTGACTTTATTTTAGTTTCGTTTGTTTCTTGTCAGGTACTATTATTGGAAGCTGGTCCAGAGGAGCCCGAAGTCACACAGGTGCCAGGCTTCTTCACCGCGCTCGCAGGCTCCAACTTGGACTGGAAATACACCACAGAGTCCAACGGGAAGAGCTGCCTCGCATTTCCCGAAGGAAAATGTGGATGGCCGCGGTAAGTTTTATCCCACACATCATGTTTTAATTACTAAAATTGTTATTTATGCAACTGATGTTAATAGGTGTTATGTTTAATGTTTTAATACCACTTATAGTGGATTATAGTATCACATGAGTGTTTTAATACCTAAATACTAACACTTTATGGCATGAATCCTCTTTGAAGATTCTAAAAACAATAAAAATTTCGAAGAAAATTGGCGGGGATTCGAATAACCTACTCTTTTTACGGTGCGCGGCGTTCTTGTAATAAAACGCGTATGAATAACAATGTTCTTTTTTTGTTATTTATACCGATACCACACAGAGCAGTAAGAATGTGGCTGTCTGTTGAAAGCCCTTCGCAGCCGCTGGTGGCCCTCTCATACACAGCGGCCGCCTCGTCAGAGAACAAGCACGCGGCGTTAAAGTCCTATACTTGCGAACAATGTATGTGTATACTTTGATAGCTCAAATAATTTAATATGACTTCAAGATTGAAAATATCACTTAGAATTTTGCTACTTTGGGTTACATTATTGCAATTTTTTGGAGGATCTCCATTTTTTTATTAAATAAATTATAGCCTATGTTACTTCGTGATAGTTAAGCTCTCTTTAGGCGCAGAAATGGTTAAAATCGGTCGAGTACTTTCGGAGCCTATTGGGTAACAAACAACAGACAAACAAAAAATCTTCTTGACGCGCCTTGATCTAAGGGTTATGCTCATGACAATCACATCAACCGTTTCGTAGACTCTCTGGAAATATGAGCCCAAAATAAGACTCATGGCCCGGTGTCAAAACTTGGATCCTGGATATTAGCAAAAAGTTAAAGAAATTAAAAGTAGCTCGTTCCTTTTTCTTACTTAGTGGTAAAACGATGGGCGGTTCGACCGCTATCAACGCCATGGCTTACGTGAGGGGAAACAAAGCAGACTACGACGAGTGGGCTCTCATGGGCAATGAGGGATGGAGCTACGATGACGTGAGTACCTTAGTGTTTTCCCTGCAGACGTCGAATTCTGTCAATATCATATCCACAGGGCATCTCTGAGAGCATTATGAAGAATTTCCAGACATCGAGTCTTTATCAAACCAATTTCCTTCACCGTGAAAGCAAATTATACTTGATTGCTTGACATGCACATACCAAACTTATGGGTTACAGTTACAGCTGCATGCCGGGGTTTGAACTCAGTGCCCGGGAAAGGGAGGGCGAAGCCCTAACTATGATCGCTTAGCATTTATATTTAGGTAGGTCCTGTCCAGCTGGGCCAGTGTGGGCCAGTGTGGTGCACAGCGTGGTGCACTACGTCCTTAACCCCTCATTGTGGGAGGCGACCCGTGCCCTGTAGTGGGCCGGTAATAGGTTGATATGATGATGACGATGACTGTCTAAGTTACTTGCAAATTTTGTATACTCAGGTAAAAGCAATATCATTTTGATAAAAAGTTTAATCTTAATTTCTCGATATATTAAATAAATTATGTGCGAAAAATAGACAAATAACTTTTTTTTATCACTAGGCTAGTTTCCGCTAAGCTTCGAATCTACATACATGTGGTAGCTATTATTTTTCTTATGCAGTTTTGGTTTAAAAGAAAGGAAATAACTAGCATAAGAAAAAGAACAAGGTAAAAATCAAAGAAATAAAATTAAAGCAGAGCCAGGTAGAGAATCAGAAATCAGCAGCTTCCAGTGTTTAATTTATTTACTACAAGCTGTTGCCCGCGACTTCGTCTGCGTTTGATTTTGTTTTTTGATGTTGCATTCAATTTAGTTATAAAAAATTAAAGTATTCAGACAAACAAAAACATATACATGTGGTAGCTATTATTTTTCTTATGCAGTTTTGGTTTAAAAGAAAGGAAATAACTAGCATAAGAAAAAGAACAAGGTAAAAATCAAAGAAATAAAATTAAAGCAGAGCCAGGTAGAGAATCAGAAATCAGCAGCTTCCAGTGTTTAATTTATTTACTACAAGCTGTTGCCCGCGACTTCGTCTGCGTTTGATTTTGTTTTTTGATGTTGCATTCAATTTAGTTATAAAAAATTAAAGTATTCAGTATCGCTAAGCCTTAAATGAGGGGTTTGTTGCTGTCGGCTGAGGTGTTCTGTCCTCTATCTCCAACCACATTCAGCTCTACACAAAGTTTGGACAAAATTAAACACATATTATAACCTCTATAGTACAAAAGTAATTATTTAAATCGGTTATAATTTGTCGGAGTTATAGTGTAAAATCGTCAAACACTTTCATCCCCTCTCCCAAAGGAACCGAGCTTAATGTCGGGATAAAAAGTATCCTTTATTACTTCTTATACTTCCAAGAATATGTGTACAAAGTTTCATGAGGAGCGGTTAAGAAGTTTTTGCGTGAAGCGTAACAAATAAACTAACATTGTCATTTATAATATTAGTAGGGATGTTCAGATTGATATTTCTTTTGTAAGATAAATTGATTGTTGAATAAAATTGAACCGACTATCCGTTTAGGCTGTATCGAAACGAGGTGTACATTTTTATTACCATTTGCTTTAAAAAAAAAAAATTATATATATTATTGGACGTATACGTTATTTTCATATAAAAAAATAAAATCACAATTTGTGTGTATTTAAAGTCAGTCCTAATAGTTTACTGTTAGTTACCTAATAGGTATAGATCTCTATGAGAGGTACCAACTCATGAAAACTGAATTGACTCGTTGATTTTGATTCGTTGCTTTGCAGGTGCTTCCATACTTCATTAAATCTGAAAAAAATCTTAATAAATACTCAGTCGACAAGGAATACCACGGAGTGAGAGGAGAGCAGTATGTGTCGTGGTTGCCATTCGTCGACGATCCTGCATTGATGTTAACTGAAGCCTTCAATGAAGGAGGAATACCTCGACTTGATTTTAATGGAGCTACACAGTCAGGCGCCATGCAGTCACAAACAACCGCAGTCGATGGTGAACGTGCATCAACCAATCACGTTTTAATAAGGCCTATCCGACACAAAAGACCAAATCTCTTTATTAGAACCAACTCGGAAGTTCAAAAGATACTTATAGATGAATATAACAACGCTTATGGCGTTGTTTTCACGAAGGACAACAAGGAATATAAAGCGTATGCTAGCAAAGAGGTCATTGTTAGCGCTGGAGTAGTGAACTCACCAAAATTATTAATGTTATCAGGAATAGGGCCGAAAGAACATTTGGAAAGCTTGAATATTCCCGTAGTAAAAGATTTAGCCGTTGGTGAGAATCTCCAAGATCATGTTTCTTTTAATGGCATGATAGTAGCATTGTCAAACGAAACTGCTACGACAGTCTGCGAGGAACAGATATTATCGGATATCAAGGAGTATGCTAAAATGAAATCCAAAAATGGTCCATTATCCGGCCTCGGGCCTATTATGTCCGCGGCATTTGTGAAATCGGAGCCAAACCTGATCGCACCCGATTTACAATGTCAAGCAAACCACGTTCCGAATTGGAGACAGTTTATAGCAGATCCGATAACCTCAGAAAAGACCGCTATATTACCATGTGCTTACTATGACGCGGTCGTACCAAGAATTATGAATTTAGTGCCAAAAAGTAAAGGCAAACTCTTGTTAAATAAAAGTGATCCGCATGGGCCCCCGATAATACACTCCAATTACTTAGGAGATGACAGAGACATAGAACCTCTCATGAGGGGCATTCGGTTTTTGTTATCTTTAGAAAATACAGAAGCTTTTAGGTCGCGTGGAGCATATTTTGTCAGAGAGAAAATGCCACACTGCATACAGCACGACTGGGGTACAGACGAATACTTCCTGTGCTTAATTAGACAATACACCTCTACTACTCATCACCAGGTCGGATCGTGCAAGATGGGTCCAAAGTCGGATAAAAAGGCTGTTTTAGATAATGAACTTCGGGTGTACGGTGTTAAATGGCTGAGAGTGATCGATGCGTCGATGATGCCAGTCGTCATACGTGGCAACACGAACGCTCCGTCTATTATGATCGGAGAAAAGGGCATAGAATCAGTCATAAAATATTGGCAGAATCGCACCAAGAACTTCTGCTTTTGATTATCATTAAGTTATATCATTCTTTTTTTTAGAAGTTGTTGTTATTGTAATTAAATTTGTTCTGGAATAATCGCTGTGTTATTGACGTTACGGCCCTCCTATTACCTATCACTCCAATCAGCAAGTCTATTATTACTACAATAAGTAAGTAAGATATCTTATTTAAAGCAAATTTGAGAAAAAGGTTAGGAGGATTTCACACAAGGAGTTTCCCCGAAGTAGGAAATCGTCTGAAAATTTCGACGAATTCTATGGGAAATGGGTTTTAAATACTGTAAGAGGAGCCAGTGTCTAGGTTATTTCTGTCATACAGCATTAATGTTTTCCGGTCTGAGGAGCGTGGTTACCGGTGTAATTACCGGTGTAAGAGGCTTAATACTGTATTAGTATTGACATTCTCTGTAAGAGTTTCTCTGAAATCTCTCCCCAACAACATTAGAGTTGGAACATTGCACAAAAGTCCTATATTTAAAGTTATGGCATTAATTGTTTTGTGTCCTGTAAATGCCCTTATATATATAAGAATTTAGGGATAAAGGTTGTTTTTACGCGAATCATGTAGCCGGCAACCGTCAGAAACATTACAGCCTTTAATCTGCACGGGGGCAACGTGAAAGGCTTAACAATTTCTCCTATGAGTGGAGGCCTGTCCCAGCAGTGGGATGTCCTTAATAGACTGAGTATGTTGATAACCTGCACTTGTACAGAAAACATTTGACGACATCCCTGGCGTGCAATGGTGAGTTTTGCGGTCTTGTAAGTGTGAGGTCCCAGGTTCCATCTCCGGTAGGGGTCATATTTACATTTATAATTTCTGAATTTGCGCTGGTCTGGTCTGGTTTGGTGTGAGGGTATAACGTGGCTAGTAACCTTACCGACAAAGTGGTGCCGCTAAGCAATTTAGCGTTCGAGTAGAACCCGATAAGGGCTTATAACTGCGATACCCCTATCAGGTTAGCTCGCTACCATTTTAGACTGCATCTTCACTTACCATCAGCTAAGATTGCATCAAGGGCTAACTGGTAGTAGAATAAACTAACGATAGTTAACTGTTCTCTTTCTTTACATTATATACTGTAGCAATTGATTTTACATTATATACAAAAAATGTTTGACTACATTGTAAGTAATGTAATTAGCTAAGCTGACGACTGTGACTTTGTTAACATTAATATGTTAATACATAGACAGTACAAATTTGATAAAAAATCAAATTTAAAAAACCCAACTAAGATCGAGTAAAACAGACTTAAAACAAAGGACTTATACATTTCTGAAAATTACTGGCTGGTACCAGCGTAAACAGGAGGCAATTATCTCCCCGGGGAAAGGATGAAAATGTATCTTCTCCCACAGCTTTATCAACTGTCAGAGCATCGACGCACAAGTAGAAATAATATCCAAATAAGAAATGTGTAATAATAAACGGGGGTAACCTTCTCCTATTTCATGTTCCTGTCCTTTCGACCACGACACGGACACGTCACCTAGCCCATTCTAGCTGGAAGTCGATAATATTCTTAATAATCATCATAATAAAAATAAAACAACGTTGAAAATAAAAGGGGTTAAAATTTATACATTCTTATTATAAATGCAAAATTCTCGTCCGTCTCTTTCACGGCCTAATTTAGCAACCAATGAACTTGAATTCTGTAATATTGTGTATAGTGTAATGAGTTAGTTGAAAGGACGGTGTTATAAAGTGTACTTATGTTAAGAGATCATCTTAACAATACTGACTCGTTTGCCTCGAATCAATATTAAAAAAAGAAACGAGCAAAAACACGTTTCTGGGGAATAGAAATTTTCAGATTCCAAAAATGTTAACGCTTTCGTTCCATCGACTCGTGGAGCATTTTTTGACGATCTAGATTATGCCGATGATAGGTATATGTTTGCTTTTATCGCAGGGATACTTCCACAAAATGACACCGCTTGAAGGAGGAAGCTGCAAAGATTACCCTGCATACTCAACTGTACATATACTTATAGATTTACCAGCAGACCTGATATTGCAGTTAAATCTGTTAGTAGAATAAAAAAAACGAAAAAAATCCATACAACCCTCAACAGGTCAGCCCGTTACCATTTGAATACCATTCTATAATTTCAGAACTCGGAATTTAATCCGTGTGGAACAAATTAAACTTTCTAGTGTTCAGAACATCCATCACTAAGTTCAGAAGAACCCTGTCGGTGTCTAGATGGCGCTGTAGCATTGTAACACAACGCCATCTACCTTCGAGGAATGTAACTAATCGATCACTATCCGCGGCGAAGACTCGTGCATTGTGTAACATAATTTGTATTTAAAAGAACCAATTTTCTTAACTCTAAAGAAAATGAAAAAAGGTTCATATTCATTAATGAAGACTTATTTATTTTCAGTGATTTCATTGATTGTAAATTTTAGATGGCCTCCCGAATAAAGCCAGATTGGATAAAGTATTTTCTAGCATAAAACCGCAAATGAAATTGTTTATTACAAAGAAGACAAGAAATATGCAAAGCATGGTATAAAGGAGGAAATTATTATATATAGTTATAGAACAACAAAACACAAAGTTAAACTGTACAAAAAGACGTATTTTAACGCGCCTGAGATACAACATGATGCAAAACTCCCTAAAAACAGAACAGATTAGAGAAAGGTTATAGACCTGTCTAATATTTTTAATTTAGTGCGAAGTAATGGTAGCCTATTCGTTCAATCAATAATTTAAATTAATTGCCTTTAACTGAGGTATCACAAACTCGATTAAAGACTAGTCGATTCTGTTAACTCTTTTTTTCCGATAGTAGATCCCACAGTATGAATTACATGTTATGTTCCTTATACTGTTGGATTTACTCTGTACTCTACAAGAGGGTATACATGCTTAGTCTATATCCCTCTTATTATTTATATTGTGGAGTGCAGAAGATTACTTTATACAACCAGACCAAGAAATTTGGAAAGGGCAGCCGAATAAGAGCACGCATCATATGCCAGACGGCATATGTGTACGATGTGCGTTGTCATATGCGGGGATACGAACGATCTTAGATGAGTTTAAGCATAAGAGTACTAATACTATTTCCAATCTCCAAGAATAATTAGCGTAACTTTTAGGTACTCGTATTTAAAGAAATATATCCGATCCAAAATATGTCTTCTTATAGGTTTTTAAGTAGATTTCATTTTTTAAACTGTAACTATTGTAGATATCAGAAAAATAAAACAGATTTCTGGTATCGATACTTTTTATTTGATATAAGAATGAAAACTATTCATATTTTTAGATTATCTTACAAATTTTCAACTTATCTCATCATCGTTAAAAAGTACAAAAAGCCATCTTTGTAAGCATTTGAAATCGTAAAAATCTCCTACGCATAACTTCTATAATACAAATGCCCATCGTATCTTAAAACATTACATCTAGTATTCATAGACTTATATAAACAAGTATGCAATCAAATTGCAATACAAAACTCATTTAGACATACGTTTTTTCATACGCTAGAAGGCACTCAAGGCCGAAAGAAAAAACAATGGCCTAATTCGTTTGACCGAGTTAAATATTTTGTTGGATTCCAAAATCTTCAGTGTTGAATATTTTCACTTTTCTGGCAGTTTGATGACAGGCATCTGAGCATAGTCCCAGTTAGTTTCACAGTGATCAATCAAGTCGTTCTCGGCTTCTGAGAGGGTGGACAGGTCGATCTCTTGGCTATCGCTAAACGGGTCGGTGTATGGATAGTGGACCAGAATGCAGCTGACATCCATGCGTGTCTCGCAGAGCCCGAGCAACTTTTTCAATTTTTGGTCCGAATCCACCTGTGGAAGATCAATAAAATCATAATTAGTGCCGTGTTACTACATCTTAGTTTTCTGAATGTTCCTAAAGCTGAACCAAATTTATAATTGAAATTAACAACCAAAAATAATATGAAATAAAATGTTACTGATTTTCCTCTAAACCAAGATTTATTGCATACTTTATGTATGAACGTTAAACTATAAGACTAACTTTGTTTTTTTTTAATTTTTATTATTTTATTTTTGTTATTGTAGTATTTACCTTAATAACGTAAATATCGTTTTCCGCGCAGAAAGCTTGCAGTAAAACTTCTTGCATGTGCGTGGCGCTGTCGCCAGGTGGCGCGGCTGCAGTGAGACAGAACAGCGCTCCGTTTGTGTTTTTTGACAGATACTGAATTGCCGGCAGGAGGCCGATTGTTAACCTCTTCTCCACGCGTGCTCTCCCCAGTACAGTCTTGATGCACTGGCCTATTGGGCTGTAGAAAAAAAAAACAAAAATTAGTAAAATAACAAAATTTCAAAATGAAAACTCCACGGCGGGGAATCGAACCCCGGTCTCCCGCGTGACAGGCGGGGATACTTACCACTATACTACCGAGGATGATTGTCAACTTGTTAAAATTATAGGAAACATTGTAAAAACTAACGCAATACTAATTGACGATAAACACAGTTGAGAATCTGAGTTTGGAAATTTGATTTGATTTCAGAGACTTGATAGCTCCGATTATACAGTAAGTAGATACTCTCGAACTTTTAAAATTCGATGAATTCCATTTTTTCACGTTTAAATTAATATTGCATCAAACAACCGGATTCAATTCAGCAATTAAATAGATATCAATTAGAAAATATAAGATTCAAAAATGTACTAAAGATCAGGAAGCTTCTACTATCTGGGACCTATTTTCGATTACTTTTTATTGTGCAATTAATATTACTGCTTATTACAAAACTTAATGACTGTTGTAATTAGTTCTTACCTTTTAGCCGCAACTCCACTGAACGTCTCCATTTTGACAGGAACCACTGACTCGTCGAACATATTGTTTGTTAGATTTATGCTTTTCAGATTTTCACTAATTTTCGGAAATCCTAGCCCGTGAGCACGAATTTTCACTAAGTCACACAGTTGTACAATCCAACGTTCACTTATCAGCACTTATAATATTGTCTATGTTAATCTAGTTATCAGTAATAAGAATATTTGCAATTGCAATCGGAAACTATGTCACAACAATTTGTAAAGTTTTCAATTCAACTGGCGTGGTGTCACTTTGTTAGCTTGGAACAGAATGGTGAGCGTGTGACGTTGCCACGCATTTATACTCATTCTGACGCACGCGCGAGATGTGGATGTGTGTGTGGCGCCCGATATTAGTATTGAAAGAGATTCCTCGAAATTCACTTGTCGCGCATCAATGTGTTGGTTGTTTTCCGTGTAGAGTATTGGCGTCTGCGAGGAAGGTTTTCAGTATACACACGTAACATTTCACTATAATACCCAGACGGTCTCAAGTCCCGACGTGTTCGGTAAGTGTCTGTTATATTATAGACCTTCCCTGCCCCCCTCGGTGCTCGGTGCGCAAGGCGTCCGAGGGGACTTCACGTGGCCAAAGATTCTGTGAATGTTTAAGGCTATCAATCGTTTGCGTGTGTGAGTGCGTTTTATCCGTCGTCGGCTCGGAATTCCCGCGTCTATTTCGATAGGGAAAGGACTGTTGTTGGTTTTTTCATTTCCAAACTTGTAACTGGGGTATTTTGACGGATGTTATTGAACGATAAGCATCTACTTTATTCATAACTTTGAACTTTTTGCTATTATATTCAATTAAGTAATAATGCAATTGGGATATTATATTTATATCTCTCTTATATTTCAGACTTTATAGTGAGTTAATTGTTCTAGTATCATAGTTAAGAATCATCATCAGATATTTGTCTTAAGAGTCTTATCATTAAAGCTTATTGAGCAGTAGGTAATAAACTATATCTGTGTTGTATCTAAAATTTTTACTTTATCTACCTACAAGTCTAATATCAAACTATCTCTGTGCGGTACCTACTGAACTAGTTAAAGGATATATGAATACAAATTTCATCCAAATACTCTTCCAGAAATCAAAGGTATTTGTTTTATTTTTTTATTTTAATTCAAAGAAGGATATCACAGGATAGCACAACGTCACCAAAATTAATAATAATCATAAAAAAGTAAAAAAAAATTAATAGTTTAAATAAGTTGACCATGTGGGTTTTTAATTTTGCATTTTGTTGCCTACTGGTAGGTCATGGTCAGTCCGGTTCTGTAATGTTTACGATTACCTACTTAACTAGGTATAATGAACGAAAGTTTGAAAAACGGACTTTAACTTTAATCTCATTAAACGTTTAGTATTGTATTTATTTTTTATATATCCTCATGTTTAGTACTCAGTTTATTACATGTCAAGTGAACTACCTACTTAATTTAAGTTAACGATGGTGAATAATATAGGTACCTTGTATTTGTTAGGCAAAACATTAATCTTTAGAAACGAAAAGTAAATAAACAATCGACTTATTATAAAAGCAAAGGTCAATTAAGAGTGTAATCTGCGTATTTTTTGCGAGAGGTTTTGTGGTTTTGACTAATAACATTTCAGAGTTAATACCGATGCATAAGTTTTAACAGTTTTTTTTTTCAATTCCATTTAATATATTCATTTGCATAGATTGTGGAGATTCAATTGGTGTTATCTATACTTTTAATAATAAATAATTTAATGTGGTTTAAATAAATACTTATAAATTCTGAAATTTATGACTTTCTGGTTGCTTTCATCTCTCGCGTGTGAATTGTGTCGGTAGAATCTGCCTTATGAACCGTCGATAGAGCCACTTCGTTCTCCTTCACTGTTGAAGCAAGTGACATTTTAATTACTTAAAACGCACATAACACACTTTGAAAAGTTAGAGGGGCGCGCTGGGATTCGAACTCGGCCTCAGCAAGTGAAGTGAAATAGGTCTACATGAAACAAAAGAGATTATTGCATGTCTAGCAAAACGACTTTAATCAACAATCACTCAGCTACTTGTAAATAAACAACACTTGGTCGCGTGTCGCATTGGCCGCCCGTGCTCATCACTGGGTTATGTAATGCCTTCATTTCTGCGATTATAAAGCAATGATTGGCTACAGTGACAATTAGAAATATCATTACCTTAACGACTGACCTTGCTGTATCGGTTTCTAGCGACCCGCGCTAGCTTCGTACGCGTGCAATGTATCGATACTAATGTGGGGCAGTTTAGAGTGATTAAGCATAAAATTCCGTAGTAGATTAATTTATATTCTGCCGTAAGATTAGGATTAGGATAAAAATATGTTTGTTACGACATCTTATTACAAATCCTTCAATTTCTTTGCTTTTCTCTATAAACATTCCTCTTAGATTATTATCTTTTTTTCTAACGTACAATTCCTGTAAATCACTAAAATATCAGTATTACTGTTATTGTAAATATGCATAAACAAAACAAGTTTTCCGGGTAAATCCATATTAAAGAAATCATTAATTATTATTGTCCCCCACAAACTAATTTATAGTTGTTTTGATACAAATGTCTTCGAATTATCGTTGTTAGCGATAAACTACTTGACATTTGGCTGGGATATTTCAATTACTTTTTTCCCTGATCTTGTCGTTCTCACAGATTCCTTTTACCCATGTTTACTTACCTACCAGGTCTTATCAGGTTCTCTCTGACCTATTGCGTGAAAACCTGTTGATTAATGATTGTTTACTAGCAAGAAGCCATGATATGTACCTATTGGTTGTTAGGTTATAACATCTATGTTATATTGTGTAGCTATCTCACCTTCGACCAATGATAAAAATACGATCATATCGACTGCAAAAAATGTAGAGTTTACGCTGTTACTCGTGTTTAAAATTCTATTACAGTTACTATACAATTCTGGATTGCATTTATATAGATGCTGATATAAATTGTAATATGTTGATGTTTGTAATAACAATAATGATAATAAATCTTTTATTTGGGAAAAGACAACACATAGGAATCAACATATAGAGTACACGCTACACAAAAACGTATTAATGAGGACTTAAACTTTAAAAAATAACAAAAAAGAAAGGCTCTAAAATAAGGTAACTATATAAAAATTTAATAAGCTAAAACAAACAAATATAATTCTATGATGGCAGTGACATATGTGTGGTGCTGTTTCTCCCAAACAGAGTATCGCCTCAGCGTTATACTGTAACGGTGGTTAAGTGTTCACTGCTACAGCGCTGATATTCAGGAAACCTCTCTCGACATCCCGGACCGGCCAAGAACTGCTATTTTGGTGGCAAGTGTATGCAATCTGTGTCTACTAAATAATGTGGTTGACTTCTTTCTGCTACTATGCAAAGCGTTACTAAGGCTTGCTCCAAGATATCAGACTTCCCAATTCCTCTTGTCGTCTCCTGTTTGCTTTTATTTGTAAAGAGCACCAGTTGAGTATCTTGTAGCATTGACTAGGTAGAATTGCTACAAAAAGTCAATGAGTTTTCGGGGAGTCTGTAAAGCCTGCTATGAAATAATAGTCTACGTTTGCATTTTTGTAACCTGCAATCTGAAATACTTATACATATACTTAGTTTCTATATACAATCACAGTACAGTGCAAAACATAAGTTTCGATTCTCAAAACCGAATCCATGAATGCAAACGGTTAATGCTCCGACTTAGGGTACATAGGGTTTATTAGCGGCCCCGGCCCCGAGAGCAACACCCTACTCCGTACTCGGTACATTGGCCCTGTAGACTAGACAGCTCTCTCTGAAGGTGACGGAAGATTGAACGTGCAGAGGGATGCAAGTACGTCTCATGATTTAGTTAAGCTTGTAGCACTACCATATATTATATTAACAAGTTACATATTGAATATAAAAAAGATATTTATGAAGTTATGTCTCACGTGCTGTTGACTGTTATAGTTAGGGATACCAACCGATACTCACAGTTGAGCGTGATTTAGTCATATCAGCCAAAAGTCAGGAAAATCTTGGTCATGTCACATGCACTACTTCCCCTCAGCTGAAGGAGCACGGTGAAAGTCAAGCAAATAGAAGGTAACATTATACCATTTTCATCAACGTTCCAACCGTTTTTAAAGGTACTTCACTACTTTTTTTTGCCTTCACTGCTGTTTTCTATTCAGCTACTTTCTGTCAGCGTGTTATGTCGTCTACCCACCTCTAAAGGGTCTGTAACTATGGGCCTCATAAAAAGGCTCAGATTCACTCAGCGGGTGAATTTAATGAGAAATTAAAATTGATATTAAGATGTGGTAATATATTATCTAGTTAGAGTGATACAAAAGCAGCAGATTAAACTAAAAACAGCTTTTAGTAGTTAAAGAAAGTAAA
The DNA here is from genome assembly GCF_905163445.1 of Pararge aegeria. NCBI lineage: Eukaryota > Metazoa > Arthropoda > Insecta > Lepidoptera > Nymphalidae > Pararge > Pararge aegeria. The sequence continues at coordinate 20,736,653 of NC_053180.1, read as the reverse complement.
AGGTGGCATGTTTATAAGAAATTTAAACAATGATCAAGCCCTACAAGATCAAATCAGGGATGAAGAGATTCGTGGAAGAACCACAGAAACCAACCTAGCTCAGTGAGTCGTAAAGCAAAGGTGGCAATGGCGGTGGCACATAGCATGTAGACATTGAAGTCCCAAAGTGCTAGAGTAGCGACCCCGCACTGTAACAGTATACAACGTGTGCACGAATTACGAAATACTTTTTAGGGTGCATAAGTATATTTCGTAAGGAATCACCTGCAAAAATATTAAATAGAAAAAAGCATATTTATTTTCCCATACATACTAATTCAAAATACATATTATAACTGTTTACTTATGACAACCGTGTCGAAGATAAAAGACCGACACGCGCTTAGTACCTACGCGTACCAAATCAAGTGACGGGAGCTATGATTTCTTTCAGTAAAAACTATGGCAGTGATTTACTCAAAAACTATTAGCGTTTTAGTTTCAAAGATAATTCTCAGATACAGTAAATAATGTAGCTTTAAAGCATGTGAAGTCATATTTCCGTTTTCATTTACATGTTGTACCTATAGTGAAAAAGATTTTTATTATCATTATTATTATAAAAGATAAATACTAAACGATGTAAAATAAACGTCATAAATAAATGTAAATTAGCTAGACATTTAAAAGTTAAATTGTAATAAAATTGTTAGGTACTGTATTTTTGACCTAAATGTTCTTTATCATTTCCTCTGCAGGGACATTCCTAGAGGTTTTTATTTGTACTATGGTCGCTTGTGTATGCACATCGGCCTTCAGTCGCTCCGTGGGACGGGGAAATTACCGAGACATGTGCACTCGGTACTTTTGATTGTACGTGTCTGAATAATAAGGATATCTGTATACCATATATACAATACTACAAGTACCAATGAAGTGTATTTTAAGAGTGTATTTAACACTGTGTTTAAATTCGTCCGAAAATCAAAGTTACTGACTTAGTTAAACCAGTTGCTAATCTAAAGTGCGAATTGGCTTTCGACTGACAACGTTGTTGTTGTTGAGGTCCCAAAGTCACAGTAAACATCTTTAGCTTATATTTTTACAGTAGCCACTGTGCTGTAGTAGCGACCCTGCACTGCTATACCCCTACTACAGAAGGTATGAGGTAGACGATATTCGGTCGCTGAGTCGTGGGTCTTGGAGTGTTAAGTCCCTATAAGCCGGTCAGAAGTGGTTCTTATCCATCCTAGAGGTGTAGAGCTAGTTCCACGTAACATTGCACGAAAGCAACCAAGTCAATATTCTTCCTGTGGCTTCCTGTCCTTACTTCAGTCCCAGTGAAACTGAATATTAGCAGCTTAGTGCAGCCTAACGTTGAAATTACCGAGAACTTCCTGACTGAACGTAGCGTATTTTTTGCTTGTCTAAAATACGTGCATATTTTGAAGTCGGACAACAAATCGTCATTTATTTTAAAATTAGCCGCCCGACTTCAAATTACGTGCACTAACAAAAAAAAGGGAAACAAGAGATCTAGAGAGAGCGGCATTATATTGGTTAGGTTGTTACAATATATTTTTAGAGTGGATAAACAATTTACATTCTAAACCATGTATATTCTAAGTATTTATGTATTTTATTCATAAAAATATTCATCGGTCATCTTAGTACCCATAACACAAGCTACTTTGGGGCTAGATGCTTACTTTAACTTGATGAATTATATGTAGATATTTAATTAAATAAATTTTTGCATTTTAACAAATTTGTTATTAATTCTTATTTTATTAATGAATAGTTTTCAAGAAATAATCAAAATTATCTTTTTTTCATGACATTGTGTTGGTGGGTATTTTAATATAAATTCGTGTGCATTTGCAATACACTTCACCCAGACCATTTCGAGCGGTAGTCCCTCAGAGCTTTATGCGCTCTTCACGAGCGATATTCTAGTCCAAAAGCCTGCCATGTCTTAACCCGAGCTGGGGTCCAAGCGGGTCTACGTCGCCCTTTCCCCTCCGATGTCATCGACCCCTGGAGACCCCTTATGGCGGGTAATCGCGCTCGCCCCAACTCCCCAATGACGCAGATTCCGTCTTTCCAGATATTAAAAATAAAACTCTTTAGTCTTGTGTGAGACTCAGATGTCGCAAAGATAATTTCCTTGTTTAATTTGATATCACCAAGTATTCTGCCAATTCAGTGCCAAGCGTGAAGTTGAAATAGCAACGATATTAATGGGCCAGAAACACTTGTAATGTCTATTTACCTCGAATATTTATCGTAAAAAGATGATATTTCATTCCGACTGGTTGTAAGTAAACGACTCTAATAAAGGGTCAGGTAATTTATCTAGTACATACTCGAGTATTGCATAAATAGGTCAGTAATAACGTGGTAAGTAATAACCTTTCATAACGTAGAATATGATTGCGCAATGTGTCAGCGCAACCAAATTTGGTAAAACCTATATCGTATCGAACAACATGATAAAATGAAGTGCTACTTTTCTTCTCGTGTTTTATAAATGACATTCGATAAGATTAATCGATAAGGATTGTTTCACCCCTTTCGATAACAGAGTGCGGCGGACGATGCAATCTTACATGGAAAATGCGAAAACCCGGGCTCTGGGCTTACTGCCATAACTAAGTACAATTTTAAAATATAGATGGCTATTTTGAAATCCCTTGACATTCGTGAGATGTCTTAAAAATAAGGATTAAACTCCATTCCGAACCAGAAGGTCAATAATGTTACAATAATTTGAATCTGTCTATGTATGTTCCGGGGGCGAGGGCTGGTTATCCTTAACACAGATAAAATCTAGCTAGGGAAGCCAGTTCGTCAACTCATTATATGTGCAATTTTGATGAAAGAAATAAACGATATTATTATATTATAATTATTAATACTACTGCTTTTAGTGATGATGTCGCCCAAGTTCTCTATATATATTTAAGGTGTCTATATCTACCATCGAAGTTCCCATTAAAGCTTCCACGATTTCCAAATACACTACTAATACACGAAAAATAACGCTACTAATACTTTTATAAGAACACCAATTTGATAAGTTATTTTCGGAAATGGCCATTTTTCATTTCTCTCTCTCTCCCTAAATTAAGAGTAGCAAAAAAATATATCTTGTCAAGAATCTAGTTCGGTTTTCGGTATGTTTTTGTCTAGTAATTTATGTTAAAATCTATTATTTAGTTATAACCTACCATTCTTTATTTAATCTGTACACCTATTCATTGCGAAGTTTGTATGAAGAAAACGGGGTAGCAGTCCACAGGTTAGCAGATGCCAGGAAAGTTTCTCAAGGCCGCTGAAAGAGCAGTTTTTATGGTAATTTCCTTACCACGAATCGATTTTTTGGCAGCAAATTGTACGCTTTTCTTGACTCTTAATTATCGCCTTTTATGAGTACTTTCTAAAAAGTACTAATTTGTAAAAAGTACAATAAATAATTAACTTTTTAGTTTTAAGAAGGCTATAAATGTTAATAAACTTATCGGTGAGTTAAATTTTTTGTCAAATTAAGTTTACATGACGCTTTGTCAAAGCTATGTGCACTTGTAATTGAAGTGCATATCGGTCCATGTTTTTGTGTGTGCTTGTTTAAAAACGTGTAATATGCATGTTGTTAGTGCTCTAAATAATTAAATATCAAAAACCTCCTTTTTATAAGAATAAAATGCTCCGACTGACATTATTTATCTCATGAAGGCAGCGGTCACTAACTCGTAACGCCGACCTTGGCTGGAGTCGCGGAACCCGCAAACCCCATGCGATTTCACAACATGTTTATCTATAACTGTATTATCAGACACACGTGCTATATATTCGTCCATACAAACCTTGTACAAGTTTGAACTAAATAGGTCACGACGGGTGCCAAATACATATACATACTTATTGATAAGTTGCAAAGTAAAAATATTGAGTCTTTTAAGGTACCTATGGCTCGATTTTCGTTCAGAAATGAAATTTATTCATTTCAGTGATAATACTGTTTAGTTCCCTTATTTTAAATTCTGTTTTTAATTTCTACTTTACATCAAAACAAAAACTGACAACAACCGAAATAGTACAATCCGTGAATTTTTTAAAAAACCGTTAGATCTCATATTAAAGTACAACTATTCTGTAAATAACAGTAATAATATGTAGATTAGCAGAGGCGACTTTTACGTAATCGCATCTAATCTACACTTATATCTTAACAATAAAATCATAAAGAGGTGAAGTTTGTATTCACATCAATAATTTGCAATATCATGAAGAGTTGTATTTTCAGTAACTAGTGTTTACATTTACTTAATTTGTGTAATGCTGATATGAATATTTTTTATTTAGTTCAATTGTTGGCCTCAGAATTTCAGCAATCTGGAAGTAATACTAATTCAGTCTACTTACCGAATAGTTGCCAATCATTGTTACCTTATCTTAACTTCAAGTTTTTTTATTCCACTACAAGTTGACCCACTACTGTTAGTCCTTAACTGCAACCTTACCTGGTGGTAAGTGATGATGCAGTCTGAGATAATAGCGGGTCTATGCCTCAAATTAGTTACCACGTCTCGAAACAATAATCGCTTAGAAGCACGTTTTTGTCGGTTAAAGAAGAGAAGAACATTCATAAATTATTAATTTCTAAATTGCCCCTGCCGTTTATCGAACCCGGAGCCTCCAACTTTAAACCATAGAGCTCACCGCTGCGCCACTGTCATCAACTCATATGGAACGTAGATAGCAAATAATGAATACAGAGAAATTGAAAATTTCAAGAAAATCAACCGTATGGTTTAAATCGACAGTTAAAGTAAACCTCAAAGTTCTTTGAACTAATCCGCGTCAAGGTTGGTCACAAGGCTCCGACCTTCAGGGGAACCAATCGATACGGAGCGGGCACGTCGGGTGATTCACAGCATTTCCAACTAGGTTTATTTACTGTTTGAAAATTTCATTGAATACATTTTACAGGCACTGCTAGCTGGTTATATACAACTTGTTAATGAAAACCGAAATAGTACTTCACAGGTTTCACAGGTAGGTACAATATGTTCTATCCCTGTGACTTATCCGTGAAACCGAAAACCTAAAAGTTTTTTGGTAAACCACTGCCGTCGCTTTGACTGAGAGAAGATACAGCACCCATCATTATCATCATCACATGCTAAATTAAAATCGTGATCGTAGAAGATGCTAGCAGCTAGAGGACGCTGCTGGCCGTTCTCTGTTTGTACTCCTTTAGTGTCATCGTATGTCAACTGTATTATATGATCTGCAATTTTGTCATAATTTTGTCAAGTCGGCAGTAGATAGTGTGGTCTTTTAAGTATGACGACGCGACATTGATTCCCGGCAGAGAAGATTATGGAATTTATAATTCCTGTATTTTTTCTGGTATGAAGAATTCCGGTACGATGTCGATGAACAGATTAGGGTTTATAACTGCCGAACTCGGTACAGCTTTGCGCGTTACCATCTCAGACTGCGTCATCACTATCCAGCAGGTAAGATTGTCAAGCGCAAACTTGTAGGTGAATAAATAATAAAAACCGGCACCGTACGGCACACGGCATACGGCAATTATCAATATACTTCCGTAATTGACTAGTTAAACTAATTACGCATACCTTTCTTAAAAACTATCTCCACAAAAGTTGAACATGCATGCGTGCACTTACAGACGTAGCGCACTAATAGCCTGTACACACCAAGTTTTTGAAACGCGCCATCGTCGCCCGTTTTTAGCGATACAATCGAGTTAGACGAAGCCTGTAGACCTTTGCACACCTGTAGAAATGAAAGAACACGCGTTTAAAATGATGCTGACGCGCGTTCGATTCAATAAAAATGCTATGCCAACTCGGCTGCTATGTGTATCGGTACAAATGACAACAAACTACTCTGCTGATAAAAGAGCAGACCGATGCACGGTTCTAGAACGCCTATCACGTGAAAACAGCGCGTTTAAAAACGTGGTGTGCACAGGCCCTTAGGCGGGTTTGAAAAACGATCAACAACAACCGGCGGACATGACTGATGAAGTGGGTCACACGTGCTTCCATACGTGTCTACACACACTTCATCAAGACTTCTAATTAAGTTGACTGTCCGAATGGCTTATAACAATGGATAGAAGCAGGCGTTTGTGGAAGTCCGTGACAGGTAGGATTCATTGAAAACAATGAGAGCTACGTTTTAGTAGTAGTAGAGCTTCTTGTGACAGAGATCGTCCGTAACACTGTGCCATACACCATTGTTATGTTCCGGTGAAGAGCGTGGTTTCCGGTGGACACCGGCTAACCTACGCCTCAGGTTCAAATTCAAATTCAAATTCAAATTCAAATTCAAAATTTCTTCATTGATGTAGGCCTATCACAGGCACTTATGAAGCGTTCATACATATTTGTTTACATAATTGTAACGGGATGGTAATATCGCCAACTTAAATCTAAAGCTACGAGGGTTCCAAACGCGCCCTGGCCTAAGAAGAGCCCACAACAAACTTAGCCGGGAACGGGTTGGTTTGGTCGTGTTGACGGACCACCTTTCAAAAAGGCAAGAGTGAATAGGCATCATATAGGCAAGGGCGCTTGATCTGCCTAATCATTGCTATTCAATCATCCATTTAAAGTTTAAGTCTACACCACTATTGCAAATAAAAAAATTTAAAAATATTTATTTACCAAAATGAAAAAAACAACTCAACAAATAATTTTATATCCGTTGGTGTCCATAAAAGGTAATCCTGTATTTTGGATGCCTGTTAAGGATTATAACAATAAGTATTACAGTTATCACTCGGTTTTCACTTATATTTAAAAGATCAAAAATTAAAACTAAAATAATTTTTAATATTCAATATTTCCCTTAAACTATTTGCGAAAGTATCTCTTCCCTCGCGCCATATTACACCACACGCTAATTTTAAAGTAAAATTTAATCGAAACGTCTTTTATCCACGTTTTTTATTCACACCGTTAATACGAGTATGTGGAACACGCTCCCGGCAACTGTGTTATCTGCCACGTAAAACTTTAGTATCTTTAAGGCAAGAGTGAATAGGCATTTTCTGGGCAAGCGTGCTCCAACATCTTGATTGCTTTTAACATACGTGATTGTTGTCCAGCGCTGGCCTATCGTAAAACATAAGGAACAACCTTTAAATTATAATCCGGCTCGAAGGACCAAAATGTTGTGTATAGATAGAAAGTAGACTGTATTTAAAATTATGCTTGCATTGATTAAATTAGACTGATTGCTGGTAATCAAGAGAATATTTATTTTGTCACCACATAAAGGGACAGTACCGCGCCACGTATGTTGCGCTCGCAGGCCCCCTGAGGCATCGCGATTCGCGCACCGGTTTCGGTGGACAAAAGTGGACATCGAACAATAATATTGTAGAGTCCACCAAAACGCTTTGTTTACAAACCTGCCAGTCCTCACATAGGCACAACGTAATGGTGTTTTAATACGTGTAGGCGCGCATGCGTAAAAGGAGGACACAACGTACGTATGCACACATGTGTGCAATAAATTTGAGATAGACAAAAAAAAAATTATCGCGTTTGGTGTGATCTAAATAGTATCGAACACGTAAGTACGATTTACGTGTTCGGAACTATGCTTTAGCTGGCAAGGTGTATTATGCTGTATCAGAAGTATTATGTTGACTAGGATAGTCCATGTCAGATAAAAACATAGTGCGAAGTAACTCTTGGATATTTCTGCTCGCCTAGTAACTAGTCTTCATATCTGCATAACCTTGATAGAATATAGTCTTCAGGAGTCAGAGGTGTTTGAAAATTTGGGAGCCCCAAAATATACACCTGTGTCTGTGAAACTGCGGTCATTAACACAAATTTTTAATACTCATGATTGGTCTGTAATGAACGTAAGCCACACTTTTTATCGCGGTCACGACTGTTCCGAGAGTAGGTCAAACATTTCAAAATCACAACTTCCTCTCGCTGACGTTTTTTGCCGATCGATTTGTTGGCAGAGAAGAACTATATCTACTCCAAAACTAAGTCTGTGCTCTGTAAACTTACAAGATGGCAAGTGGTTGGATTAACCTTTTAAATTTTAAGGATTAAATAATTTACTGAGGCCAGAAATCTGCCTAATTTTAAGGCATTTTTGTCATCGACACACAAAAAAGTGCTGTGTGTGTATTGTCGTCATATATATTACAAGGATATATACTCTTCCTACTTTCCCTAACGTTAGAACATAAAAATAGATATAACCAGATTGTCCGATTAAATTAAAGTTCAACGTCGTTTGACCTGATATTATTTAAATTAAGACATAGCGGACTTTATACATCCTTTTTAGTCGACCTGGTTGTGGGATCCGCGTGTAGAAACTTCAACCAGTACGCAGTAGAAACGTGTTTTGTTTACACGTGAAATTCTATCAGGTTGTGTAACGCCAACGTCAGAGCGAGGACATGCGAGTAAAAACGCAGCACGTTGTATGTTATTTATAGTAAGTATCTTTGTTTTCCGTTTCAAGTAAAAACAAAGGATAAAGTAAGCTACATTAATGAGGTCGTATTTTGTTATGAATGAAACTCTGCTACGTGTAAAGATACTATAAGCGAAGTGGTCAATGAACAGTCGGTTAAGTTCACTTGCCGCCCGCGTAACTTTAAAACCTAATCACTAATTGCAGCAACACCTACCGGGTCTAGTCTTATTTGCAAGCTATGTGGACTATAAAATAAAAAAAAGGACTATAAGTAGAAAAAGAAAATATTTATTAGAAAAACTGAGTACGATAAATCTGGAATCGTGACCCCCTAAACTTAAATCCCGTATCTGAAATCCCTTATCTGAGGGGCCAGTGCCTTCCCAAACATTGATTCAATCATTGTGATAATATCCAGTGCACTTTAACCAAGGATACTTTACAACTAAAATAAAATAAAAATAAAAAAGGTGTGTTGCTGAGTAAAACGCGTGTGTGTTGGTGTGTGTAGGAACAAAACGTTTGGAAACGTCTGGTGGGCCAAACGTTGAGTAATAGTTTAGACAATAGTCAGGTGTAGATAATAATACACGAGTTTTTTATAGTAATCATTGATCAAGCACATAACAGAGCTACACTTCGCTGGATGTGCAAGGAACACGTCCTGCAATCAGCGCCCTGTGTCTGTGACCCTGAGGCTTAGATATTAAGCCTCATGTAACACCGACAAATACTCCTTTCAGACCGGCACACATCATTGCAACAATGCTGCTAAGCGGCAGAAATAAGCATGGTAGTAGTACTTCCCCGAACGAGCTCTGTCATAAAATGCTCTACAACTACTATTTTATGTTCTTAAAGATTGTTTCCTCCATGGATTTTAATGATTTATCTTATTTGCTGAAGCGTTGACAGCGCAGTGGGTAAGAGTTTGACTTCAGTATCGAATCCCACCCAGCACGCACCTTTAACTTTTCTATGTTATGTGCGTTTTAAGTAATTAAAATATCGGTTGCTTCAACGGTGAAGGAAAACATCGTGAGGAAACCTGCATGCCTGAGAGAGCTCCAATGTTCTCATAAGTGTGTGGAGTCCACCAATCCCCAATGGGCCAGCGTGGTGGGCTACGCCCTTAGTCGTTTCTCATTGTGGGAGGAGACCCGTGCTCTGTAGTAAGCCAATAATGGGTTGATCTTATTTGCTTCATCTCTGTTAAAATCTCTGACACCAGAGCCCTAAGCCTTTCTACGTAGTTGTGGGACCTATGTATGCAGTTGATGATTATATTGGTTACTTAGTATAGAAACAAATTGATAGGTTTGTTTGAAACGCCATTTTCTAAAAATCGACTACTGACAATATTAACTGCGTCATAAATTGTAAACATTATGATACTGATGTGCTAAAAATCACGCACCACTTATGATGGCGTGCCTGTGTCCCGAGAAATGTCTCAGCTCGTAATACTTTGATTATCTTGCAAGTGACAAGACAAACACAGGGCAAGGTCGTCGTCCGCGTCATGACGTGGCGCAGTTCAATCAATTTCGCAAAGCTTCCTATTGGATAACGCGATGGGCGTGGATAGGTCGCGACCACATTGGATTCATTGATGCACGTAGTACCATTACTCGCGTCGTTGTCCTCCCAGAATTTCTGTTTTCTAACCCGCGACCTAAAATAGCAGAGGACACTTCCTGTAATACAATTATTATCACCATCCCTCCTCTATCCGCGGGTGTCGTATGAGACCGGTCAGTAGCGTTCTCTGTGCTACAACTATCCACTGCGATCACCAACCCGTCTCTCCTGCGTGGTGATTACGAGCAAACCCTCGGGAGGCCTTTAAGTCCAGCTGTGGACTATTATATGCAATTGATGACATCCTGCTAAACTTTCCTGTTTGTGAAAGACCTATCGCAACGTCCCAGCCGTTTTATAAATAAGTAACACATAAATACTGTACGCTATTCATTATAATGATGTTTCATTTAGACAATCTTAACTTACTTAAGAAAATGATATTGATTAACAAATATTTTATTTAGATAAGTGTGGCGACGGTCAAGTTTCTTAAACCTTAGACGTTCAACGCTTTTTATGTCGCAATTAGTTTTAATTCTGTGCTTTATTAGGGCATCCTTATAACGCACAGAAATAGAATTGCTAGTGCAAAGCTATGTTAAATGTGATTAAAACTAAGTTACTATGTAAATCAAAAACCAAGAAAGTAGGGAGCATATTTGCTTCCTCCTTAAAGTTTTACTTACGCATTATCTTTCACTGAACATGATTTCATTGAATCTATTAAATCACCGGAATGAGCCCGCAGACTTTGACAATTGAAAGTGTACACTGTCAAACCTTATAGCTAACTTCAGGGTGCTGGTTTTTTGTGACGGTGTGCACGCGCATCGTAAAAAGTGAGCAGGACGATGTATTCCCCTCTCACTCGGTATCGCAACTACCTTCATCCTGTTAAAATCCAACCAGGTTTACGTTACGTTACATCGTAAAATTTCACTCCCATGATTTTTTCCTAACGCCGCTAAAGAAGTACATATAACTTTAAAAATTGCGATACTAAACTATATCCAATAATCCAACCGGAGATAACGCAAACGTAGGGTAACGCCAATTCTTTAAACCAGTGAGCTGTTTATTACATGTGAATCCTATGTAGGCAAAATTAAAATCTAAAGTAGGACATGCTTTTCATTATTAACCCTTGAGCATTTCTTGCAAGATAAGCGATATGTTATCTTCTTTTCATGAATCACTTTGCTAAAACAACTATTTAATCAGTACTTATTATAATAGTTTCGCAGGACTAGCCAAAAATAAACGGCTTAACATACATAATTTGTATATATAGGTTTATGCATGTTTATTTGCAACGCAGTACAGTTAAATGCACCACCTACCTCTCTTCTTGAGCTGTTTTTAACGCCTTTGGTTGCCTGGAAGAGATCGCTATGTAGCGATAAGGCCGCCAAATTGTATACCTTTCGTTAAATTTTTACTGTTAATTTGTTATGTTTATGTGGTGTACAATAAAAGTGTATTCATTCATTCATTCATTCATTCATAATACCCAGATAATATTAAAACGAGGAGATATAGTGATCCTTTATCCTTATCACTAGCTATCAATCATCCAAAACACGATTTCTTTGAATTTGTAAGATACTATAGGATCGGATGCTTATCACTTAAATACAATATTTATTAGTGTTGAAATGATTCATAGATGCCAATCGACATTGAAGGTACAGCAGTTATTTATTATTGTTATAAATCAATCATTAACGTAACTAGTTAGTAACTATAAGTAAAATTACACAAAAGCTATGGATAACTGCCTTGTTGGTCTAGGGTACAGCTTACCAGGGATCGGATCGAGCGGATTTATCCGTGTCATATTTTCAGGTCGGAATCCCGAAGAGCACGTGAAGCCATACATTCCGGCTATCATTATTAAAATGTGTAATAATTATTGTGAAAACCCGCCAACTCATATCAGAAAAGTGTGGTGGGTCAATGATTTAATTCCCTCTCTTCCATGTAAGAGGCCTGTACCCAATATCATGTACCTAGCAATAACATGCAAGTTAATAGCCTATAGCAGTCCACTCCTGGCAGCTGGACTAAAGACCTTTACCATGGGGGTTTGCCCAGAATCGCCACTCTGGGCAGACGGGTTGATGGTCGCAATAGATGGTAGCTCAGACGACGTTGCCCCCGTTCTCCATCTTATTATAATCATCTGCCATTCCTACACGGCGTAAGGCCCTAAAGCAAAGCAGTCGGGAACTCTCGCTATTGCAAACATGGTTGACGGCCGATTGTCGCAGTGGGCAGCGACTCTGTGTTTTGAGTCCAAGGCTGTGGGTTCGATTCCCACCGCTGGACATGTGATTATCTGTCTATTATAAGTATTTATGTATATTATTCATAAAAATATTCATCCGTCACCTTAGGACACATAACACAAGTTATTCGTTTTCTTTGGGGCTAGATAGCGATGTGTGTATGTGTGTAGTGTAGTTTGCCAAAAGGAGTCATTGTTACTTACGGTACCCTCAGAGACTTCTATCCAAATATCACAGCCCTAAAAAGGCAGCAAAGACTGTAGCAAGTCCAGAAGTTTTTAATAGGATACCAAGTAGTATAAGAGATGCACCAAATAATAATTTATTCAGGAAAAAACTGAAGTCTTGGCTTGTCGAGAAGGCCTTCTACAGTTATAATGAATTTTTGGAAAGTTAAATATTGTGAAGATTGACGTTACTTATTTGTAATAATAGAATAATATTATAATGAATTTATGAATTCATATACATTTTCATGATATAATTTATTATTTAATAATCACTATGTGACGTATAATATTAATATTTATCAATACATGACTATTGACTATTGACTAAAGGACTTTTGTCATAGTATATTTTTTTTTTTTTTTATCGATTTGAATCAACTGAGATGCGTAGTAGTAGTATAATAATGCGCAGGACCAGCAGATAAGATAATGCTGTACGCCTGGTGGCACTACGTACAGCATGGTACAATCAGTCGCACATATAATGCGCACATGGGTGCTGGCGACCAGTGCTCGACGCCCCGCAGTGCCAAGCGACGATGTCGCCGCGCCCGGGCATCTGCGTTCATCATACTCCTACTAATATTATAAAGCTGAACAGTTTTTTTTTATTACTTCACTACAAGTTAGCCCTTGACTGCAACCTCTGTAAGTTATGCAATCTATCATGGTAACGGGCTAACCTGTTAGGAGTATAGCAGTTTATTATATATAAAAGTCGACTTACAAGAAATGGTCATAAATTAGTGTCATCTGCATATCGTCTGCGAAAGGTACAGAAGTCGTTTGTGGGATTGAGAATATGCTTTTATAATATGATTTCTAAGGTAATTTTGGACCTACCAATGCATAAGTTTAAAGAATATGTTAAGACACATTTATTACAGCGAGGTTACTATACAATTGATAAATTTCTTAATGAAGCAACCTTTGCTTGGAAGCATCCGGTTCCGTTTTCATCTCTCACAAGATAGAAAAATGAATGTTAAAATGTAAAATGTAAATTGTTGATGTTGGAAAAAAGTAACTGCTGAGTTTCTTGCCGGCTTCTTCTCGGTAGAATCTGCCTTCCGAACCGGTGGTAGTCACTACAAACAGACAGACTTGACGCTCAAAAGTGTTTATATTAGGCTTATTTGAAATAAATGAATTTTGTTTTTTTTTAATTTATTCCTAATCGGTTTCTAGGCGGAATCGTAATGCAACGTTAATCGCTTAGCGGCTTATCTTTGTCAGCAAGGTAGTAACTAGCAACGGCTGAAGTCTCCTACCAGACCGGACCAGAGAAACTTCAGAAAAGATGGGATCGAGCTCGGGACCTCCCACTTAAAATCACAACGCTCACCGCTGCGCTAGAAAGGTCGTCTTTGTTTGGTTGAACGCGCTAACATCAATAACTACTGGTTCGAATTGAGAAACACGCTTCGCCGGCTAGATTTTGCTTTAATTTATTTAAACAATAAACTTACATCATTAAATTTTTAATTTAAGTCTTATTATTTATTAAATCATTTATTTCTCTCCGTATTCATTCTCTTCTATTCGCTCCTCGAGCGGGTGAAAATCATTATCTACACACATGTACACCCAACAATAGAATATCATCATAGTAAATAAAAGCTGTATTTGTCAGTTTGATAGTTCAAAAATAGGAGTGCTCCGATCGTCACCAAACTTTACAGGATTAGGTACTCGCCAAGTCAATCCGGAGATTCCCTGAAAGTTTAATTGAAAACGGTCCAGCCGTTTCGGAGCCTATACGGAACATACCCACACACTTTCTCTTGTATATATATATATATACAAGAGAAAGATGAACTATATCTATTTAGATATAGTTCATTTATTGATTTATTGAGGTAGGCTATAGGCTACGTAAAATAAGAGGAGTGCCAATGAAAAATGTTGCAATACGGGAAAAAATATTTATTTTGAGAGCATGAGAGAGTGGATCGATGTGGAAAAACAACAATCATCGTCATCATCGTCATATCAAACTATTACCGGCGCACTACAGGGCATGGGTCTCCTTCCACAATGAAAAGGGGTGCGGATTGCTGGACTCCACACACCTTTAAGAACATTATGGAGATATCTCAGGCATGTAGGGGTCCTCACGACGTTTTCCTTCACCGTTTTTTTTTTTCAAAGTCACATATTTCTTTATTCAAATAGGCACATAGATGGCACTTTTGATGCGTTATTATATACAAAATGTGTACATAGCAGTGAGTAGTGATGGCGATAACTACAATCGTAAACTTAAAACTAAAGCTACGAGGGTTCCAATCGCGCCCTGGTCTAAGAAGAAGCCCACAACAAACTTAGCCGGGTGTTCCTTTTGTTATCACCATCTCATATTGTCATTAGAAAATATTTTAAAATTGAAGCAAGTGATATTGAAGTTGCATAAAACACAACTGAAAGATAGAGGTGCGTGCTGGCATTCGAACTCGGTCCCTCGGAAGTGAAGTCAAAGGACCATACCGGTGGCGACGATGACTCTTCAAAAATTTATAGAAATATCGATTGATCATATCGGTCAATGTACATGGGGCCAAGCTTGACACTTATCAGTTATCACGTGCCTATCGCCAATTGTACTGGATACGTCGTTAGACTGATTATTTTTTTGTTTTGATATTTGATACAATATCGATTCGCAACGCGGCGCCATGATTTGACGCCCTGTGACGTCACTACGTGATAAGAGTCAACGTCACAAGCGTTTAGTAAAATACGCATTTTATCAATTAGTTCTGCAGAATAACATTCAAAACGTTCAGGTTCTAATTTTTATATACCTACAGTACGAGTACGACTAGTACAGAGTTAAGAACATACAGAAACCGTGTACGCTGAAGCATTAAATCCACTCCAGTTTAGTAGTGTTTCTCGAACAGGCGGTTAGCCACTTAATTCCAACTAGCGGAGCCTCGCGACTTCATCCGCGTATGAGTCAGTTGAAAAGCTAGAATAGATCTGATACTAACATCATAATCATCGTGGCTAGCTATATAAGAGCTATATGTCCTTTATCTCCGACAAAATTTATCAGATCTTCATTAAAATTAGACAATACATGTAGGTTAGTATACACTTTGAAATAAAAAAGGAATTATTAAAATCGGTTCAAATTTAACGGAGCTATGAAGTGAAATTGATATAAATTTTCATCCCATCTCCCGGAGGAAATTTATTGTTTATCGGGATAAAAAGTATCCTATATGTTGACCCGGAATATCAGCTACTACTACATATATTCAATTTTTTTTTATATCTTTTCAGTAGTTTTCACGTGACGCCCGGACAGACAGACAGAAAGACAGACAGACAAAAATTCAATAAAAATCTGTTTTCGACTCGGTATCGATTATAATACATCCCCGGGTCAAAATTTTCAAAATATATTAAATGTACAGAAATCGTCTATTTACAGTTTTGTTATAAGTTTAGCAGTAAGTAGATTAGCAGTTGACAGTAATCATTTTACCTCCCTTAATATTTTATATCCCCTTTAAGTGCATAATATAATGTCAGCGGATACAATTTTTGTACCGTGCGGGGTGAACACACTCATTACAGTACCTAGGAGAATTCGATATAAGTTTTCTAGACTGACATAAGTATTACGTTACGTAAACGAGCAACCTTTTTTTAAATTTTAATATATATTAAAATATATAAATAGATTAAAACCGTTGATAGCCGATAGCCGAGTTCTGGCACGCTTCTCAAATTTTTCGAAGCTATGTGCGATTTTAAGCAACATATCGTGAGGAAACCTGCTTGGGAATTCTTGGGAACATCTTAATATTCTCAACTGCGTGTCATGTCCACCAATCCGCCCTTGGCCTCGGTGGACTACGGCCTTAACCCTTCTCAGCCTGAGAGGACCCTGTAGTGGGCCAATAATGGACTGATAAAGGTGATGATGATAGATTAAATAATATTTATTATTTTAACCATCCACAGAAAGTCAAAAAAGGAAAACGTTTTAAATAAAATTAATCTTTGATGCCTAAAAATATAAGCACATTAACGTTTAACAACAAATAAGCTATAGGAGCTTTACCTACTATGTATATTACTTGATAACAGGGGCGTAACAGTGTCACTGATCATAATATTGTTATTGTTTTCCTCTTAAATTCGCATGTTTGTCGCCACATGCAAATTTAAGAGGAAACAATAATATAATGATAATGAAATTTTATATGTTCATAGGTCATGATATAGTAATACATATTTGTGTATTTGTTTTAAGATAAAATCATCATAATTTACATCATATGTTTTAAATAACAAAGCGGTGATAGCGCAGTGGGTAGGACTTCGATTTCACTTTCGGGGGGCCGAGATCGAATCCTAGCATCCTCTAACTTTTCTAAGTTGTGTGTTTTAAGCAATTAAAATATAACTTGCATGCGTTTGAACTGTATACGAGAAATACTAAACTTGCATAAAAGACACTTGCAATCTGTATACGAGACGTACTAAACTTGCATAAACGACACTTGCTTCCTGTATACGAGACGTTCAAAACTCACAAAAAAGACACTTGTATACGAGAAATACCAAACATGCATAAAAGACACTTGCGACCTGTATACAAGACTTACTAAACTTACATAAACGGCACTTGCTGACTGTATACGAGACGTTCAAAACTTGCGAGCGTCTCTAAAATGTACCGAGTATCTCGGCCGAGTAGCTACTTCAATGAAATCAAGTAAAACTGGGTACTCGGTACATCCTTAATTTCAATCAATAGGTACGGGACAAGTATATGTAAGGAGTACTTAATATAAGTAGGTAAACTATATGTAAATTACTACGTAGAAGGTATATTCTAGGAAACAAACGTGCAGGTGACGTAGATAGTCGTCACGGAAAATGTTCTATGTCTATAATATAATTATAATATGAGCTAAAATAAATCGATTTACACATAGAAATGGACATGTCCATAATATCTTGCAAAACCCGATCCAATCCGGGAAAATCGATATATCAGTAATAGTAACTCTGATGGTATTTCATATAAAAACCTGAACTTCATTGCTTTATGCCATTATACCTATTATGAAGGTTCTATTAATAGTGGTATACCAGTTTGCGAAACTAATTACTGCATTGATTGCGTGTCATCCGCCGACCATTCAGTAGTTCTATCCTTTATCTATAGATTCGGAATTTGTGGCATTTGAGTTTAGTCGAAGTTTAGGATACCCTACAGAAACAATCAGCGAGTCGCGAAGCTGAAGTTAGGGTCCTAAGGTGCTGGAATGGCGACCCTAAACGACGTGGACAGATGACATCAGGCGAGTCGCTGGGAGCCGCTGTAGGCAAGTGGATTGTGAAACTCCCTACAAAAGACCTATGTCCAGAAGTGGACATCAATTGGTTGAAATGATGATCATGATGAGAGAAACAATACCTAAGTCAAATCGGCGTTAGCGTTAATTATTCATTGTGTATTTTCGATACACACTGACCTCTATTATACTATTATAATAAATGATTTGACAGTTACAGGATCAAGCTCTTTAATAGGCGAGGTATGAATGAACGAATAAATATATACTTTTATTGTACACCATAAAAAGTACATTAAACAGAAATTTAATCACAACCCAGCGTATACAGTTTAGCGGCTATTTACATACTTAGCGATCTCTTCCAGGCGTAGAAAAAAAAACTACAGAAAATAGGTAGGTGGTGCATAATACCATTGATTACATATGTTACAAACGTAACAAATGCCAGTTTAAATATATTTCGCTACGTAAATAAAAGGTAATGGAGGGCGGGGGCGTTTTAACGATCACTATCACGGCAGTGGCTCCGAAAACTCGCAGCTGGGAAGTGAGAATTTCTATGGTAGAAAGCTCAAAAACTTACAATTTAATCACGCGACCCAGAAATGTACCTTAGACTCAGTACATCTCTCTGTAAATTTTCTTTGTGGTGTAAAATAAAAGTGTATTCATTCATTCATACATCCAAATCCCAAGCCCATAGAGGCAGTTATGTTTTAACAATCAGGAGAGTCTAGCGTCTAATCCCTCTCTTCAGGAGGCCTATGCCCAATAGCGGTTCATAATTTTTTTCTGGTCTGGCCCAGTGGGAGGCTTCGCCTGTGGCTAGTTACCATCCTTCCGACAATGATAAGCCGCCAAGCGACTCAGCGATCCGGCAGGATCGGCGTAAATATAACATGGGATATGGATTTAATATACTCGCCATATCCGTTTGACGTTCAGCTCGTTACCAATTTTAGACATTATTATCACTTACCACCAGGAGAGATTACACTCGAGGGCAAGCTAGTAGTGGAATAAAAAAAAATTGAAAACCAGTGCTTGTACATTTTACTGTTACACCAGTAACAGTGTTGGTACACCAGTGATTTGCAACTCCGATCTTTAAGATTATAATTGATCCAGATAGAATTCACAGCGTGGTGTGCTATGTATATAGTTGCTAGATACTAAACCGTCTTAACTTAGTGGTCAAAGCGCACACGCCGCGATTGCCAGAGAGTCCCAAGTTCAAATCTTGTCGGATTAAAAAAAAAATTATACGCATTTTAATTTTATTAAAAAGCAAAAACTAACGGAATCGGTTGAGATTTGACCGATGCTTGTCCACATACCATCAGGTGGGGCATCTGTCAATACTATAAAAAAAATTGACTTCGAATCGATAACGCTTTATGAACATAATCCGGTAAAGGAATATTACAAAATACTTGTTCAATTTCAGATGATGCTGAAAGAGTTCACGGCGCAGTTCCTCAGGCATACGGCTCCCAGCCGGCGTCATTTAACTCCTGAACTTGTACTGCGTCTCGTGACCCCTTCTTGCCCCCTATGGTCCGCGCGCATCGAAGACTCCCCCTTTTCGGATCCTTTCTGGGGGTTTTATTGGCCAGGCGGCCAGGCTACAGCTAGGTAAGAACGCAATATCTCATTTTCAGAAAATTAAATATATATTTGCTATTCTTTGCATTGTAAGTGTCTTTTGGACCTGCAATGATATCGGTTACCGATATATCTACGAAAGCGAACGATTTCATAATGTTCCATCAACTACTAAAGCTCGCGTCAATGCCAAAACTGTATTGTTTTCTATTCTTGTCTATCTTCTGTTTAGGTAGCTTAATTTATTGAAGAAGACTATATAGCAGTACCTGTATTACGTCGGTGAAGCAACAGGACAGCGCTAGTTAACCCCCTAGTTATGTATGCAGCAAATTACGAAAATATAACAAAACAATGTTTTAATAATAACAGGACGCATTAAAATATATATATATTCTGTGACATATTAAGTACACACATAAACCTATGAATGGCTAAATATCAGCCTTCTTACTAGACAAGTAACTGTTAAGCATATAATATGTTTGTGTTACACTCAAATGTTTACTGCCTTGTGACGCTAACCGTAGCCAGTCCATAGGTATTTTAACCACATGTAAGTTTATCTGTTAGAAAAACCATCTTTGCCTGTATGTTTAATTTAAATAAAGAGATCTTTGTTCAGACTTGCCAAAATTGTGCATAACCTGTAAGCGATATGGGTAAGTTAGAGTGGCGGAGTGGAATTCAATGGCGCGGCGGGAATACACAGCAGATGACTGAAGAGAAGGATTCAAGTTATCTAATAATTAAAACTGTTATTATGAATTTAGTTATTATTAGATATACCATAAAAACCTGAAAGATAACAATAAGAGGTATCGTTTGTATCTATTCAGTTAAATCATATGAAAGGTTTACGTCGTTTCGTTGGTGACTTGCTATTAAATTATTATCTCACATTGACACAACACGCATAATGTAATGTTGTTCACGGCATCCAGCTCTTACCCTACAGTATAAACAAATACGCAGTTTTACGCGGTAAGAGCTATGACCTCTAAGAACCCACTCTCGTTTCATTGTACAATTAGTACGAGTTGGAACACCTTGCAAGTGTCGATGATTTCGAGTATCAAACCAATAAACGTTCAAAGTCATATTATAATAGGATGCAAATCTACGAAGAATCAAATATTCTTATATCAAAAAAGTACACGGGTGTTTTCCCACAATAAGAAGCGTTTATGCCGTAGTCCATAAACGCTCGTGAAAACATTATGGGGAACTCTCTGGTATGCATGTACCTCACTTTGTTTTAAATATTGGATATTTAACAATTATTCATTGTAAAGTCAACATCTCCTGAGGATGTTTTGTGTGCAGTATAAGAATTCAACAAATTATAAATTACATATAGATTCTCGTTTTTCGCGGAGCATACAATATAAATCAAACTTAATTTTCATAATGTAGGTACCACATTGTTTTTTCGGTAGTTAGGGCTAGTTATAAGCCGCGGAAGCAGCGAAAGAAGCAGATTATTTAAACATTGTTTTCTTATTTTTTCCTAAATTGCTGCATACATAACTAGGGGGTTAACTAGCGCTGTCCTGTTGCTTCACCGACGTAATACAGGTACTGCTATATAGTCTTCTTCAATAAATTAAGCTACCTAAACAGAAGATAGACAAGAATGGAAAACAATACAGTTACTGTATTATTAAAGTTATTATTATTATTATTATTATTTTATTATTATTACAGTTACTCCTGCTCTTGTACCCAGGTGCATCCATTTATAATACCACAGCACACACCACTGAACAATGCAGATCGATGGTTGTGCATACTAATAACAAACATATAACATATGAAAAAGCTAACGCTTGGTAGTTGGATCAAGGGTCGTATAAGAAGGGAAGTAGTTCTTGAATCTACGCGTATTGTAAGGAGGTTCCTCACTCTGAGCCGTGACCGCCGGTTGCTTGGATACACCAAAGCCTCGCAAGCGGAGGACTGGACTTTTTTATTCATAAATATTTAAAAGTGTTTTTTAAATATAATTTAAGAAATAAAAACAAACCTACATACGAATAACAACATACACATCTTTAAAAAAACCATGTAAGTATATAATACTACTAGATGTGCTCTGCGGCTTCACCCGCGTAATTTAGGGAGGCAGCGCACTGCTCCAAAGTCTACACCTATAGTCATATATGAGGTTTTGAGATCAATAAAAAGTATACTGTATGATTTCTAATACCACCAAGAATATGTATAAAAAGTTTCATGAAGATCGGTTTAGTAGTTTTCGCGTGAAAGCGTAACAAACAAACTTACATTCACATTTATAATATTAGTAGGATACTCTGACGTTACGGTGTTTCCATACTCGGAAACCTCCGACGCTAGCTAGCGAGGTATACACGTAATAGACCTGTCTCACAAGTCGTTATTGACGTCACTCTGCTAATAAGAAATTGTAGTGAACATGGTTTCCGAGCGCGAATTTTTTCCCGCGCCCGTACGCTACTGCTGCTAACACAAACATAATCTATGTGTGTGTTATCGTAATAACACACTATACTTAGCTCATGAATATAACATATTCGACATATTAATCTGTTCTTAGAGTATGACGCTAATTGCATAATTGCTGCCAATTTACCACTGATGTGTACCACTGATTTATTGTAATTTAATATGATTTTTCAACTTACCTATAACTAAAAGAATTACTGTACAAGTCATGGAATGCAGGCTGCGTTAAAAAAAAATGAGCCAGCCTTTCTGTCACCAGATGAGTCAAACTAAATACTAATTTTCGTCGATATAACATGAAATATGACGGTTGTTCATACACATTTTCGTTCCCCATGTAACCTTCTTTGGGAATGAAATTAAAAAAAAAGTTACGTCTACTAAAAAAATATACATAGCCTATTTCAAGAACTGGGCTATAAAATGAAAAAAAGATTTTTTCAATTTATAGCGTTGAGATCAAACAAACGTGTAAACAAAATCCTTAGCTTCATTATTAGTATAGAATAGAATACATAGATAGATAAATAGATATAAACGAATGATTATTACATGCCGGCGCGCGGCGCAAGTTGTAGAGGAAAACGATTAGAAATACAGCACGCGAGCGGCATAAATTAAATATTTTTAGTTAGGAAGATTTTCCGCTTTAGTATATGTTTATATTTTTTAATCTTAATAGGTTGTTGTTTAACGAAAATGATTTAACCCTAATTATTTATATTCTAATAAATATACTACGACAATATAAACATTGCCATCTAGCCCCAAAGTAAGCGTAGCTTGCGTTATGGGTACTAAGATGGCTGATGAATATTTTTATGAATAATATACATAAATAATTTTACTTAAAATATACATATAAACAACCAGACACCGAAAAACATTCATTTTCATCGCACAATTAACATCGTCATTAACATTAATTATAAGAATCGGTTGAGTAGTTTTTAAGTTTATCTTTTACATAATACATATAAGAAATATACAGAAAATCAAAGCATTTCTCTTTATAGTATTAGTATACCAACAGTACTACATAAGTTTCGAATTTCTTTAAGGTTATGGAACACTAAGAGGCAAAATTTTGTTAGAAAAGACCGAAAGTTACAAATCGAGTTTCGATATGACGATAAACGCAAACAGTAAGAAAAGTAGATAACTTTACTGCAAGTAAGGTATTTAATATACCTAACTAACTTGCAGTAAACTTATCTACTTTTCGTAAATGCTCTAAACCAAAGAGGATAAAAACAATTAATGAGATAAACCCATAAACCCAACATTATCAAACTAAAATAAACAACACCTACATACTAACATATTATTAATTTAATAATCCGATATAAGAATCCAATTATTAACTCTACGATAAATATATAGGATCAACTTCCAATGTATCTTTTAAGGGTGTATTGTAAAACGTCGTAAGTGCTTTTTGAATCAATTAAAAATCAGCTACAATCCTAAAATCACAAGATTGTTTTAAAACTGCCCACATACCATTAATTCATTATTACTCATACTACTGTGCTTCTCTTAAGAGTTGCATACAGTGATCAAAGGAAAAGCAACTGTATAAACTGTGAAATAGTGATGATATTGAAATGATAAGTGGGCATGAGTCATTCTTTTCGCGGGTTTTACGAACTCATTCATAGTAAAATCTTCACTTTTTATTATTGTGCCATAATAATTATTTTGTTACGATAGTTTGGTGTTGTCTGAGTTTTTTATTCCTCGACAAATCAGCCCTTGACTTTTCACCTGGTGGTAAGTAGTAGTATGGCAGTTTTAGTCATTGTATAACCCATACATCTTATTGGTTTCTACGCGGTATCGTACCGACACGCTTGGTCGCTTGGCTGCAATGGTAATAAGCCATGGCCGAAACAATGAAAAGGACCGGACGTTCACAAGGACAACTTCTTTTTAAGAGATTTCTTCCAGGAGCCCTTGAATGTGAGATAAATTTTACGTAAAGTTATCAACTATCGCAGAAAGCCTTGGCGTATTACGCGAAACGCAAAACAACTTTAATGATATGGGAAATCCGAATTATAATAACCAATTAGGTATAACAATATCAAACTGTTATAATTCGTGGGAATTATTAACCATTATTTGTAAACAGTTATCAATGTTATTTAGAATACAGGTCCATAATTTATATTAGTTCTGAACGTGTCGTTAATGTTTTGTTTCTTAAATTACCTTGGGTATAATTATTAAATAAACTGTAAATTCGTACGAGCAGGAAAACAATTACTTAGAAAGATATACTTATTAAATATTATTATGACGTAGTTAATGACCCCTGAAGTCCATGTTTCGATTGAAGTATCGGTTAATTTGTATAACATATTCCATTCAATCAATTTATATTATAGGAAGTAAAAGTAAGATCAAAAGAAAAAAAACTAAGAAACCTTGGATGCCCAGTTGGCTGACGAAAGACGCAGACACTATATTGTATAGAAACTACGGATGGAAGGATGGTTTAACCATTATCATAAACTATATAAAGGTCCCATGGCAGGGAATCCAGAGGCTGTATTTAACATCCACGGTGCGTCGCCACCCCTGTGATCTTTATTCACTTTCTTATTTACAGTTATACGACTCCGTTTGAAAATATTGGAAATAAATAATCCTAATTGATTATGATATTTGCCACTAGCTGGCGTATAAGTCAAGAAGCGTAGAGTATATGACATATACTTACGACCAATCCAAATTATTATTTTTAAATAGCGGAAACTAGACGTCTGCCGTAAGTCTTATTCCGTCAGAAAAAAATGTAAGTTACTCCCTAGTCGCGCCTAAAGAAGTTTTACTTCAAAATTATTTAAACAAAAAAAAGACACCGCCTATAGATTTGGCCTCCTCAAGGGAAAGAAGAAAGGTGATTCCGTATTCTGCGAAAAGCCTTAGAAAGAGACGAGCGTTAAGTCGTACTAAGGCAAAAAGTGATATAAAATCAAAACTTAGAGAGGAACAGAGCTATGCAGAGAGGGAATGAGACGTAAACTTGTGAGTCATGGTGGAATGCTTCAGGAATTTATTACGAGTGAGTCACAGTTGTTTAGTATTTTATCGTTTAATAGTTTTATCATTTATTTCGGAAATTCACACTTGGCATAATATTATGGAAATTCCGTCGGCGAAATTTCAAAGCGATGCTAAGTATTAGGTCATTAGTCTGGGGCTTTGTTGCCAAAGCATCAACTGCGATTCCTAAGCGACGTTTATGTAGGTCTATAACTGGATGGGTAAACCACCCTACCTCTGTTAAACACGAGAAAAATTTGATCAGATAGACATTTATGGAATTATTGTTTTCCTGAAGAAGGACTATTCTTACGTAAAAGTTTTCGCATTTATGCCATACATGTCGACTAAGTTTCAAGTGGAACCCGCCTGCATGTGCGGAGAAAGTAAAACATAAATAAATAAACACGTTAATTGCCCCTAATTGTTATCTTACGTACGATAAGCTAGTAACATATTCAACCAATGATATAATTAAGGTCGTGCATTCTGTATAGCACAAGCTGTAAATTTGTATAGGTAATTTTTAGGTTACGAATTAGTTCTAGTGTTTTACATTCATATCATAAAGAACAGTACTTGTGAAATCTTACGAACCTGTTTTTCTTGGGAATATATATATATTAGTATTTGTAATTTTATGTAGGTACTTCTGAATATTAACTAATTAAACATCCTATCATAATAGCTTCAAAAGCATTAAGTGTTTCATAGTTTCCACATTCATTTATCATCTTTATATATGTTTTGTACATTTATTCATTATAGGATTTCTACATTTATCATCTGCATTTTATATATTAGAAAATGTAGTACACTAGCTTTAGCCCGCGGCTTTGCTTGCGATAAGTAACATTTTTGATTTGGTATATTTTAACTACTAAGGTTTAAAAAAATTCAAAATCCGTCAAGTGACTACGCTTGACGGATTCGATAGGATCGGGCTGAATTTTTAGAGCTGTGCGTTGACAGATCAGTCAGTCAGTCAGTCACCTTTGCCTATAGATTGGTATGGCTTTTTTGGTAACAGGGTGGAAATACACGCGGTGTACTCAGCACATGTCAAACACTCCGTCCGGCAATATCGAACTAAACCAGTTTGGTTAAACCTTAACTGCTTTTAACTGGTGTGCGTGTGTAATAGTAGTCATATGATAATAATGTATTGATTCGATAACAGCTGAATGTTATCAGTAAGTGTATTAGTAGCCATATACCAGGAACCTTACCGACTGAACCACAGCTACACCACGTACGTGATATCTTATTTGATAGTTTGCTCTGTTTATCTGGCACGTGCTTAGCAGTATGCAATTTTATAAATAAAATAAAATAAGATAAAATAGCCTTTAATTCCAAAACGTCATTTCATACACACTAATAAACATTTATACTTTTAAATTTAATAAACATTAATATATTGAATTGTTAGGTTAGGTATGGTTTAACATTAATATTGAATTAAAATTATGTACTTAAATTATTAATTAATTATGTCCCGAGTTTCGGATTGCCTGTTGGCAAAGTTGATGCAATTTTACCATCCCATAACAAAACCTACTTTTCTAACTAGAAGTTAGAATGAAATATGGAAATGATTTATTTACATCATTACATTATTATTTATACGTTTTTAAAATGCATTCAAAAGATTCTCGGTATGAGAATAGCAGCTTAGTGATAAAGCGCACTGGCTGCGATTGCGTGAGAGTATCAGGTTCAAGTCCTGTCGGTTCCGAAATTTTTCCGAAGTGTGAAGTGTATAAAAACTTTAATAAAGATTATAAAATAATTTATTAGACGGCTGACAGGTGCAGGGGACAGCGACCATGCTTTCTTAGTCCAAGGCTGTGGGTTCGACTCCCACAACTGGAAAATGTTTGTGTGATGAACATGAATGTTTTTCAGTGCTGGGTGTTTATCTGTATATTATAAGTATTTATGTATATCATTCATAAAATATTCATCACTTATCTTAGTACCCATAACACAAGCTACGCTTATTTTGCTAATGGCCTTATGGGCTATATGCCGATGTGTGTATTGCCGTAGTATATTTAATTATGTATTTTTTAGCATATTCATCTATTTCGTTGGCTAGAAGAGAACTAATTTATTTATTTATTTATTAGTTCTTGATTGCAATCTCGTCCGTTAATAACTGGTAAGTGATGATGCAGTCTCAAATGCTAGCGGGCTAACCTGTTAGGGGTGTTGCGGATAATGCTGCGTCGAATCCGATTATAAGCAACATCGTACCGGAACGCTAAATAACTTGGCTTCTTTGGTGATTCGCAGACCAGAGAAATTTCAGATAATATGAATTCCCAAATTTTCCAAGCAGAGATTCGAAACCGGGTAACACAAACGCTGAAATAGTTCAACTGTTTTTCGTTAGTCATAGATTGATTCAAAAGATTACATAAGGCTGCGTGAATCACACAAAACGATGTATTGCTCGACCTCGACCCCGTGGTCAACCGAGCGGCTCGATACCGAACACTTACCGACACTTATTTGTCGATCGAGTGCTAACTAGCCACGGCCGAAGCCTCAAAACGATCAAAAAGAAGAAAATAGTAGAAACCATAATATTCTCCATTATTAGACAACTGGTTTGAACTACCAGTGGTTTTGGATAGAAGCAGGCGTTACTTTGCGGAATTCCATGACATATACTACTGTACTCTTTTCGCGGAGTATAGCTAATTAAGCTTAATTTTCACAATATACCAGTGGTTCTTTAATTTTGTTTGACCATAAAATTAGGTTTATAGAATATACCCCTAATAACATTGTCATACAAATGTCATCGTGGGCCACAGAGCACTTAAACCAGTTGGTTTGGGTGTATGGCCTGACGTCAACCCTCACCACGTAGACATGGCACGTGGCGCGAGTTTGTTGACATCTGTGAGTCAGCGTGGGTTTGTATCATTTACGCTCATGTTTTGAACTCCGTCCGCCACGACCTAATTTGTTATGTTCCCTACAGCTACTTTTTTCTGCAACGCCAACGAATGAAAGCAATTTTAAAGGTAAATGGGGTACCTAATAAATATACGTATAATTTTCAGTGTGTGTGAACTGACTGCCTCTTTGGTCTTTTTTTGGTCACGAGGACCTGTTCTGAGGTCGAGGTCGTTGCAATGGGTTCTCTATCATAAAATTTTTAGTACCAGCGTAGAGTTTGAAAATTGGGGGTGATTCAGTACACTCTGTGCACTGGTATATCTCTAGCGTAGTTGGAAAATCTCTCTGGATATTTACCACCGTATCCGAAATCGGTCAAGGAATCTATGTAAAATTTTCTACTTGATGTATTTCATGATGTTTGGAAGCAGGCCGGTCCGCATCCCACACAAGATAGAAACATTATGTGGTGTTGGAAAAGAGCAACTACTGAGTTTCGTGCCGGTTTCTTCTAGGTGCAATCCACCTTCCGGTCCGGTTGTAGAGTTACTATAAACATTGCCTACTTGAAATTAATGAATTTTTAATCTAATTTTTCTTATTATCAAGCCTGTTTACCTTATCATTTGAGTTATACATTAATAAAAAAAAGTACATAAATTACAAACGCTATTAAAGAAAATCCAGAGAGCCGCAATGTTAAGCCGTTAAACCTGACTCATCTCATCCCTGTGGCGGGAATCCCGTTTCCAAGAATCGTTCCGACTAGCGGCCCCATAAATAAAATGCTGGTACTAAAACTAAATGTTCCAGGAATATTTTCTGCATATTATTTTGAATACGCAGATCAGTATATATCGAAATAGCTTGATGATATTAATAACTCATCTCTAAGCTTTGCAAAATTCAAAATTCATTTATTTCAAGTAGGCCTAATATAAGCACTTTTGAAACGTCAAGTCTGTAGTGTGTGTGTCTTTACTACGATTTTATTAGACGATGCAGTCGAAAATACAGTCTAACCTGAAAGGGGCCTGTAACCCTTTAATCGCTACGCAGTATCGTACTGAAAAAGCTTTATTATGCGGGTGGAATCTTCACTCTTCCAAACGTTTTATTCAGTATTTTTTTAGAAAAATAAAAACGCATATTTATCACTCATTTCACATCATTCATAAACAACCCCCTGCAGTCTTACAGGGTACAGGGTTTTTGGTCCCCCGAAAGGCTTTTTATCAGTATCATCATACCAAATGTTATTGCGAGTCCAGTCTCTGAGACAGGATACCATAATATATTTACAAGTCAATATGAACAAATGCCCCAAAAGTTTTCATTTGCACGTGTAGTAGGTACTGTTACACGGCCACGTCATTTCATGTAACGATAAAGTGGTCGCGTGGCAACTGTTTGTGTCCCACTCGCAGTTTCACTGATGCAATGCTCGTTCCGATGCCGCAAACTACGATACCACGACATTTGCAGGGAAATTAGAATATCTGAATTTCGTGAAATCCGGGAATATAAAAGTTTTGATTGCAAACATACAAAGACAGCTAAAAAAAAATAGGGATAAATGAAATAGGTCTTCATAAATTTATATCACCCATTACTATGTTAGATATATACTGCATACCACTTCATTATATCACAGTTCAGTAGAAGAAAATAAGCACTTAACTCATATCTATAAATGTTGCTGGCAACATTGATGTGTGTTCATCTATTTAAGAAGTATAGCTCTTAGATAGTGATATTAAAGTGGATTGTTGTCTTTATTCGTTAAGAAGACGTAATATGAATCATGAAACACATTTTTGCATGGCTTCTTCGAAATCTAATTTTAATAATGTGTCCAAGAAATATCCGTGATAAACTTATCGTTCTTGCTGATAAGATACGTGTAATGGTGGTGGCCTACCCAAGTCCTCCAAGGTTTTGCTTCGAGTATCTGATGTTAGTTATAAAGGCAATAAAAAAGTCTACAACTTCTAGTAAATTGTTCTCGGGTAGGCCGCGACCTAACTATCTAATTAGTACTTTTCTTAGAACTAAGCCATTCTTTAAGACCTAATTTTCCAAAAAGTATAAAACATTTTTATACGCACTTGCATGAAAACCTTTTAAAAGCCCATTAACACGAACAAAAGAAATATTAATTCAATTTTACTAAAATTAAAAGCAAAAAAGCCAACATCACGCGGTGTTCCCAGGCGGTCACCCATCCAAGTACTGACCGCGCCCGATGTTGCTTAACTTCGGTGATCGGACGAGAACCGGTGTATTCAACATGGTATGGACGTTGGCGAGAGTTAACTTAAAATTTGCGTTTGGTATAAATAAATATCTAGTACACACCCCATAAAATTCCATCCATTAGTTAAATAAGTCATAATATAAATTCATATATGTTTTACTAACATTTTACATTTGTAATATTTAAATATATATCGTTAACCTATCTATCTTCAAATAAAAAAGGAAAGACGAAATCAGCTTAAAAAAAAAAATTATAAAGCCTGTGATCGCTCGTTGAAATGTATAATAACACCATCTAACGAGTAATTTGAAAACATAATAAAATGCATTTGCACATAGATGGCGTAAAAAAATATTAATTTGGCATGATGATATTATTAATAATAACAGATATATCCTGGACAACTCGGATATAATTCGACACCGTGGCGTGTTGGACGTTGGGTGCGGATGCGGCGCTGGAGCCATCGCTGCTGCCATGAGAAACGCTAAACAAGTTGTGGCGAACGATATTGATCCCTGTGAGTTTCCCTGGTTCCTAAACCACCCAGCAGATTCCTCTGTATACCTCTCAATCAACTACTTCAACAGTACCTACATTATATAACTATGCTCGCTATTAAATCCACTCGAAGAGCGCCAGCTATCGACATTACCAAGATTCCTTCCTTCCTTCTAGTACTGACTAGGTTTACCAGTGTTATAACAAGATGGCGCTTCTTGGGTACCATAAAAATCGTAATTAACTTTTCCAGTATCGAAAAAAGAGAACTCTATTACATATACATATTTATATATTATATATATATATATATATACATAAAATTTATGTAATTTGAAAATATATATATTAGGTGCATCACCTACCTCTCTTCTTGAGCTGTGTCGCTAATTTTTATTTGGTAGCCTGAAGATGCCTGGAAGAGATCGCTATGTAACCTGAGTAAAATAGTTATTTGAATTTTATTCATTCATTTCGTTCAAGTTTACTTATTCGATCGCGTGAATAGGAAGAGAAAGTGCAACATCTAGTGAAAAGCTTGTGTCCCAGTAATATAAATAAATCGTAGTTCGTAAACGTAGGTAGAAAATCTCACACTTCGCACTCTACATGGATCTAATTATTAGATTATGTAAATATTATAATACTATATATAAGTAAGTAAGTACTATAATGGATGAACGTTACCTAGACCTGGTGAACAAACAAAATATAAAAAAAACTGGAGATGCCGGGGATCGAACCCGGGGCCTTTCACATGCAAAGCGAACGCTCTACCACTGAGCTACATCCCCGTTGTAATATTAGTTGAAATTTAATATTACATTCCAGTTGCAGTAATAGCTACGAATATTAATGCAGAACTAAACAAAATAAAAGTTAAAACTGACGTTGATGACTACGTCGGAAGGAGCTGTAAAGATTTTGATGTGATTTTGATTGGCGACATGTTCTATGACGAAGAATTCGCAAGTGTATTGTTTGAATGGCTCAATAAATTGACTGCAGATAATAAATTGGTAAGATGAAAATATATATTTTATTAATCATGAATTATACAAATGTACTTAAATACGTTTTTAATTTTTATCTTAGATTCTATTTCCAGTCAATATTTATTGACTGCAATCTCGTCTGATAGTGATTTTCAATATTATAGTGTTTGGTAACGTTCTTTTAGATGTACCTATGCCAGTTTTATAATACTTACTCATTAGTCGGTTTCGCTTGGCAGCACGTCTTTGTTGGTAACTAGCCACGGCCTAAGAGCTTGCCGCTAGACTATTCTTTATCAAAACTAATATTATATTTATTTGTTTGTTTTTACCTATATTACACTAACAGCACCGATCTTGATGTAATTTGGCATATGTTAAGCTTGCATTCTTGAGCTAGAACATAAACTATACTTTTGGTGTTACAATAATACTTGTTACAGCGGTCAACCCATGTATGGCCTGACAGCTAAACCATTCTTGCGCGCCATACAGATAGCTTGTATCCTTAACTCTGAATTAGGACACTCTTTACCAGGAAAACATTTAGCTGTCGCGAGGTTTAGAAAAACCACGTGTAATTAGTGATAAAGACAAATACCTAAGTAATTTAGTGGTCATGCTATATTAATAATTGTCTTACGTTTTGAGCTTCAGAAGAACCGTATTAAAAAAAGTAGTAGAACATTAATTACGCTGATAAGGATAACGACTATAAGCAGTATACCTAGTAGTTGAGGTTTTTGTGACAGAGCTCGTCCGGGAAGTAATACCCCCCGCCCCCGAATTGCTGTGTTCTAGTCTGAAGGCCGAGGTTTCCGGTGTAACGTGGTTCACGGGCGCACCTTCGCCTCAGGTTGATGGACACAGTGCGGCATGTTGCAGGTGTCCCTTGCATGCCCTTCGAAGTGATGTTCTGTTTATAGGCGATGGTTTTCCACTTATCACGTGGGCCGGCTGCTTGGTCCGTCAATTGTTATAAAAAAATAAAAGGTGTGAATTTGAATGAAATTTGGCCCTTTAAAGTGGGTCAAAATCGCCCCCTAAGAAGTTGGTTACAAACATACAAACAAACGTACAAACATACAAGTGAAGCTAAAATATAGCGTGTAAAAGGTGAACGATAAATAGGAATTACTTGCTTAGTTACAAGTTTTATACGTTTCAGGTATTAATTGGAGATCCGGGGCGACACAGTTTGACGGAGAGCAGGAGGAGTCAGATGACTTTGCTAGCTAGCTACGAGTTACCCAAAGAGACTCGCGAGGAAAATAACGGTTTCACTCACTCTACAGTGTGGCGGTTGAATAAATTATGACATAAGAACAACAAATTTTTAACCAATGATTAAGTGAAAAATAAAATTAATTACTTGGTAATAAATGAATAGTTGGAGAAAACTTTGATATTTTCAGCAATGCTAGCCTATCATGGCTGATACTGATATCTAATAAATAATCAATTCAAGTTTGTATCAGTACTTGATTGATATGATTATGTATTGTAAAGTGTTCGCTCAGACTCATAGAACCCAGTGTCGTCAATTCAAAATTTTATTTGCGGCTTAGAGAACCAAGCGCGGCGGCTTTCGATATTCATTAAAAAAATGGTTACCACTCTAGAATAAAAAAAAAAAAAGATTGAGAACGTAACTGTTTTCGAAACGTTTCGCAACAATTATAAATTGCATGCTACTATAAAGTAAGCGCACAAAGAAAACTCGCGATATATTCTTTCATATTATTTAACGTCCCAAAAAAAATTACGTATTTTTTAAACACTGTGTAATTGATTTTTATTTTATTGTTTCCTGCTCTCCGACTCGATTTTAATGCGTTTGTAACGAATTCAGGGTGCCTATTAAGAGGTTTCTACTTACGGTTATCTATTTGGTCGTGTAATATATTTGGAAACAGTTATCTTTCACCGTTTATGCAATTGCATGGGTAAATCTGTCTGGACTCTTGGTACCTAGTAAGAAAATAACAAAACATTGATAATTATAAAACTAACTTTATTGATAAACTACTTTCTTAATACTCTTTATCAAAATTATAAATTCTTATTCAAGGCACAATGTAACATCGTTGTACAATATTGGTATAAGTTTATTATAGTATTTAATTCTAATGAACATTAATAATTATCATGAACATGTCAAAATATCTAATATATTTACAATAATATTCTACAAAATAAAGATTTCCTAAACATAACAATTTAAATATCATATTTTAATGAAAAATGGTAGGAAAAGACAATATTATTAAGGTAAATAAGGACTTAATCTAATTTTCGAGATAAATGAAGTATCATAGATAAAATTAATGTTAATTCAAACTATATTACAGTCGAAGAAAATTCGTAAAATATTTTGGCAGCAGTAAATTGAACTTTATTAACTTCCATTTTATAATGTAAATATCCGTATACAACGCCATCTGTCACACCTTCACAGTTATAAAACAGCGCCATCTATTACGACCGCTTTGAACGAGGTCGTGGTTTACAACTGGTAGTTGTGCATGGTGTTCGCATAGATGCCGTGCTTAGACCGCGCAGTCCTCCCCGAGTAGTGTGAATAGGTGTCCATGTCGAGGGGCGCGTGTGGATGCATGAGCAACACCGGCTGCAGGGCCAGAGACTTGCGGGAGCCCGACACTGATGTCCCGTCAGTCACGTAGGCGTTGTTCACTTCACCTGGAACAACAAGACAGCAGCATGTTAGGAGAGATAACATTGATAGTTTCAGTTATTGCGATTTTTTCCTTTTTTAGACTCTAGCCAGCCAGTCTATGCCCTATTTTTATAATCCTTAGTGGCCAAAACTAAATAAGGATTAAAAACTTAGTACTTAGGATGGATAAGTAATATTTTTTACCACGAAATTTTACTTTACCGGCTGGTCAGTCAATTATATAATTTTGGATTTGTGTGGATTTAATATTTTATTTTATAGTAGGTAAATATTGTCTGTCTTAAAGTATGGCCCACCTGATAGTAAATAGTAAACCGTCGCCTATAACCAAATAACACTTCGCAGGGCATACAAGGAAAAGTTCCTACAAAAGGCTATGTGCCCATCAACCTATGGCGTTAAGCCTTATGTGTCTTACACTGGCAACCACGCCTTTCAGACCGGAAAACATTGAAACATACAGAACACTCATAAAGCCATTATTGCATACAGTGCATTGTGTCCAAAAACAGTGAAAACGCGGTGCGCACGTCTCACTTCACACTCGCGGAAAGTTGATTGCTCACAAACTTTTTCCCATCATCCCAATTCATTGTAAAAGTTTAGTACATTGGAGGTAAAGAATTACTGTCAACTGCTAAATGGTATGTAGTAAATAACCGCTTGTTCGAGAAACACTACTAAAGTGGAGTTATTTTGAATGCTCTAATAATAAACTATTATGGATACTGCTATAGTAGTACTTAACAAATAATATTATCCTAGGTAGGTAGATATATAATTATTATCACACGGGTAATATTATTCCATGTTAATGGCAAAGACTCTTGGACAGGATGTAAATTGATCCTTTAAGGCATTTGATACTGAAGCCAACCTTGCAAAATTTACTTATGCATAAACAGTCCTTATTACTACGTGCTTAAGGACTAAAAATCAATAAAATACGCTTGGAATCGCTCAGGCAACTTTGAAGACGACGTTCTTGACACTATTTGCACTCTTATAAGGTAGGTTCTATCTATTTTTTTTAGAATTTTGCTCTAATTGGTTATATTGGATGTACCGAATTCTTTAAGGTTGTACCTGTGGAGGATGGGATGGGGTAAAGTACATCGATGGAAATCAATATAAATCTTAATAACAATTCTTATAACCACATATAAAACAGGTTGCTTTTTAAATAGATTTATATGACAATGTGAGATGGTAGTAACAAAAAGAACACCCGGCTAAGTTTGTTTTGGGCTTCCAAGGCGCGTTTCGAACCCTCTTAGTTTTAGCTAAGTTTACTTATGTTGTTATCACCATCATCTCTATGTATATAAATATACATTAAATTAAAAATGTGTAGGGAAATGCTACCTGCTAATGCTACATCTACCTACACATTTTTAATTTGATGTACCTACGCATCAAAAGTGCCATATATTTGAATAAATAAATTTTTGACATAAATAGGTACCACAATTCGAATATAATACCTTGCTCTCGTCTTATCATGTCAAAATTTCCCAAAATTCGTTATTTATATTAAGGTATGACCGAACGCTTGTCTGCGAGCTCCAGTAACTGACAATTTGGTCAGAGTGCCTCAGAGCGAAAATTATGAGAATTTCTCTCACTCAGATGGAATCGCTGACCTATCCAGTATCACTTGTTATGTAATGCAAACTGTCATATCCATTCCTTACGATGCTATGCAACTGCCACTGTCACAATATTCGCCTTGCATCAAGACCAGTTGGCAACTTATTGGGAGCTGGTAAGAATACGTATAATCGCGTAAATCTTGAGATCATCACTTTTGTTTATTTATTGCATGGAAAAGTGACGTTTGACAACAGTGATTGCCTTTATGCCTCTCGCAAGATACGTAATCACCCTGCGGAATTGGCAACGTCCAAATCAACCAAAACCTCTTTAACGCATTTTGATCGCCGATTGGCGTAGTGGTTTCTAAGTCCAAGACTGTAGGTTTGATTCCCACAACTAACAAAATGTTTGTGCGATCAACGTGAATACTTTTCAGTGGGTGATGATTATCTGCAGCATTATAAGTAGGCATGTATATTATTCAGAAATACTAATCAGTTATCTTAGCACCCATAACAATAGCTACGCTTACGTTGGGACCAGGTAGTTGGCGATGTATAAAATACAAAGTTTTCAATTACTACGTACTTACCGTCTAGTGATAACCGACAATTATTCAATACTTTACAATGGATTCTTGGAAATGTTCATTATTTTGAACCGGTTACCTGCTTATTAAGCGTGAGTATGATTCATCGCTTAAAAATTTGCATCAGTAAGAGATTGCTGTTTTGTCTAATGTGTATCTTTTCTTTTAGCGTGTACTTTTTTACTTCTGAGCAATAATTTACTTTGGGGCTAGATGAAGATGTGTGTATTGTCTTGTATATTTATTTATTTGTTTTATTTCCTTGTTGTGCCCTGTACAGATTCCGACGGCCAAGTGGCGCAGTGGACAGCGATTCGTTTTCTGAGTCTAAGGCTGTTCGATTCCCACGACTGGACAATGTTTGTGTGGTTAATGTTGTTCAGTGTCTGGTTGCTTATTAGTATTTCCTATAATACTGCCATAGTAACCCTAATAGACCCATAACACATGCTACGCTTACATTTGGGCTTATTAAACAAAAACTCCAATAAGTATTTTTTTAATTAGTGCTCGTCCTATCTAACTGTTTTCCGCGTTCTTCGTCCGCGTTTAGGTAATAAGCCTTTTTACAAATCTTTTGTTTTCCCGCACATCTACTCTTAGGGCACTGGCAAACGCGTGTAAATATTAATCAAATAATATACGTGTAATAATAAACGGGAGTAAACTTCTCCTTTTCCCTGTTGGCGCGCTTTGGCTGGTGGATACGTTTTTTATCCCTTGTCAGGGGTTATAGGTAATTTTGTGTTAGTCTCCGCCCATTCAACTAACTCAATGCCAAAAATCAAATTCATGGTCGCCCTAACTAAGGGCTCAGAGGAAGGAACAAACAAATAAACAACCACACTTTATCACAACAAAACACACAAATGAGATATGCTATGTACTACGGCCGCATTTGTTCTGAAATTTAAAAATATTATTTTCCCGGGATGAAATGTATCATAATATTTCCGTCTCCAGGATGCTTCACCAAGATAACTTAAGCGGTCAAGCCATGCTTGTTACCTAAAATATACTAGCTTTCACCAGCAGCTTTCCCAAATAAATAATCACATCTCCAGGATGCAAGCTACACGATTGGCAAACTTCAATGACAGCTTGTTACACGTTCCTGCTAGTCGTTCTTTGGCGTACGTAAATTCTTTTACGGTAAAGGAACTGCCGAGGGAAATAAGACAGTCCAAATCATTAAATATCTTTAAATCGCGGTTAAAAGACTATTTCCTGTCTAGTACTTATGTAGTAAAATATCTATGTAATTTTATGTGTCTGTTTAAATGGAAATATGTATTTAAGTTTATATATTGATATGTAAATTATTGGCTATTTATACACACATATATATATATGTGAATAAATAGCCAATATATATATATATATGTTTAACTATGTATATGTAGTATTAGTATGTATAGTATTAGTAAGGTATATAAAATAAGCAAATTTGGATATTGCACTATCCCGTTTTATGTATTATTTTGCCTTTATGCATATGTTTTGTGTTTTATCGTTTATTTTGTTAACCTGGCTTTCTATTTCTATGTGCAATAAAGACTTCTTCTTCTTCGGCAAATAACAGACAAATTTTCTGTAAGTTTATTTTTCAAACAACCGGGCAAGTGTTATGCCGTGGTGATACAAGTTGGAAAAATTTTACATCCGACGTTCTTTTATTTTATTGGAAAAAATTAAGGTGGCCGGTATTAAATAAAAATAAAAAGGGCAAACAAGTTAGTAGGTAATCCTCTTAGGGCTCGGCCGGTGCACGGTGTAATCCTCGCCGAGCGAAGTTGTCATGACATAAATTCCTGTAAGTGGGCCACCGCTCAGTGTCATTCATATTCCTTGCACGAGTCATGCGTCTGCCATACACTTTGTACACACAGTCCGACATGTTTTTTTGTACCGACTACTGGCTTACTAGATACTTACTTAGATAGTAAGTATTTACCTAGTACGCCAAGTAGTTGCCATAGTTCATCCACTCAAATAACTAGTCTCAGTACACCGAGCTATTTTGGAAACTTATTTACTTACTTATTTTATAGCTATTTTCCCTCCTTTTGTTATAATTTTGTAAAGTTTGTTTTAATTGTAATGGAAGAGCAGATACTTCTGACACAGGGGTAGTAATACTACTCTTAAAAGAAGACTTCAGTGATGTATTGATGGCATTTTTTTCTTTCCGAAATAAACTTTTTTTTTTGTAGGAAATTCCGCGAATCGCGACCGAACCGATAGTCAGATAGATACATATTAAATTAATGGATCGAACTATTTTATGCCGTTTTTAGGTAGGCAGGCAGCCAGATGAACTACCTTCGGCATCGGGATTTCTGTACTTTAAAATGATTTATGGCATTTAAAAAAAAATTCTACCCAGATCCATGATTTAACGTTCTAAAGCCACACTTCTAAATTTTATTGAGATGTTCGTCCAGACTGCAGAGTCATACACATATCGTAGAAGTACTTAGGTGTAGGTGGACCTGAGTTTATATTACTTACCGGATCAGTTAAAAGGTAAGCTATAAATTTTTTCGCGTCACGCTTGTTATGAACTCGTTTTCAACGCCACGCACCGTGGTCCGTGCCACGCTCTCTGTGTATGAGTCTAGAGTCTAGGCGAACATTATCTTAAACGCAGTACACAGACTTAAGAAAATACAGAAACCTCATTCAGCCATTATTGCATGCAGTGCATTGTGTCCAAAAACTGTGAAACCGCCCCGCGCACGTTGTACTTCACACCCACGGAATAATTCTAGCTCACAAACTGTTCCTATTTTCCCATTTTATGATAAACGTTTACAACATTAGAGGTAAAATAATTACTGTCAACTGCTAAATGAAATAAAGTGACTAACCCTCGGAGTGAACTCGTTTTCTGTGTGTACTCTGTGACTAAGTTGCTATCTACTTGCACGATATGTGAAGGACTTAGATGTCGCTGTACGAGTATGTTTGTATAATTCTGGAGGCTGGGCGGATCTACACTATTTGATGTAGAGCAGGAGTTAGATTCGTCACCTCCCACTTTTAAGACTACGCTCACGAGACGTTCGTCAAAGGTACGAAATAAGAATAATAATGTAACCCTGTGGGATTTGGGATTTGTGGGATTGCGGTCTGGGACGGTGCGTGGGCCGGTTTTTTTAGTGGAAAACCATAGCCTATAAATATAGAAAGACTTCACAGGGCATTCAAGGAGCACGTCCTGCAACATGCCGCCCCGTGTCCGTCAATTTGAAGCCTCATATGC
Organism: Pararge aegeria; assembly: GCF_905163445.1. NCBI lineage: Eukaryota > Metazoa > Arthropoda > Insecta > Lepidoptera > Nymphalidae > Pararge > Pararge aegeria. The sequence continues at coordinate 20,696,798 of NC_053180.1, read as the reverse complement.
CTGTAATCACACCGGCAACCACGCCCTTCAGACCGGAACACAGCATTGCAACAATGCTGCTTAGCGGCAGCAACAAGCATGGCGGAAGTACTTCCCCGGACGAGCTCTGTCACAAGAAGCTCCACTGCGGCTATACCTTTGTAGAGCGAGGAGGGCGCGGGGTAGGCCGTGTCGGGCTGCAGGCGCACGTGGCGCGTGGCCAGGATGAAGGCCAGCGCCGCCAGCACGACGCCGTCGAGGCAGCCGATCACCGCCAGCAGGTACGCCCAGCGCACGTGGCAGCGCCCTGCGGACAAGCCACATCCGTCACGACCAACAGCTGCCGTACGGCCGTACAAGTAACTTAGTAGAAGTAACTTAGTTGTATTTCGTTACAGTTTCTTGTAGGTTTTTGAAGTTAAACTTCTTTAGCGGCGTTAGGAAAAATCACGGGCGTGAAATTACACCATGTAAAGAAATGCGCGCGCACATGGATGGTTACACGATTTTAACAGGTGGTAGTTGCGAAACCGAGTGAGAGGGGAATACATCGTCTGCCAGCTCACTGTTTACGATGCGCGCGCACACCGGCACAAAAACCGGCAGGCTGAAGTTAGCTATAGTCGACATTTTAGTTTTCCAAAAAAGGTTTGACAACGTACGTTATTTGAACATTATTGTACAAAAATCTTAAATTTTAATGTTCAATGAAACTCGGTGGTCCGATAATGAGATAACTAGATAATGCGTTATAATAAAACTTTTCTCTACAAACGTAGAATAAAGCGTCAGATACATTTTTGTAAAGATTTCTAAATTGATACGCCAAAGAAGTATAACTTCTAACGGGTGTACACAAACCCTTTTTTTAAAACGTTTTCACTACACCACGGAAATGTTTAAATCGGGTACCTAATGATAGGTAATGCGTAGGGAAAAAAAGCAAAAACTAATTGACAAGTTAGGTTATACTCTTATGTATGAGTTGCCTAGTGAAAATAGCTTCGATTAGGCGTTATTTACTCAGCATTGTTCGTCGATAGTGAAAACGAGCATAAGTCTTACCCACTGGGTTATCATGAGCTCCACTGTCAAAGTATACTGTTCTGTTCGCGTGGTATAGTTGCAGTGAGTGGAACATACAGTACACTGAATATGTGTGGAGCTTGCAAGCTCACAAAACTACTGCATCCAACCTACGTAAGGACGTAGCCCGCCCGCACGTAACGTTAACGTAACTCCTTAGTTACGTTCAAGTTTGCGTGCTGCGGGCGACCAATAAAAAGACTTTTGCTCAAACGCGCACCTGTGATTGGGCGTTCGCTCGAATTCATCTTGAATTTAGCTAAAGACGTACTCGTATGTTGGCTACCTTAAAGTGATATGAAATTAAGTTGTTAATGTTAGAAATAGGTTTAGCCCTTAATTTTACATTTCCTCTAACGCTAGTTCTCAACAGAGATGCAGTTGCTATGACAGCATCTGGGTAAGCAACTGAGGTTACAAAGTCCAGCGAGTTACGGATTAGGACTGCAGTTCGCAAGTCGCAACACAAGTACGCACATTGCGTCACATTCTTTTGCTAAGTTACCTATATTGTACTGGTCGGCGGTGGGCCCGCAGGTCTCCTGCACCGCGGTCTCGCTCCAGCCCGCGGGGTACACAGCTACCCCGGCGACCAAGCACGCCGCTGCAACAAAAACGAATAACATTAGAAACCTCGCCTTTTTGTGACGAGTATTTTATCTAAGCCAGAGTATTTTAGCTAAAGTAGGCCTATCACAGGTACAGGTAGGGTTTATACACATAAGTTTACATTCCTTAACATATAACTAGAGCTAAGAGGCTTCCAAACGCGTCGGTCTAAGTAGAACCATAACTAACTTAGCCGGGTTTTTTTATTATCACCATTTCACAGTTAATTAATTTTTTAAATTATATTTAATAATTATGAAATAATATCTATATATATAAAAGGCAAACGTCCAGCTCTAACCACTTGACGGATCGGGCTGAAATATTGCACACAGATAGTTATTACAAGGCATCCTAAGAAAGGAATTTTGAAAATTCCATCCCAAAGAGGGTTGAATGGGGGATGAAAGTTTGTATAAAATCCTTCATTTATCAATTTATTTTTCAAGTTACGTCCATGAAACTTTAATGTAGATGGTTTTCGATTAAAAATAAAGAAATACGTGTTTCACAAATTTTTAAACTTCCAACTCCAAAGTTATTAAATAGGTGATGAAAATTTATATGAAACTTACTGTTTTTTAAGTAATTTACGTTCATATTTTTCTATTAGCAGCAAGACTTTTTTTAACCTTTGTAGTTAAAGTTAACCAAATCAAAAATTGATCTTAACATGAGCGAAGCCGCGGGCAAAAGCTAGTTATTAATAAAGAGCAATTCTGAGTAGGAATTAGCTATAAACCTCATTTTTAGAGCGTGTTTGTCACTTCGTTACTACGATATATGTACAGCTTAAGAAAATTATATCACTGCCCGTTTTTACTAGGACTAGGAAATACTTAAATCGGATGCCTAATGATTTGGGACATGCGTAGATACATAAAACAAAAAGTTTCACCAGATTATAACTATCGACGTTAGGCGGCATCTAAAGTTACGACACTGATTCAGCGGTGCGTAATGTTTAGTAAACTCGTAAACTGACATTTGACAGATGTCAAACACCGATATAAACTTTGTTTTTTTTTTAATAAACTTAAATTCATACGAAAAATATGATAATACTAACACAAATATCACACCTTGTGGCAAGAATCATAGACAAGTTAGGTTATATGAGTTGCCTACTGAAAATAGATTAGGGAAAGGTAAATGTATGCCTAGGAATCTTCTTAGATTAGGTGTTACTTACTTAGGCATTTTTCCTAATTCGTCTTTAGTGAAAACAGACATAAGTGATTGTTTATTTGTATGCAAATCCGTAAGAGATGGAGTACATCGTTATACTGAAGCAGTTGCAATAATATAACATCACATCGACTTACGAACCATTAAAACTGGCACAGCGAGTGTATCATAAAGACATTATATAAGTACTAGAAACGATGATATATGTGTGATAATAAAAATGATTGCTACGTCACCGGCTGTAATAGCTATAAATTAGAAATAAAAAAAGTGAAACTCGCGGAGAGAAACAGCTGCGATTACGTGAAAAGGCAATGAGATGATATTTTACGGTGATTTCCAACGAAAGCGATACGCGCTGATCGGTTCATCCACGCTCCGACGGACCTTGCAGAGAAACCGTTGTAAAGGGAAAGGGTTAGGTCCAATCGATTTCATAAAAGCGAATGAATGAATACAATTTTATTGTACACCACATAAAAATTACAGAAAAAAATATAGATAACTAGTTTACACGATGTATACAATGATGCTGCCTTGTCATAACGATCTTTTCCAGGCAACCGATGGCGTAAAACACTGCTCAAGACGAGAGGTAGTTGGTGCATATAATTATATAGAAAAATATTTTATACACCTATATATTTATACATAAATACAATATATGTAATAAACTTGTACACAATATTATATACATACTCATAATAGTGTTGTATTTAAAGAACTATTAGTTTCAACTTCTTTCTTTTTTTTATTACATTTATTACTATCCACCCCCATAATGCACCTTTTCTGGGGACAGCTCAAAGCAGAATTGTTGCGGCCTACAAGGTGTGGTTGTCGGTGTAATTAGATGCCTAAGATTGGTGGACACAGCGCGGCCTGTTGCTGGACGTGTTGCCATGTTTTTTCAGGCGATGGTTTTTCATTTACCGTGAGGTGGAGCATCTGCTTGATCCGTCAATTGTTATTTGATAGAATAAAAAAAAAGTATTCGAGCAAATCCTTCGGATACGGTAACAATAACTATTAAGATTTTAGTGATACTGAAACACCTAAATCGCAAGACTTGGATTAACATTGAATGGATTGATTTTCGACTAACAAATATCGCAACGAGGCTACATCACCCTGTATTTATAAAATAGGTTAGAGATTTATAAACTTTACTTCTCGCCAAGCTCCAAGCGTTTGACTAATCAGTAATCAGTGTAGTGGCCTCCTTGCCGCAAGGTAATTATAGGTATTAAATAATTCGTCTGAAAAAAGCATTTATATGGCCATAATTTTCGTATCGTGTATCCTATCATTAGTTAGGAAATGATCTTCTTATCAATCATCTACGAGTTGAACATCCTTGAGGCAACAACAATACAATACCAGCTAACGAGTAAATCTATGAGCGAACAATACAATGAAATTCTCATGAGTTTTTTCGCTGAAGGCTTCTTACTTGATTGCAATATCGCTCGTTGATTTTGGTCATTTTGTTAATATACACGAAGTTTGTCTGAACCAACTACCGAGTCCGCGGGTGTGTAATAGTTTTGCCTTACGACTGCAGAGGAGAGTTTTTGTCATTCCGCTAGATAGTTTCAACTTTCAAACTTGTTTATCTTAGTCGTTATTTTTTTGTCTTTGCGTTTCCGGTTTCCGAAAATGACGTGTAATATACTAAAGTTTTGCTCCTATTGCAGACGCAGATCAGTTTTAGCAAACTTTGAAATTGTCGCTTTTTCCATTGTCACTTTAGAATAGTAGGAATTGCTTTTCGGTAATAGAGCATTGAACATTGAACACTGAAAGCAAAAATTGCATTAAATTTAGTGACCGAACATAACATTAGAGCCAAAATAAAAACTATTAATGGCTTTGACATTTGGAACAACCTATTTGAACGTTCAAAAGTACCGGCTATGTCGTAAATATAAAAGATCACTAAAATTAGTTTCTTGTACAAGCAATATGCAAGTTGTAGATATGTACAAACAATATGCAAGTTATTATCTATGTGCTTAAAAGAGCGAACGAGAAAAACAGCTAAAAAGCCTTTGAGAATATTTGAATTCGTCTGTTTAATCTAAATATGAAGAGGGGTGCTTAAGCTTAAGAGGCTCTTGTAGGAGAACAAAAATTGATCGTTCAAAATTCAGCAAAATTTGAACAGAGAACAAGAACAACCATGAAAGTATAACTACATTAAAAATCCCGAGAAAAACCTCGGATAAAAGACACAAATCTTTCTAAAACAAATATCTCATCTTAAATTCCGTAAATAACGCTGTACCTACCCAAACAGATTTAATAAACTGATGAAAATGAAAATGAAATTTATTGTTAAAATCTTCGGCAGTTTACAATAGTGTTGGGAATCCTGAAATAAGTTTTAAAATAAAATCCGTGTCTCAGATATGATGATCAAAGAGAATACAAACAAAACGATAGCATATTATTTAAATTATGAATTAACTTGATTAGGTAGTTTAGACACACAAGACGTTTTGATACGGCTCACTTGGCTTGCAACTAATGAGGCTCAAGCAAAAAGACGAGTATATTAGCAACGTGTGAGAAAAAATGAAGTGAGTTAGCACAGTTATATTAATTTCAATTCTTCATTTACGCTGTCTGTATTTCCATGGGAGAATAGTTTAATGAGAAATGTTTCTTTAACAATATCAAATGATCAGAAACAAAATAAACGTGATTTTATGATGTAAGACCAGCATATATAATAGGTTATTATAAATCATAACACGTTTATAGTATCGTTTAATATTGGCATATTTGTTTCCCAACTGACAAAATAGTAACTAAACAAGCATTCTTATTATAAATAACTAAAAGGAAATAACCAGCCAAGTAGAACCTAGCCCAGATTAAGTAACTTTATTACCATTAAGACTTTGGGTGCCTACAATAAGTAGGTGCATACCTGTTACTATAAATAGGTAGCCCAAGTATACCTATTAAAAGTTTAAAACATGTCATAAAAATTCTCAAATTCCTGCAATTCGAGTAACCTATGTATAGTAGTTAAATTATTTGTATTTTTAAAACCTCGCCACTTCGTCATAATGTCGACTTTTCCCGTTTCCATCGCGGAATAAAGTAACTCAGAAAACTAACAATGTATTCTTGCTACCTGACTGAAGAATGTGAGAACCCGCAATGTGCACATTCTTCCCCAAATCCTTAGGTCAACTGGATAAGAGAAGTTTAATGTATTCAGCGTCAAAAAGTTGCCCAGATTCTTCGCTGTAAAATCGAGTACAAATTGTCAAATACGAGTATGTCCAGAATTCAAAAACAGACAGAACCTGTCGTTCAAATACCATACTAACCTATTGGGAGGCAGTTACTTCGAAATCTACCTACCTTTTTATATAAATACGTTGCGTGCAAAAACTAGCTTATTCAATTGGCCTTTTACAGAAGTTATGATTCTTCATAAATTATCTTAGACGGGTAGATACAGTAAGAGCCTACGTAACGTCTGTGCGTGAATAAATCCGTAATGAGATTGGTTTTGATTACCCGCTCCATAAATCGATTTTATTAAGATTACTTCTATGTTACTTTCGTTTGCTATTTCAATGGGATCTTAATCTTATGCAAGCATAATATTAAAGTTACTCTAATCTGATTCCACTCTTATCTTGTGTAATATTTCAACATATTGAGCAGACCGTAAAGGTATTTAGAATCTGTTCACTACTTGAGGCATCACCCTATTGGGTAATTCCTTTACCAAGTAGGAGAACGTCTAAACTCTGTCAACGTCAGACAGCATTTGACAAACAATATAAATTTACGTATGTAATGGTAGGGATCGAGTTTTAACATAAGAAAAAACTGTCATCAGTAAAGCAATAATAGTTATTACCTAGTATTCTGCACGAGCACGCAATATACGAAATATGTGAAATATGGAGGTAACATAAGACACGATGCAGATAATAACACGTTGTCACGTATCTCGAGAATTTGCGCCAAATGTAGATACTTAAATGGTGATATCGTTAACACCTTGTGTAACATATGAAACTTGCTTTCTGTGTCTTTATGTTACAGAAGTTAACCGACAGTTCACACTTTTTCAGAGATTACATGAGCATAGTGACCATAACTTGCTACTTAGTGTGCTGATAAATAATGGTTTAATTTTGATAAAGAGCAACTGATTTTCTTGTCAGCTTCTTGGTGAATCTGCATTCCGAACCAGTGGTAGAGTCACTACAAACAGACAAACTTGACGTTTAGAAATTGCTTCTACAGGAAGCCAACTTGAAATAAGTTAATTTTGAATATTTTGAATTTTGATAACCTCTCTTTTCCCAGGGTAAAAAGACTTGTCTAATGCTTCTTGCATTGTTATGTTGTGTCCTTTGATTTAATATGTTCAACAATGAGATGAGCAAATAAAATATAACTCTTAGGAAATAGGTTTCTTTTTTCAAAGATTCAGACGAACGCTTATCTAAGTCAGATGAGATTGGTGTCAATTTATTTTCAGACCAAAGTGCCTTAGTTCCCAAATTTTTTAGATATTTTTTTTTTCTTAAATATATAAATTCTTTTTTGCTTTCATTCTTTTTCACCATCTTTAAAATAATTTTCACAGGTGATCTTTTTACACCATCAATCCATTCTATTTTTTTGTGGAAGTAAAAAAAAAGAATTTCTGTGAAATATTCTAATATATCAGAAGATATTATTCTACATTATTATCATTCTGAGATATTTTAGAAAAAATGATCCGAAAAAATAATTCATTGACAGATTCGAAAAGCCAGCTACAAACATTTTTTATTACGAAATACTATAATCAAAGGTTTTACCCTTTTCCTTTTAATGTACACCAGAGCGAAGCCGGGTCGGGTCGCTAGTCATTGAATAAGTATGAAATATGATTATTTAAATACAGATATTTCCTTACACTTGCTGCTAAGCTAATCGCTCTGCTTCATGTCATATTTTGTCTCTACCAACCGCTGAAAAAATTGAAAGTGTATGTTGTTCAAATGAAACCTTTGAATGAAAGTGTTACATCCGGCTAGTATCTAGCACTTTGTAATAGGTAAGTACATATAAGTAGGTGGTTGCGGCTCATATCTTTTATTACTATGATTTAGTGTTACATAAGAAACGTTCTCTTAATGCTCTTCCATCTAACATACTCGAACCTATTCGACAATTCGTGCGTATTTTATTTCGGCAGTAGGTAGGCGATAGTAATATAACTGAGCACTATCGACATTTAATTGTGCATTATTGAATGATGGATGAATTGCCACCGAATATACTTGGCAAAATAATAATCAGACTGAAGTGGCATTGGACGGGCCATGTCTGTCGTAGAACCGATGGACGTTTGGGTAGACGTGTTCTGAAATGAAGACCGCAGATTACCTTCAGCCTGTTGGACAGCGGATTGGAAGTGGCTGGATGAGAGAGAGCAGTGAAGCCTTCGGGCTGATGATAATGCTAACCCGTACCTACTTACAAATATTAATGCGATTTTTTTTAAATAACATTCGTTCGTAATCTTTGGTCGTCAACTAGTCGTATCGGACGATATCAAAACCCTACACTTACCGAGTGGTCAAATTCAACTACTCATTATGTATTACGGTATGTTATCTCTGAAATCTGTATTGTTTAATTAGTGGACGTTTCGATGTGTTGAGCCATGCTCTACTTTTATTATTTGATATTTTGTAATACTAGACCAGTTGCCGTTAAAGATTTCTTTAGATATCTTGTACAATTTGAAATTGTCCTTCCGCGTTTTCATTTTGATAGTGGTAATTGGCTTTTAGTTTTGCACTGTGACTGCGTATCGTAACTAAAAATAATGTACCGATTTTAATGAGTGTTTTGACGTAATAAATTAAAAAAAAAAAACTGCGTTAGGCAGTATTAACCGCTCCGGCAGGTTGTCAGAGATTTCACGGCTACAGGCCACAAGGGCGACCAAAGTCACTATGAGACTGATTTTTAGATAAAAAAATTACAACTGACTGCATTAGATTGATAATTTAAAAAAATCATTTATAATTAACCATTGATTTTTTTTATTAAATAGCAAATAAGTAGTACGTGTATACATTTATCCTGCTGCGAATTCTTCAGGAGATGGCATGTGAGCGCGAACTCTGGCACACCTGTCTTTGTCTATATTGAGACTTTTGCGTTTACATGCGATGTCCTTTTCCAATTCACCTCGATACTTCATCAGTTCTGACCTGACAACTTCCGCTTGTCTCAACTTATGTTGCAGGGACTCTGATGATTCCTTTATAAATTTGGCTTCTGCCATTAAAGCATACTGGGCCTCATCCCGACAATTCTCAACATTTGGTCGGTCATAGTTACGACCATGCAGTCTGGTCATAACACATTTATTCCTATCTTGTATGTTCCTTAACGACTCTTTAAGGTGATCTATAAGATTTTCTATGTCAGCTGTTTTCTGTAAATTTTCTTTTAAATTATCTTCCAGTTTTTCGCACATTTGTTCTGTCGCGTCTATCGTTTCAGCAAGTGCAGCATTTGTTCTATCTGCTTGTGTTTTCATATCTTGACTTCCTTTAATAATGGTTGTCATTAAATCTCGACGAAGTCTCTCAGATCTCTTCCTTACTTCTTCACAATTTCTGATGCTTTCTGAACAATAATGGTTCCAATATTCTATCGAGGTGGCATTCTCTGGCCACCTGGTGACACCAGGGTGGGCTAATATTAAATTAGACTGTGGAGTCAACGTTGAATTTAGTTTGTCAAGCTTTAATGATATAAGCTTGTCGCTCCAGTCAAATTCTATAGCAGTTTTTGCCGCTTTATTCATTTCAATTTGCGCTTCGGCTTTTGCTAAAGTATCAGTAAATACTCGTCTTATTTCTCCCACTATAGCTACTTCTTTAATCAACTCCTGCTCTGCATCGTCTCTAACTAAGTCGGGTTCATATCTACCCGTGCGTAGCTCCAAGCATTCTCTAGATATAGCTTCAGGCAACATTAATATTCTACAAGCCCCTTTTAATCGCTCTCTATTTTCATCTAGATTTCTGAGCTCCTCAGTTATTCCTTCCACTGCTAACTGAACCTGTTCTTTCCAATATGACAAGTCTTTTATTCTACTGTTCAGCGTCTTATTAGAATCGTTGTGTTTTTTATCCATATTAATAAAAGTATTTGCAATATCTTTCTTAGTTTGAACTTCTAAATCTTTCGCCTTATCGGTCGCTCGTGGAGTCAGTGTAAACTTATTGTTCTTCCTCCATTCTCCAGTAGAATATCGGGTTATTGAATATTTGTCAACAACAGGTCTAACGCCTGTCATGCCAGCTTGTGGCGACCAATCTAAGTGACCTGATGCCCAAGGCCCAATGGGGCCCATTCCTAGGATATCTCCACTAGTACTGTCTGTAGGTTGGGGAAGATACTTCGGCGGAGCACCAGGAGGGTACAGTATTGGTGTTGGTGGATTAATCATACCTGGTACATACGGTGTGGCATGAACATTCTCAGTTTTGGTAAGAGCCGCCGTTTCTTGTTGCTTTGTTTCTTTCTCATGCCCTCTCTCGGTTGGACATATATGCGGACAGGAATATTGATCATTATTTGTCGTCATAATGTCTTGAATTTTAAATACTACTTACACTAACATAATGAAATTAAATAATATGAAAAAGTTAACGCATAATTACAGTGATATTTAAATGAAATGTCAACTTCAGACGATGTTTTATTTATTGTATGACTGCCAGTTACATTTAATTCAGAAGTGGTTTTATAACTGACCTTTATTATCCTACTAATATTATAAATGTGAAAGTGTAGATCTTTGGATGTTTTTTACTCAATCACGCAAAAAAGGCTGAACAGATTTAGATGAAATGACCAGACTAGAATTCCCCTGCCGGGAATTGAACCCGGGATCTCCTACTTATATTCATAGTTTTCACCGTTGCGCCAGGGAGGACGTTATATTATTTTAAATTATGTGCGTCAAACAAAAATATAAATTTTGCGACTCCACCATATTAAATACACAATAGCTAAAACGCAAAACTGCAGCTATTTTTTTCTATTACACCGCAAAAGATAACACTGGTGAAAATTTTATTCCATTTCCTATTACTTTCACATTTTCCATTTCTTTTTCTACCCAATTCTGAAGTCCAACCAGACGAAGTCGCGGGCAGAAGCTAGTGTTACGGTAATTTTATAAAGTGGGTAAATAATTAAACCTACGAGTAAGTTCATGACATTGAGTTGGTGGGTATTTTGATATAAATATGGGTGCATTTTTTATACAATTCAGTACATGGACTCGAACGATGCAAAGATACCTCTCGGTGACTTAGTCGTTTATCACTAGTATAGCATAAAATACGTCAGTGGGTTCTATTAATTATTATCCTCATTGCCCCACCTTTGTTTTCTAATACCTTTAACTCCATGTTCATGAAACTGTACACATAAAAGATATGTAGAATACGTGGGCACTTCAAACTCACAGTTTGAAGATCCACAGTTTATCCCTACTAATCCCTACCCCTACCTAATATTATAAATGTCAATGTAAGTTTGTTTGTTACGCTTTCACGCAAAAACTACTTAACCGATCCTCATGAAACTTTGTACACATTTTATTGGAAGTGTTAGAAGTAATATAGGATACTTTTTATCCCGACATTAAGCTCGTTTCTTTTGGGAGAGGGGATGAAAGTGTTTTTCGATTTTACACCATAACTCCGATAAATTATAACCGATTTAAATAATTATTACAATAGAGGTTATAATATGTGTTTAATTTGGCCCAATCTTTGTGTAGATCTGATGAATGTGGTTGGAGATAGAGGACACAACTCCCCAGCGGACAGCAGCAAACCCCTCATTTAAGGCTTAGCGATACTGAATACTTTTAATTATTTTAGAACTACAACTAAATTGAATGCCAAATCAAAAATCAAAAAACAAAATCAATCGCTGACGAAGTCGCGGGCAACAGCTAGTAAAAAATATATATTCGTTAGATCCCATGGAAGGTGGTGGCATAGTACCATTACCACTGTTTCTCACTCTCGTGGGATAGTTATTGTTTTTTGTTCATTGCAATTCTTGCTGTACTTGCGCCTAGATTCCGTGTTCCGTTGAACGGTTTATCTTTTGCCTCTTTGAGGCAAAGATTAGTTCTATAATAAGTATAACGGTTATATCAGCATTGATTCGCAATGAGCTGGGAAGTAACAGGTGTATTTTCATTGCAGTGAAAGAGTTATAGTCGCCTATAGCTGATGCTATTACTAACCTATAAAGTCCACTATTTACTAAAGGCCTCTCCCAACGGGAGGGTTTGACTACAATCACCATGCTGGTCAGAAGGAATGGGGATTGCAGTAATGCACCTGTATTCTGGTTTGCCGTCACCAAAAAGGCACTTGCTATATATTCAGCTTCAATTTCATGCCGTCGTTTGCTTAGAGCTAACATACACAATCCTACTATATATATATATATATATATATATCCGTCCTAATATTATAAATCTGAATGTAAGTTTGTTTGTTACGCCCCCACGCGAAAACGTCTTAACTGATCATCATGAAACTTTGTACACATGTTCTTGGAGATATTAGTAGTCACATTGGATACTTTAATTGAAAAAAATATATATTTGTACGAAAGAAAGAAAAATGTTTGTCAAAAAATCTCAAAATCTCATACATGACTATAGGCTATAGGTGTCGACTATGTAGCAGTACGCAGCATCCCAAAATTACGCGGGCGAGTAATATTATAAAATAACGGCTGAACGGATTTGGATGAAATTTGGCATGCACGTAGCCTTTGACATGCAAAAGAACATAGGCTACCTTTTATCCCGGGAAATGTGAGAATACAATGAAGTATTTTTGATATGATTGATTGTATTATTTTTAAAAACTCCTTTAATATCATGAAAACTTATAAAATGCCTATTCAACAGTGATCCTTAAAAATTGTGCCAGGTTCCTAAAGTTCGAGTTGAAAAATTTTTTCAACTCCATGTTTTGACCAAAATCATTGGTTGACGACTTTAAATGTTGATTGTGATTTGAGTTCCCACGAGACGTCGAATTGACACGGCACGTTCAAATAGCCGTTGGGAGCCGCTGGAAACAAGCGGCCCAGGACCATGGATTTTGGATCTTCCTACAAAAGACCTATGTCCAGCAGTGGACTTCAATGGGTTGAAGTGATGATGATGTTATATTAGCATCTAGATAAGCGTGTTTATGTGCATTTTTCAAACGCTTAATTGCTTGCCAGTATGTCTTTATCGGTAGCGTGGTAACTAGCCGCGAAATTCAGAATATCCGAATTCCAAATAGCCTTTGCCGGGTATCGAAGCCGGGAGCTCCCACATACACAACGCACGACTCGGGAGCTCGCACAACGCGTACAGTTGCGCCACGGAACTCTACAGTACATAATATATATTGACGACAATCTTATCGCCCTTGCATTAAAATAACTATAAGAATGTTCACGGTTTATATAATACTGATCAAATGTCATCTTCACATGCAATTCGCACGGATGTTGCGTAATCGGCACTTGCAGCGCGGCGTTCAAAACAATAAACAGAGAAAGGTTTGGTTACTAGCGTAAGAGCATTGATATTGACAGATTTTACATGAGTTCCAGAGATTGCGATAAAATTAATTGCAAGAATTTAATCATTTTTTATGTAAGTATAGTATACTATTCCATGCTCTATAGAAACGCTCACACAATAAGAGTCTTTATTGATAAGTTCATTAATAAGTAAAAAACCAATATGTTTAATACCTAAACCTGTGGCTAGAACAATTTTATTTGTTGCAAGTTATTTTCCCACTAAATTTTTTTTAGGTGATGTAATCATTATATTATTAAATAAATTATAATTTATTGTACTATTTGTATTCAATTGAAATTGAACGACCATAAAGTAAACAAACAGTTTAGTACCCCGCCAGTTCTGAAGCAGAAGGATAGTGGGAACGCACCATACCACATCTGTCGCGATCTATGTTCAAAGTTTTTCTTTTCGATGCTATATCCTTTTCCAAAGCAATTCTCTTTTTAAGCAAATCGTTCCTTACTCGTTCTGCATTATTCAATTGACCTAGTAAAGATGTAACAGTCTCGTGTATCTTCTTAACTTCTTCTATCAAACCAAGATGAGGCTGATCTCTTACAGCTTCTCCGTGCGGCCTCCAATTGTTTCTGTTATCTAGTCTAGTTTGGGCTAACTTCATTGCAGCATCCATTTTTTTAACAGAATCCTGCAAATTACCGATCAACGACTCCAAATCAGCAATTCTTTGCAAAGTAGTCCTCAAAGTATCTTCCAGTTTCGTGCAAAGCTCTGTGGTTAAAGCGACAGTTTCTGCTAATGCCATGTCGGTTCTATCTGCCTGGTTACGCAGCTTTCTTCCGCCGCTAACTAAGATATTGTTAAGGCTACCACGCAAATCAGCGGATTTTTGACGTGCAGTTTCACAATTTTGTACATTCTCTCTACAGAAAAACTCCCAATATTCTAAAGGAGCTGAATATTCACTGAATCGTGTTGAACCCGGTCTAAACATAATAGTATTAGACTTAGTGTCAAGACTCAAGTTGGTTGCCTCTGTGTTATACGCCATAGTTTTGTCACACCAGTCATATTCTATTCGGTGTTTTGCTGCTTTATTCACAGCCATTTGTTGTTCAATTTCATTAAGGGTATTCTTTAATGTCGCCCTAACTTCACTAACTAAGTTCATTTCTTTTATAAGTTCTTGTTCTGCTAAGTCTGCTACTAGATCAGGTTGATATCTATTAGAGCGAAGGTCCAGACATTCTTTGGATATCGATTCAGGTAACATTAACACTCTAGAAGCTCCTTTCAACCGTTGCCTCTCTATTTCAAGCAACTCTACTTCTTCAGTGATTGCCTTGCACGCTCTTTCGACTTCTACTTTCCATCTAAAAATGTCCCTCGCCTTCTGTCTCAACCGTTTGAAGTTTTCGCCTTGTTGTTTATCAATATTACCAAAAGCCTGCATCATACATGTCTTAGCGTTATATTCTAGGGTACTTGATTCAGTAATAATTTCAGGATCAAGAACCTCTTGATTATGTTTGCGCCATTCGCTGAGGGAGTATCTACTTATACTGTATTTATTAACAGCAGGTCTAGTACCTGTCATTTCGCCGAGAGGTGTCCAATCCACTTTTCCGTCCTGACCAGGTTTTAAGTTGGGAAGATATTCATTGCCTGACGGCGGATGCTTAGATATTTCCGATACCTCTACAGGATTATGAGCAGCAGTTGCTTCTTCTGCTGAAGTGACTGCTGCATTTTGACCAGCCTTTAATTCTTGTGCTTTCTCAGGAGTTTTGGTAGCTTTTTTAAAAGCGCCAATGTCTGTGCAAACTTTGGGACATTTGTCATGTTCAGGGAAAGAATTCATCATGTTTATAATTTATCCCAAATAGGTTTATAAAAAGCAAAACAAATTAGGCATCAAAAAATCATGTAAATAAATAAATCAAATACCACCAAATGACACTTGGATAACAATGTTAATTATGTCAAAGATAAAAACTAAATGTGTGGTTATTCTTTTTGGTGTACTATATTTTAGCTTCTGCCCACAACTTCTTCTGCGCGTATGTGTTATGTATATATGTTAAACAAAGGCTACTTTTCCTGTACACTTACATCTATGTTACAGACAAAACTCGATTATAGAAAAAACTCAAAACTTTATACAACCAAGCGAACAAAATGGTGCTTGTATATGACATGTGATGCAAAACTTTCTTAATTCAAACAGGCCTGTAACTTGGAGCCTGTATCCATCCCTTGATATTAGATATTAGAATTAATTTGATTCTGTTGAGTGTCCTGCGGCACCTTACTTTTAGCTAATTCTTAAACGTGCACATCTGTAATTTACCGTTATCAGGCAGTCAGTTATCGCTTTCATTAATATTCTCTTTTCCCCGGTGGACGGTGAAAACTTGCAATTTACAATATCCGTTGGTTTCTAAAGGCCACAATTTTCTAAGTTGCAGCAGTTTCACGATATCGGTCCGTTTGCTGACCACTTTCTAATTGATTTTAGTGTAGGCTTACACTAGAACTTGATTTCTTGCACTTTCATTTCTTGTGCTTTAGTAAATTTACGTTGCTTTAGTAGAAGTACGATCCTTTACGTTGTCTCAGTCAAAAGTCTAGTTTTTGGCGAAGGATGTTAGGATATAACACACGTGTTCAAGTTTCTAACAGTTTGTTACGTATACGGCTTTAACATTGCAACTAGTTGTGCAATCAACTTTATTTATTTATTGATTGGTGAAAATTCTAAAGACAACGATGTAATGACATTATATTCGCTTAATAGATAAATTGAACAAATTTTAATGTCTAGTATGAATGGTTGACTTGCTAGCTAAACCTATCGGTGTAAAAACGAAAGTAAAGAGGCAATTGCGTCACTACGGTTGATGAATTTGTACTTAATGCTGTAGATGGCATGAGATATTGCTGCAACATCGATTTGCCAAACCATAACAATAATTGTAACAATTTTTTTTATAAATTTTTAATAGTGTTTTTTTTTAAGCATTGTTAAGAATAAAAAAAAAAAAAGAATAAATGATGGATTATAATCGTAATAATAAAACTAATAGTTTATAGATAAATGTATATCAGTATAAATTATAAGGTATGGTGTTTTGGTAAGGCGTTGTTTTTACCATCATCATCAATTCCACCGATTGACGTCCACAGCTGGACATAGGTCTGCTGTAGGGAATTCAAAAATCCACGGTCCCGGGCCGCTTGTTACACTGGTAAACACAGCGCAGCGGCGGTGTCGCCGATCCAGCACCTTAAGACTCCAAAGTTCATCGGTTCTTCGAGCTATGTACCCCGCCCTACTACTTACTCTAGTTATTCTACGGATCTCCTCATTTCTGATTTGATCATAGCTCCTAGCATAACTCTCTCTATCGCCCGCTGATTGATTCTGAGCCTTCGTCTGAGGTCCGTAAGTCATCCACCCACAACCAGTCTCAGGCACTGAGATATTATGGATGAAAAGATGGCAATGAAGTCAACAATGAAGTATCCCGAACGCTGCCCAGGCGAGTTGAATTCGGCGGTTCACTTCTTTCTCGATATTTGATCAACGTCAACATCATACAGTATCAAAAACTAAGTAATACTACCCGACCCGATATAAGCTAATTTAGATTCCAAATAAATGGCAACAAACCTCCGCTAACCGTGCTATATCTAATGCGATAAATAGCATCCAAACTCACTTATCCCCCACAATTGCACTCTTATTCATGGTGTACCGCAACAGCGCGGGATACAGTTCCAAACCCGTATTAATGATACTAAAAAGTAAAAACCACTAGTTCTAAGCGTTGACCTCATTGCTCAGAGACCGCTAGACGACCGGAAAAATGCGTACACGTTGTAACCTACAAACCTCCGTGTGATAATCAAGTTACAATCTACAAAGAGTTTTCGAGGAAAGTTGGAAAATAAATAAAATAATTTTGGCTAAATCTACCCTGAGTCAGGGTGGCTCGCAAAGATCCGATTAAATATTATAATTATGATTGATTTTGACCTTTAAATGGAGCTAGGAACTAGCTAGTATTTTAATCAGGATAACTAGTATATTGTCTTTAAAATGTGAACTTGGAGGAGTTACTTTAATCATTGTACTTATTTAATAGTTAATAACAAAACTGTAAGCCACAGTTACATAATTAAACAAAATTATTTCATATTTCAATTTCTCAATCGAAAACTTTTTGGTAACATTTGGTTCGGAAAGCAGATTCTACCAAGCAAAAGCTGGCAAGCAAATAAGTAGTTCATTTCTAACTGAACTGAAACTGTGATTCCCAAACTAATACGCGTTTCTTTATAACTATACTCGTAGTTCCTTCGAAATCTGGAACTATTCACTATAGCAGGTAGTCATTAGACTGAGTAAAAATCTAAAATAGTGTAATGATTAACGAAAAAACTGACTGGCTGTTATGCCGAGCTCTTCAACGATAGCAATAACTTATGACCCAACAAATCGATTTCCCACGATCGTCAGTATTGCATTAACTTACTGTTGTTTTACTGCAACTGACAGTTAGTAGGGTGTTTGCAAAAACTAAGCATGATCAGCCAACGTCATTATTTTAATCTAGGTACCTAGATGGCTTTTAAAAAGTGTCGAATAAACTTTGCGCGGTTTACATTCTTAATGAATAAGATATATAATACGCTACGAGATCATTACTTAGGTATTTATTAGAATGATAAGTGTCTGTAAACGTGAATAAATGAACAAAAATACCTACTTTTGTCACTTATTTTTAAACTCATTTAATCCATTTTACGTGACTTTAAAGGAATGTAAGGTAGTTAAATGTCAGTCATAGGTCTTGCTATTACCTATCTGGCATCTAGAAACTAGATATAACTATGATAATAAAATAATCGTGAAAATATGCTATCCTTATTTATAAAACTTTTACGTGGTGAGATAATATTTAGAAAACTATTCAAGGAATGCAAATTACGTGATGGTATTTAATACATGATATATCTTTATCTTTTTCCCAAGAATCGATTAGTGCTGCCATTTTGAACTTTAAAGTCGGAATTCTTTTGCAAGGTAGAGTAGATAGAGAACACACCTGCCCATAACTAGGGCTGATTTAAAAGTAATGTTGTGAATAACTCAGGGAAAATTAAGGACTGTCATAATCTAGGCTATAGGGTTATTTAAGTCAAGAGTCATTTCAATTTTGCAATAATCCACAGTTTCAATATGTAATTGGTTAAGTGGAAAATCGTTGTTTGCAAATTGGTCATTGACCGAAATCGTTGATCAACTTATGTAAATTGTAATTTGTATTAAACGTAAGCTTATAGAAAAGTGCTATTATAGTATAAAGGACTACGTAAACGATAAAAAAACTTGGGTGTAAATTATTGCTCTAACCAGGTTGCTCTTCTAATAATTTAAAATGACATTGTGAGATGGTGATAACAAAAAAAAAAACACCCGGCTAAGTTTGTTGTGGGCTTCTTCTTAGACCAGGACGCGTTTGGAACCCTCGTAGCTTTAGTTTTAAGTTTACGAATGTGGTTATCGCCATCATCTCACTACCGTGTGGTTCTTATGTACGCATCAAAAGTGCCACCTGTGGGCCTACTTGAATAAAGATATTTTTGACTTTGACTTTGACTTTAAATATTGGAACAGTCTACCGCTGTTCTTACTTCTTCACTAATCCGTTGCAGATGGATTTAAATGAGTTTCTAAATTGTATTTATATGACAGGAATTATTAGTTATTCTGCGATTATAAGAATAACGCTCATTGGAATACCAAGGTATCAATGGATCAACGAAGTTTCAACTGGACAAACTTTTACCGTTACAGGCATAACTCAAAGCTTCATCGGAAACCAAATATTCTTACTGCCCTAGCAGAGTAACCTTATATACGGCGTTTTGCAAAATTGTATGAAAAGTTCAAGAGACAAACATTTGTTTGATGATAAGTTTCTTGTTTCTGTCTTTTTGCGATTCGATAACCCTATACACGCCGGATACTTGAAGCAACACCTGTCTAGCGCGGCACAACTACCGGGCACTGCTGTTGCCTCATTTCTGCACATACAGGACGCAGGATTTACAAATTATAGAGAATTCCGTTCAAAGTGTGCTGACTGTGAACTGTCGTCGATAAAAGACAATGGTAAAATGGCACAATAAATGACAATACACCGTAGCTCCTAGTGAAGCACAATGAAACATTTTGAGATTCGACAGCAATCTCAAAATGTTATTTGGAACTGACAAAAGGCTTTACGATAATTCGACACATTTATCTTTAGGTGCCCCAGAAGACGTGCCTACAATATTTACTATTAATTCGGTTCAAGATTGCTATATGATTGTAAGTTGTGACCATCAGAAAGCATCAATCAACAGTAATAAGACATTTGACAAAAACAAAGTACCTACCTAGATACGTCCTACGGTACTCTTACAGGGGAGAATATCTGAATTTTGCTTGAACTTTATAAGCTTAGCACATACTGAAATAAAGTTCAAGTAATAAACTGTGCTCATACCGTAGAATGTCATAATATACCTAGGTACTATCGACAACATTTTGTAACTGCTTCTGCTAAAGATTATTTGGAAACTTCCATGAACAAAATCTAATTAAAAGCAGTTTATCTAATTAGGAGAAGTTCTAGAAATCCGCGCTGTTATGATGTAGTATATATTTTTTTAAAGTTTATACCTAAATAAAGTAAAACTAAGAAGGATGAAACCAGTTATTCCGTATCGACTATACAGTCATTTAACGCTATTTATAAGCGTGATTAAATGCGCGTCAATAGGTCGAATGTTACGCCTAAGGAATTCCTTTGTAATTGTTGCCATTTAGTCTAAGATTCTTTACACATATTTTACACGTAGGTACATGCAGTAGAAAGGGAGAAGTGATGAACTTGAAACAATGAAACTTTGAGTTAGAGATGAATGATTTTGTTATGAGGAATGATGATACCATCTCACGTAGGTATGTAGTGCGAGTATAACAATAAATGTACCTATATTTATACGCTCCCCTATATTTATACCTACTCCTTATGTAAGTCGGATATAAATAACAAACACAAAGAAATAAACTGAATACAATAGATGACGATACGATATCGCTATAGTTAATATTATCTGTCACGTGACTTTTCCATCCGATATTCTATACCTAGGTAGGAACCCTAAAATTCGTAACAGGATAAAGAAACTATCTGGGCTATCACTACTTGAATGGATTTTGCTTGCTTAAGTTGCGTGTGAAAATGTTCAAATATGCAAAACAATTTGCAATGTAACGGTTATAAAATTTATTATATCGCTCGATTGTCTCGATACGGGATCGACAATGCAAATGCAAGGTCAGTTCCATGTTCCAACAGACTAGGTATAACTTTCACTTTTGTGTCACAGAAAAATATTACTGGACAGAAACTAACACCTGCTGAATGATGCTGGTGATTCTATAAACATTTGGTGCGGACTCGAACTCTGTCTCCATGAAAGGAAAGCCGAAGCCTTACGCACTAAGCTATCACCGCTTTTTACATTCTATTTACGCTCAATGAATAATACTGTCTAGTTCAAAGTTCACACTGAAGGTTTTAAATCATCGAATGTTATGGAAGAGAAAACAAGAAGTTTTTGTATTTGTTAATAAGGTAGGTAGGTACGACGCTCCTTACTTAAAGCACGCGGACAACAATCGTTAAAGACGACAAGGAAAACCATTACTTGTTATTTATTTGTGCGTATTTCATAAACTCACCAGAAAAGAGCTGCAACCATCCGCATATGTGGAATACTGTCGTCGACTGACAGAAGAAAAACAACAGCATGGCACAAATGGTAAACAAGGCCAGAGCGACGGCTGCACCCACTAGCACCGTCGCCACTTTGAACACAAATCCGTTTATCGACATAAATTCGTCCAGCTTGCCCTTACACTCCTCCACGGCTTCGTCCGCCTGGCAAACCTGCCACAGACCGAACTTCCTTGGATACTCGGTCTCTAAATCTCCGATCCATTCTGGAGTTACGAAGGCGACAACGCTTATAATCGCGTAGCAAATCGTGAATATGGCCCAAAGCACACCAATCGCTTTCGAATTACGGACGTAGTTCGTAGCGTACAAATGTGACGAGTCCACGTATTCGATTTTGGAACCCATTTTGGTTAATCACGTAAAGTTTATGTTTACTATTGGCACATTTTTATGAGTAAAAACTGGATAGTATGTTTTGTGGAACACTGTTTACGCACAGATCGATCAAAGAACTACTATGAGACACGAGTAACACCACTACACTGAAGGCGACAAAGCACTAGGCCTCTCGCCGCGCGCCATTCGACTGAGTGAACTAAGTGGGGATAAGTAATAATTAAGCTCATGATACTCACTTACCTTGGATCGTAAATAAAAGAGTTCTAAGTAGTTACATGTATATTTTACAATAAGCGAGCACTGAACCTTTATAAGATTTGTAATTTCAAAAACTTCTTTTTTCCTACCGTTCGTTTGCTGATTTACTTCAAAACGAAACATTAATCTACTAACGCCATCTAACGTCAAATAAAAGCGTAAAAATAGGCTGTCATGTCATATGTTTCAGAACGTAATCTTAAAGCTCCGAACAGATTTCTACATTAAATAAATATATTTTTGGAAATTCTCTCAAAATGTTTTTTCTAAAATTAAATTATTTCAGAGCCAAAAATTATTAGGCATAATGCGTTCATGAAAACGTTTTTATATACTGCTATGTGAGATTACTCGAACTTGTATAATAATTCAAAGTAAAGAGCTACCTCTCCATTTCAGTTGCTTTGTCTTTCGAAAGTAACATTCTGTCAATGTCATGAATCACGATGACAATTATTGCAATTTGCTTGTGTCAGATGTCATGTGTTGTGTACAAATTAAATGCAGTCAATAAATATAACTAACAAATTTCACAGTATTTTCTAATGAATTGTAACCTTTATTGTGTCGAAATAATGTGAGACCCTTACGAATTGGTTATTTTTCTTTCTTTTATTTAGGTTTAAATTCAATAAGTATGTCGGTCAGGGATAAATGGGTACGCCGGTTTTCTATTGACGAAACTGCAAAACATAAAAATGGCTTCACAATATATAAGATCACATCTGTTGTAAGTGTTTGTACTTTATTTTTACAAACGGCATTACAATTCTGTACATGGAAATATTCATTTGCTCGAAATGAATATTTTTCAATGTTTCGAGAAAAAAGTGACCGTGAAAATCAATTTGTGAACTGAAAACATATTCCTTCTAGTGCACTTGGGTGGAAACTTAACCCACGAAGTTTCCAAACTTCGTCTTTGTGAACAGAAACTAACAATGCATTCTGTAATATTTTTTATTTATAACTAACTGTGTTAACTGAAACTAATTGTTATCCTAAAAGGCTTTTGAAGACCAAGAAGGCTGAGGTCAAAGATTTAGGCTTGGCTTGAAATCACACCAAATGTGACAGCTGAAATAATTTAATAGCCAATAATAAAAACAAAATTATCTGAATTTTAATGTGTCTTTATGTATAGTTTTAGTAAAGGACATTCTATATATTTCCTAGTAAATGCATTTGAATTTTCTTGGCTATTAATATACTACATCATTACTCTTTCCCCAAATTCCATGACCTAAGTAAGCTCATGACTGCAAGTGATGTAAACTCAAATAGTAACCTGAAAGGTATATCGTTAACAATTCAAAACTAGAGCTATAAGGATTGTAAGTTTAATTTCCTTAATTTAATAATAATGCTCATAATGTGTGCAATTCCAAAACCTACAACTTTTAAGGAAAAAAACATTTTATTGGACCCAATGAAAGAAACTTAACATATATGCTTATTATGGTTTTAATGACATAAGTTTTGTACTGCAGTGTAACTTCACTACCAGGCTAGCTTATGTTTCTGACTAAGGACCTCTCAGAATGTTATACACCTCTGCATCAGAGAATTAACTTAAAGTGCTAGCTTAACTATTACACAATATTATGACTGTGGTTCTCATATTTGATGATTCAGTCATTAAGTACAATACAAAGTTAACTATTGTTCTAAGTAGTAAAAATATACAATAACTTGTGAAAGTGAGAGGCAAAGTAGCACTTACATTTTGGCTACTTTCACCTTGAATTAAATAGCTGTATATTTTGCCTATGCAATATCTAGTGTGACTTGGTACAATAAATTGAATCTTAACATAGTTTTATGTTTAGGTACCTAATCAAACCAGATTATTAAAACCATCTTAATTAAAAATGTTAAGAAAGGCAAGTTCATATGTTTGAATTTTTATCATAAGGTGGCCTGAAATAAAACCATTTATTATTATTAACATCAAATACCTCCAGAACTAGGTATGTCATTGTTCCAGCTGTTCCCCCTGGAGTCTCCAGAGGCTGTTACAGTGGTGTCAGTCTGGAAGAGGTACAGTGATGTGCAGCGCCTGCACAAAGCCATGAGCTCCTTGCATGCAGGCCTGCATCTCCGCGGCACATTCCCAGTCTTGGCTAAGAGCAGCTACTTTAAGAGATTCCATGAAGAGGTTGGCTTTGTTATTTACACTTGTCTATAAATCAACTAACAGTTAACAGTAGCATCAATGTACAGTACAATGATGCCTTTGTGAGGAAACAAATGATGAGTTTGTTTAACCGCCACTGTTAGTATTTAAATTTTATTATTATTTATTTTATTTTAAAATTATATGTTTTGTGAATTTTTGTATACTGGGTCTTTTGCCTTTAATAAAAACTTTATTATTACGTATTATTGGAGCAGTGTTGTGTGTGGTTTGAGCCAAGGAGGTATAATAGCTAAAGCATTTAGATCCCCACACTCCTTCCAAGAACTGAAAACTGTAAGATAACTTTAGTATCAGACATTGGTAATTAAAGTAATACTGACTACCCTCTCTCTGAGCTACAGTGGTACAAGTAAGTTACCCATCATAGTATAATTAGTTTATTTCAAGCCTTACTTGAAACTTATGTTGTCATAAGAAAACTAATATACTTGTTTCTTATTCCACTATGAGTTAGTGCTTTACTGCAATCTCACCTGGTGGCAAATCTAGATTGGCAGCTAGCCATGGACATGGCTATTCAACCAGACCAGACGGGGGTAACTTCTGAAATTATAAATTCCCAAATCGCCTGGGAAGGTCAATAATCAAAGAGTGGTTGGTAAAGATTCTAACTGACCGATTACTGTTGTCAGACCTAAGCATATCAAATACCCAACACTTATTATCTGCTATTGTTGCAGGTGATACAAGAAAGGGCAAAGACAATAAAAGCGTTAATGGAGTTTGTGGCCGAGCACAGGCTGTTGTTCACTAGCACAGATTTCGTTAATTTCTTACAGGTGAGTAATAAACTTATAGTTTCCTTAGTTTGCGTTTGCTATTCAAGTTCTCAACTTAACACTTATTATTTTTTTGTACATCACAAAAAAAGTAAGTCAGTCAACTCTGGTATTTATGTTTTAACTATATATATAGTTAAAACATATATAATTATTATAGTATTAGTATGTATAAAATATGTAATGTATATAATTTATTATGAAATTACTAATTTAATTAATTTTGCGATAAGGCTGCCTTTGCGCATATATTTTGTATGTTTTGTTAACCTACCTTTCTTTTTGTATGTGCAATAAAGACTTCTTCTTCTTTTGACGTAGGTTGACAGCGGTTCAGATAGATTTTTACCATCTAACATGTTTTTTTTGTTTACTGTGATCACAGCCACTATGAGCGTGGTGATAATGGTCATATCCTCCAGTGTTGAGAGGCCTTTAGTCAAGCTGTGAACTGTACGGCTCTCAATGAGTACCGCACTAAGAAGTTAAATGACCATAAGCTCACTACACATGTACTCGTGCCAAGTAGCGGGACATTGGCAATTTGACAATGATTTGGGAATCGCGCGTTTGCAGACGGGCTACCCGGAGCCCGAGCCGGCGGGCGGAGTGATCAACGCCATCCGCTCGTCGCTGCACTTGCCGATTGAGGACTCGCCTCCGCTGGAGTACCAGACTTCGGACGATGAAGCGCGGACGCCCAGCGGTATGACCTTCACAGCCGCCTTACCAATTTGAAATTATTGCTTTTTTATCATGATTTTACAGCATATCTGAAAATTTTGATTGATTTTAGCGGTACCATCATCATCATATCAACCCATAGTCGGCAAACTACAGAGCACAGATCTCCTCCACCAATGAGAAAGGGTTAGGCCGTAGTCCACCACGCTGGCCCAGTGCGGATTGATGGACTCCACACACCTTTGTGAACATTATGGAGAGCTCTCAGGCATGCAGGTTTCCTCATGATGTTGTCCTTCACTGTTAAAGCAAGTGATATTTTAATTGCTTCGAGCGCACATAACTTGGAAAAACAGAGGTGCGTGGTAAGATTTGAACTTGGCCCCCCCAAAGTGATGCCTAAGTCCTAACCACTAGGCTGTCACCGCTGCTACTTAACCTACCTCCGATGTAGGTAACATAAGGTAAATATTTTCGATGACTCGTGATCCTTATTCCGCTTAGCCTTTTAACCGAACCGCACTGGGCCAGCGAAGTGGATTAAAGCCCTAACCCCTTCTCACTATGGGAGGAGACCCGTGCCCTGTCCTGCCGGCCGGTAATGGGTCGATATGATTATGACCTAAATCTTTCGCAGTACGAACACAGCAATCACCGCAACACACGACAGACAACCGACCGGAAATCGATAACATAGACGTGTCACAGATACCAATATACGAAGCGGCCGACGTCGAAATCCGGGAATCCCCGAAAACAACCGAACGGCTAGCCGATTCCAACAGTTTCGAATCCATAAACTCTCTAGAATCCTTAGGGAGTGACCTATTCGAGGAATTAAACAAAGTGGCAATAGATAATAAAAAACCGTTCGTCAAAAAGAATGTGTTACCAGATTTGATCACCTTCGACGCACCGTCGACTTCCACATTCGATGACTACCACACCATGCGGAACATGGACGCCGAAACGATCTCATTGAATTCGTCGACTAACGAACCGTCGAGCTCCGCGTGCGACGAGTCTCGCAGGAGCAGTTCCAGAGTGTCCGTGTACAGCAAGAGGAGCGTGCCGTCCCTGTCTGGCGCGGAGAGCAGGACAAGGACGGAGGACAGCTACATATTCGAGGCGGGCTACTTGCTGAACCTGGCGGCGCGCTGCGAGGACGCGGGGCAGCCGCGCCGCGCCTTCGACTGCTACAAGGCGGGCATCGAGAAGATGCTGATTGGCGTGCAGAGTGAGTGCCTGCACTCCCCTGACCGACCTGTTACATATCTTCAAGGCTATTTTTCAGTTAGTCTGACGGAAGCATTAATAAATAAATATACTAGCCCCAAAGTAAGCGTTGCTTGTGTTATGGGTACTAAGTTAGCTGATGAATTTTTATGAATATAATACATATAAATACTTATAATATACAGATAAACACCCAGACACTGAAAAGCCTTCATACTCATCATACAAACATTTTCCAGTACTGAGAATCGAACCCACGGCCTTGGACGCAGAGAGCAGGCTCGCTGCCCACTGCGCCAAACGGCTGTGAAATAAAAACAACACTATTAAAAAATATATGTATATATTTATTATTATATATAGGTTTAGGTTTAAAGGCATTTATTCCCATAAAAATACCTAAATCACTTACATAGGAAACTTAGTTTTCTATAATAAATTAATATTGCAATAGAAATACACGATCTGTGAATGTAAATTCTCTACCTTTATTTGTCTGTCTGTCAGAGATAGACAGACAGACCGCGGAAGCTTAGTAATGGAGGTCCCGTTGCGCGTTGCCACACTTTGAGTACGGAACCCTGAATAGTAAAGAAACCAAATGCACGTTGATTGCTTTACTTACTCGGTCACGGCGATAAGTGGCGGCTGATATGTTATCTATCAAAACATTTTCTGACACATCCAGTAGTCACAGCTAGAAGTCTCGCTGGGCCGCCCGGCTATTCATGGAGTTCATACACATGTGCTCCTATATACAGGAGTACAATAATGTTGTTTGCAAGTACTTTTTTAATTTATACTATTAAACGTTAATTGGATGATTTAATAAATACTACTTAGGTAATGGATTCTGTGAATATTGCGTGTTTTTTGCATGACGTGTTTTGATTAAGAAGACATTAAAAAAATTCTGGTTTTTTAATTCAAAGATTTGCACCGTCTAGAAGTGATGAGCGAATCATACGTGCATAAATAACTGCGAATGCTAGTGTAAAATTAAATGTTAAATGAAGTTTCAGTGCAGAAACATATATGTCGGCGCGAAGGTGTCCTACACCTCATTTACCGGCGTCAAAATAATTAAGATTTATTAATTAACTTCTTTTAAACTGTTTCAATCACAAACTAAGCTTTTACTGACAATCATGTGTTAAAATTCACAACATAATTTTGTAAACACGATTAGTCGGTGTCAACAAGTTTTTACAACAGATGATTGTACAAGCATGCTTTGGTATAAGTACCGGTGGCCGATATCTCGCAGCAGATGATTACTCGAGACGTCGGACCGTTCGGACGTCTGAAAGTATTCGTAATAAAAACAGAAAATCTGGTGGTTTTAATCGTGATGGACGGAAATATTGAAGTTGATGTTGAAGTGACGTCAGTATCGCTGACGTCACTCTTTCTAAAAACAACTCTGAGGCTCTTGAGCCGTCATATACAATGTTTAACAAAATTAAAAAAATAATACTGAAGGATGCATCATAATATTTCATTAAATTAAAAGAAGCATATTTATTTTTTCCATACAAACGAATTCTAAACATTCCAAGGGTTTACTTATGACAACCCTATTGTAGCTAAAAGACTGACACGTGCATAGTACTTACGCTACGCGACGTGTACCTAATAAAGCGACAGGAGTCACATGATTTTAATTTTAACCAGTAAAAACATTGGCAGTGGTTTACTCAAAAACTTTTAGGTTTTCGGTTTCAAAGTTAAGTCTCGGAGACAGTACATAATGTACCCCTGAAGCCCTTTATTTACACGTTATATAAGACCTAATTATTGACCAGAAAAAACGATGAAGGTATCATCGGTGTAAGAGAACGAGTTGCCATTTTCCAATTTTGTGGCGCATAATCCATAACCTCCATAACCTAGGCGTCACCAAACGCAGATCAAAATACAGTTGTCAGCACCCCTTCTCTGTCGTACGAGGCGGCTAATAACACAGAGCGGGCAGCAGCCTTCTCTGTGCTACTACTACCATCTACTGCGATCACCAACCCGCCTGCCAGCGTGGGCATATGGCATGGGCATGATTATGGGCAAATCCTCTCATTAGGAGAGCTATGTAGTTATAGGCTTTCGATTGGTGAATCAATTTATATAAAACAGAAAAGAAGTGGGTTCCAAGAGGTTTCCTTGAGTAACGCTATATTTTATATATATTTGTAATTTCGCCACATTTAATCTGTACAGGGTATATCAATCAATAGCCTTTAAAACTCTGCTGAATTGGCCGCTCCCAACGGGAGGGTGTAGCCATAATCACCACGCTGGGCAGATGAGTTCCTGATCGCAGTAGATTGTAGTAGTAGCACAGAAACGCAGCTACCCGTTCTTCATTATATTTCTATAGTCGCCTCGTACAACACCTACGGAAAGAATAGGGGAAGTGACAGTTGTATTGTATCTGCCGTCACCACAACTGTACAGTACAGGTTTGGACTGTAAGATCGGCAATGATGACTTTTTAATCACCTTTTAGTTTCTTACCTCTAAGTAAGAATTAGGAATATAATGTAATGCTCGGTGCCCGCAGCCGACTCGGACCCGCAGCGCCGCGCGCTCATCAAAGACAAGACGAACAAGTACCTCGCGTACGCCGAGGCCATCTACAAGAACCATCTCTGCAACGCCGACCAGACCGTGAGTTTATTTTCGTGAAGAAATAGCTGTCACCCGCGTTCTTACCTATCACCATACAAATAAATAAGTGTTGCATCTGTTACTCTTTGCATATTATTATAATTAAGCTAAATTTGCTATACTCCGCGAACAGCAAGAGAATCTGTATGGTGTAATTTATAATTTCTTCAATCTTTATATTCCACGCCAAACAGATCTTTGGCAATGTACCCTGTTCGCACGTTTCGCTTCGAAACCGGAGACCTTAGATGTTGGCTTTACAATGAATATTGTTAAGACACCAATATTTATTATTCATTGTAAAGGTACGTACTTTTATTCATCGAACAAACTCAATCAATTAATTTTAAATAATAAACTCAACTGTCCAAATATTTAAGCTTTAATTAAATTTACTGTTGCGCGTAAAAATGCGCGCCTCAGTAAGTTCAAATCGTTTGTTGGCAAGTTGTATAGAACGAATTTAGGTGCTCACAGTATCCTGGCTAGGATCTGCCGGAGCACAACAAGCTATTCCAAGCTACTCGTGCCGACATCGACTCATGTTCTCTTCAACAACAATACTGATAATTGCCTCGTACATTTCTGTTTTGTTTTAAATTAAGTTATGTTTTTTGTTCACAATCGGAGCGCGTTGTGATATTTCGCCGCGGCGCTTAGTGTCATCCTATCGCGTTCGGCCGGTTGCTACCACATAGTCTACCTACCAAGTAACGTAGTGCTTGCAGCAACTTAGACAAAGTGATACTCTTTGTCATACATTTGAGCAAATGTTAAAACATGGTGTTTGTATCCTCATCGCTATATTCGAGCAAAATTTAAAAGAGATATTTATTGTAACGCAAGCCCGGCTTTTCGGATTCTATGGTAGCACCGCTACTGCCTAATTGCATTAAATTAGGACGGCTCTTCTGATTCTCGTCTTACGGACGTTCCGTCAAAAGCCCGAGCTAAAGCATGGTAGGCAAATTTGAGCTTTAATGAAATGTGCATAAGGTCTATTTTTCTTCGCAAGTCCTTTCATACGCAAAAACAAGTCGATTGCGAGCGAGGGTACAGCGCTATCTCTTGTCCGCAGCAGCTGCTAGAGCGAGAGGCCAGCGCGGGCCGCGCGCAGTGCGGCGTGCCGGCGGCCATGCTGCGCAGGCCGTACGCGGAGCTGGCGCAGTTCCGCGTGCTGGGCGTGCTGGGCGCGGCCGTCATGCTGGTGCTGCACAAGGGCGAGCACTCCTGCTACGCCATGAAGGTGCGTCCGTATCTTCGGTTTACTGTGTCTATGTTACTCGTTACACCGAATCACTAATCAATATTCCACAGACGAACCTACTATAAGGATCACCTGCTTGCTTTTTTTTTTTACAATTACCCATCATAGTTTGTATGTAGCTTTAAAAATACTTATAATTCCGAGCGCTGAACGAATAAGGTGTACTGATAAACCCGATTGAGTTTTTGTTACACCGTAGATATTATTATTATGTAACATAAAAAAAATGTTTATTTTTCATTCTATATTAATTATACGTGCCGCAATATTAACAAAGTCCAAGGTATAATCTATGTCCATTCGAAAATTCAGTCAAATTGGTTCAGTAGATTTTGCGTCAAAGAGTAACAAACATCCGTCCATCCATACAAAGTTTCGCATTTATAATATGAGTAGGATATACCAGAAGCTATAAAAGTATCTATCTTTTCATTGTTTACCAACTGTGCATTTGACATGAATTATCAATTTTTATTTCAGTTATGGTTCACTAATTTGGCTTAAATATTTTGTGCAATAATGGCTTACTCATTAGATAAAAACATATACTGTGGCGGGCTTTTAAGTAGAACTATTTAAGATAAACATTTTTATCATACATTACATATGTGTAACTCTAGCGGTTTTGGTAGCACAAGCCAAAATAGCTCGCAGCTGGTAGATTTATTCCTCCTTACTTAACACTTATAGTCATATTTTGGACAATTCACAAAATATCTTATAAATTGTTGCTTATGTGTTATTCTGATGTATATACTATATTATTCTTAAGTTTCATTAAAAACCATTCAGTAGTTTTTACTTAATAGAGTAACAAACATCCATCCATCCTATGAGATAAAATAAGGCTCAATACTAAATATATGAAAAAGACATACATAATAGATAGTACACTATATTAATATCAAGTCTTGTATAATTTTAAATGTCATTCATGTGAAAATGTATTTTCCTTTAAACTGCCCACAACCTGCAAGCTAAAATCAGCCTTATTACAATAAACACATCCGTATATTTATTTCGTCTTTATTATTTTAGTAGGATAAATCTATACTTATGAGTACGACTTTGTTAATGTTCAGAGATAAATAAAAAAAAGAAGGTTAAATGGAAATATGAAATAACTTTTCTTAAATATAGTTCAACGGGTAGATACCATAATAATATTTTAGGTTACCCGTTGAATTATGTTTAAGAAATGTTGATGAACCACGAAAATCTTAGTTTAAAATGAAATAACTTCATCAAAAATTCTATTATGTTAAACATAATTAATGTATTAGAATTTAAAAACGACCTTGAATATAATATAAATTTTTAATATACTTAATAAAAAATTTGAATAGAATTAATTTTTCAGGTGATCCAAAAAATACCAAACAACCTAACAGAATTTGATAATTACTTCCAACAAAGGACTGACGAAACCCGCCAGCCCATACTCCCGACCTTCATACCCTACATGGTCCCGCTACACGCCTACGTGGAGACCAACAACTTGCTGTTCCTGATACTCGACTACGCGCCGGGGGGAAAACTATTCGACTATATAAAAAACTACGCCAAATCAGTACCCGACACGCCAGCAAGAGGACTTAATTTAGAAAACGTTTTCGCCGAACCAAAGAATAAGAACGACAACGAATCCGTCGACGTAACGGATGCTAATGTTAATATTGAAACTAGAATCGCTGTTAAATTAGGCGACAGTGAAAACAAATTCGACAATAAAATCAAAATCGATGATACGGATACTGTTAATATTGATAGATTAGATATTGGTGATTCAAATAAAAACGATTCTATTACAAAATTAGATAATACTGAAAACGTAATTGATTCTAGAGTTGCAATCGATGGTCTAGACGATGTAAATGAGAATTTAGGCACAACTGATCGTTTGGACGATATGGACGTTTCGGAGCTAGTGATAAATTCCCAAAAGTTGTTATTAAATGTCGATAAGGCGTTGACTGATGTACCAAGACTGAGCAAAACGGAAGAGGACGGCGATTTAGGTGGCGTTGGAGAGGAACAAGGAGCGGCGATGGGAAAGGAGGCGGGTGGAAGTGATAAAACGGTTGCTATTCCGAGTCAAGTGACGGTAAGTTCACTTTGATTTGTTGCAATACGTAGATTATAAGTAAGTCCCTACATTAGAAACGACACTTAATAATGTAAATGCGGAAATGTTTGTTTGTTTGTTCTTTTCTTGAACTTGAATTTCGGTAAAGAGTTAGTTGAAAGGATGGAGAGTAAGATAGGTACTTCCATCCATGGAATTGTAAAAAATACAATAAATGCGGACGAAGAAGCAGACAGCAGTCAGTTTACTAAACTCCACCAAAAGTAGGAAAAAATTTACGGTGTAATTTTTAATTTCTTCAATCTTTATACTTTACACGACACAGATCTTCCGCAACGTATTCTACACGTGCTCTTTCTACATGCAACTATATCGCAAGTTTCTCTCCGACAGCGGAGCATCACAAGATGTTGACTTTAGAATTAACAATACGCATTGTATATCATGAAATATAGCTTCTATTATAACTAAATATTAAATTAAAAAATAAAATAAATCTCAGACACAAATAATTTTCATTCCCTATCAATATAATCTACATTATTCTAATAGTCAATAATAACACTAATAATAATTTATTTAATATTGGGTCACAATAAGTTGTTTTACAATAATAATTGAAACACACTTCTACACATCTTCTTTCAACGACAGTGTGCAATTCTTTTCTGATTATACTGAAGAATATTCAATCTCATTCGAAGAAAAAAAATGAAATTAATTAAGTCAAAGATTTCTAGTCAAATTTTAGATCTTATTTTCATTTAAATATTCGTTAACATTGTAGTAAATTTTTAAAAGGCTCAAGCTTTGATAGCGGTATGAAAAAAATATTTATTTCGCCATTTCGCGGTGGTCATCATGAACCGATTTAAATGAAACATAGTTAAAAACACTCATTGCTAATTCGCATACCAAATAAAAACAACATTACAAAATCGGTTAATCCGTTCGCGAGCTCCGCCACAGCAGACACACAGACAAATGGTGTAGGCGAGTAGCAATGTACCAGGGCGCCAGAGGCGTGTGCGGGTGAGTACAAGCGCGGCTGTCCGCAGCGCGGCGTGCTGCCGCCGTCGCGCGTGTGCCTGTGGGGCGCGCAGATCCTCACGGCGCTGGAGAGCCTGCACAACGCCGGCGTCATCTGCAGGTGAGCCCCGTGCGGACACTACGTGCTGCCACAGTGCGGAGAGGTACACTATAAACGCCTTCGAGAACGTTATGGAAAATTTTCAGACTCACAGATTTCCTCACGATGCTTTCTTCCACCGTTAAAGCAAGTGGTATTCAAAATTGTTTAAATTACAAATGTACATATCTCCGAAAAGGAGAACCGAATTGAGACCCAAGTTCTAACACTAGGTTATCCATGCTTTTATTTCTCTTTATTGTCTCTGTGATATTTTTTCGTCCAAAATACCTTAGGGCTTGAAAAACAAAGTATTTGAACAGTATGTGTTGCCAACTTTCAGTGATGACTTATAGCTTTGAAACGTGGTCGCTATCAAGGGGTCTCATAAGAAGACTAGAGTTGGTCAGCGGGAGATGGAAAGAGCTATGTGATCCGTAGAAGAATCAGAGTTACGAGCATGGTTCAACAATTCGCGAAGTATCGCGATCGAAGTAAGCATCTCCGGCAGAGATTCCGCTGCCAACCCCGACGACTTGATCTGACCATATATAACCCACGCACTTACCACAGAGGTAGAAGAAATGGTTAGCATGTTGCGCTGGGATATCTGAAATCCGACGACTATCGGGAGGGCGACCAGCAGTCCCAAGGTGATGTCGAGTTCATCGTCCTCCCATTCTGAGTATAAGGTAGCATATTTTATCAGAATTACCAAATGGTATTCGTTGATGGTCATACAGGTATACGCGCTGATCTCGGCACACCTACTTTTTTATTCGGTTGGTGATCGCAGTAAATGGTAGCATAGAGGACGCTGCTGCCCGTTTTCCGTTATATGCCCTTAGTCGCCTCGTACGACACCCGCGGGAAGAGGAGGGGTGGTGACAACTGTATTCTGATCTGCATTCAGAATAACACTGCAAGTTAGCCCTTGACTGCAAAATCTCACCTGGTGGGAGGTGATGATGCAGTCTAAGATGGTAACGGGCCAATCTGTTAGGAAGTGTGGTAGGATATAATGATGAAGAGCCGCATATGCGTGGACACCACACTGCAGTATTCCCCGAACCCTTGCGGCAGCGACCTGAACCCGGCCAACGTGCTGCTGGGCGCGCGCGGACAGGCGCTGCTCACGTACTGCGTGGGCTACGCGTCGGCCGCCGCGCCGGCGCCGCGCCGCGCCGCGCGCGCCTACCTGGCGCCCGAGCTGCGCGAGCGCGCGCCGCCCGCCGCGCCGCAGCGCGCCTCGGACTTCTGGAGCTTCGGCGCGCTCATGTACGAGCTGCTGTGCGGCCGCGTGAGTACCGCCCGCACGGCCGCTAGCCCCGCGCCGAGCGCCAACCTTGTGTTGTACGCTAGCTTCCAGAAAAGTCCCATTATAGCATAAAAAATAAACTATACTATAGTCGGAAAAATGTAATAGGCCCGTTTTGACATTTGTGCAAGACCATAGAATGTAACTTGGAACGAAACTGAAAGAAACAAAAAAATAAAAATCAATTACATACAGTGTTTTAAAAAATACGTAAATTTTTTTGGGACGTTAAATAATATGAAAGAATATATCTCGAGTATTCTTTTTGCGCTTACTGCATAGTACCATGCAATTTATAATTGTTGCGAAACGTTCTGAAAACAGTTACGTTCTGTCTTTTTTTTTTATACTAGAGCTGTAACCATTTTTTTACTGAATATCGAAATTAAATATTGTGTAGTTATCTTTACTCCAAAGAATGAGCTTGGTTCTCAAAATGGGTTCTAAATAATGAGTCTGAAATGATGTATCCGACCAAGCGGCACATGACTGAAGCGTCCCCGCGCGCACTGCGCAGTTTTTCGTTCCTCATCTTGTAAAGTTGACTGTGCGCTCGTTTAAGTTTGATATACATTGTTTACTATTACGTTAACTATTGCTCTTCTATTTTGGACATTAATTTAAACATAGTGATTTGACTCGATTTTTGTGTTTGTTGTTATATAGCAAGCAACATGTTGAAAAGTGGACGTATAATCAACAGCCAATCACGCGTATTGGTTGTGAAATTAAAGGAATACTTTGAACGAACGAACACTTTACAATACATAATAATATCAATCAAGTACTGATACAAACTTGAATTGATTTATCGTGAGTATCGAGTACAGTCTTAAGGTTCCATAACTAGTTACGTCGCGATGACAAATGTCAAAACGGGCCTATTACATTTTTACGACTATAGTTACTTATTACCTTTAAAAAAAAAAAGGAAAAAAGAATTTTCTGGATCTTTGAAAAGAAAAAAATATTGATGTTGCTACAATTAAATAAAAGTAGGTTATGTTATGGCATTATTATTTCTTCCAAACTGATTTTGAAAATGATAATACACACGGGATTATTGGAAATGTAGCCGCTCACAGAAAAGAAATTATAGGGTTTCGAACGTGATCGACTTCTAGCTAAAGTAGCGAATTTTATCCTTCCCTATTACTATTTCATGGAGTTTTCTAATAAACTCCGCAAAAATCAGACAATACATATTAAGATAAGACTATTACTGTTATATTATAGGGACTTTTTAAACACGAATTTATCAACAGTTGCTTCCTAGACGTTACCTTCGCCCATAATATGGATAATCTTAAACAGTTAGCTCACTGCTAACATTAAAACACCAAATGTTCTACTAACCATAATATCCTCCAAACTTTTAGACTAAAAAATCCAAATTTTTAATCCCTTCTGCGCAAAGGCTTCTCACAGACAGCCACATTCTCACCGCTCGATGCGTGGTATGTATATGAATTTCAAAAATAAAACTTTTACTCGCGCAATCTCGAATTAAATAAATTCGAATCCCCGCCATTTATCTTTGATATTTTTATTGTTTTGTTTAGAAAAAAAATGAGCGATTCAACTTTTCCTACATATTTTAAATATATTGTTTATATATCTTTACAGCTTTTATTATATTTTTCGAATTTCATAGAAAATAAAAAAAGTAAATTGGTAAATATGTATATTTCGTCGAGCAGGTGTGTATTCGAGTGAATTAATAATAATTGCACTATACAAAATGTGTAATTACTACTACAATAAATAATTCTTTCATTCATACTTAGTTTACATATGCATGTAAACTAAGTATATGCATACGCAGTAATGGATGATATGAGAGTTGGCTGTTTTAATGTTAGCAGTAAGCTCACTGTTTTAGAATCTTATAATAAAAATTCATAAAAATATTCATCAGTCATCTTAGTACCCACAACACAAGCTACGCAGAAGTCGTAGTATTTTATATTTATGTTCTTTATGTAAAGTACGCATCAAAGCGCCATTCTTTGGCCTGTTTGAATAAAGAAATATTTGACTTTGCATCCTGTGCACGCTAATGAGTGGCACCCAGTGGCTTGTATATAGGGTATGCAAATGATATAAAATGAAGAAAGTACGTACGAGTACGAGTATTTTTATGTAAGTTGGAAAAACTGACAATAAACTGCATACTCGAATATAAACTATAGAACTATTTGGCATATATATATAGTTATACATAGCTAAAGGCATTGTTATAAAAAGCCTTTTCGTAAGCTAAGTAATTTATATAGCTCGTACCTACTGGAGATTTTGTTCAATTTATATCGTCTGCACACCCTCTGTGCCCGCTGACGGCACCAGCCACGTGGTTTGCGCGGGTCGCAGGCGCTGGGGGCGTCGCAGCCGCACCTGTGGAGCCACTCCATCATCCAGCTGCCCGACGGCGTGCCGCTGGAGGCGCGCTCGCTGGTCACGCAGGTGAGGGCTGTTTTTTTTTTACTTTTCTGGCTTTACAGCCAGGTGTCTTTATGTTTAATAAGAGCCAGAGAAACCTAATATATAAAACATTAGGTGGGAGGCATTATTTTTAAAAAGATTACCGTGAAATCTTTGAGAGACATCTCAATAAGTTCAAAGTTTATATAAAACGTTAGCTTACAGAAAAGTCCTATTATAATGTTAAGGATTACTTAAACGATAAAAAAGCTTGGGTGTGAGTTGCTCTAACTTCATAGCTTAATATAAATAATCTGTGTGATGGTGC
The DNA here is from genome assembly GCF_905163445.1 of Pararge aegeria. Lineage (NCBI taxonomy): Eukaryota > Metazoa > Arthropoda > Insecta > Lepidoptera > Nymphalidae > Pararge > Pararge aegeria. Next base: position 20,658,732 of record NC_053180.1, on the reverse strand, counting down.
TTACAAAAAAAAATTACCCGGCTAAGTTTGTTGTAGGCTCTTCTTAGACCAGGGCGCGTTTGGAACCCTAGCTTTAGGTTTAAGTTGGCGAACGAACTCATCCCCGTCCCTTAAAATAATGTGAACATATTATATGTATGAACGTTTCATAAGTGTAATAGGCCTACATTTAATTAATTTGAATTTTCTTCATGCATTGCGGACGCGGTTTTTTTAGATTTTTCTTTAAGTTTATTGTGAACTCGTTTTGGGGACGATTGGTGTTTTTTGTATTGTGCATGTTGTAGTTTTAGTGTCGTTCTTATACTGGTTGGTTGTTTGTAAGGGTGAGCTATTTTAGAGTATTATAAAAGTTAAAATTCCCAATATAATATTTTGAAGTTCTTGCCTATTTAGGCAAGAACACTCTTGCGAAAGTGGTCGTGGTCATCACGTTGGGACACTGTTTGTGACAGTTGTTACTCGCGTCACGATCATTTGCCACTTCTCCCAGTTTGCAGACAGTCTGGTGCAATCATGCAAGCGACCACTGTAGATTGGATTTAATCGTTCCATCGCATGGGTGACCTTCGGCGCGCCCTAGTGCCTTCTACCACAGTAAATATGTTAAAGCAGTTTAGAAACTACGAATAAACGTTTCAAACGACAAGCACACATGGCCCAAAACTATTCATCACCCCACACAGAACAAGTGGCCCACTACAGGGTACAGATCCTACAATGTGAAGGGGTTAAGGCCGTAGTCCACTACGCTGGCCCAGTGCGGATTGGTGGACTTCACACACCTTTGAGAACATTATGTAGAAGTCTTAGGCATGCAAGTTTCCTTACGACGTTTTTCTTCATCGTTGAAGCAAGTGATATTTTAATTGCTTCAAACGCACATAATTTAGGAAAGCTAGAGATTCGTGCTGGGATTCGAACTCGTCCCCCCGAAAGTGAAGTCGAATTCCTAAAAACCAGCTGGGCTAATTTTAGTTGGGGGTAGTAGCTTTGGGACCTCGTCGGTGCGTGCACCTTTGTGACTGCTGTGTCCAACGTTTGCTCGTAGTTTCTATATATTTCCCGTGCCTTGCCCGCCACAACAAGTCGTTATCTCCAGCTGCTGGCCTACGAGCCGGCGGAGCGGCTGGGCGCGGGCGGCATCGACGACATCAAGCGGCACCCGTACTTCCGCCACGTGCACTGGCAGCAGCTGTACGAGCGCTGGCTCGTGCCCGACTGAGCCGCGCCGCTCGGCCGCACCAGCGCCACGTGTCGACGACCTGACCTCCCTGGCGCACTGGTGAGCGCGCGCTCATATGGGAGGTCCTCGGCAGGGGCCATTTGGTAATTTATAATTTCTGGCCTGGCCTGGTGGGAGGCGACGATGACGTCGCCAGTTGCCACCCTACCGACCAAGAAGTACCGCCAAACGCTATTTTTTCACATCCCTAAATGACACCTTAATATAAGCAAATGGTTAAAAATAAGAAGGTATAATAAATGGTGACCCTGCTTTCTGAATCCAAGCCTGTGGGTTCCGATAAGACACGAAAGTTGGGAACTAAGATACACTACACAAGCTTGGCTAACTTTAGAGCGAGATTTCGATGTGTATTATCGTAATATATTTAATTGTTTACTAGCTGTCCCGGCGAACTTCGTACCGCGGATCATTTTTTCTTTTTGATGAATGTTATATTTAAATACTTATACTATTCCGGTCTAAGGGGAATCCAAAAAATTAAATATCATAAAAATTGGTCCAGCCGTTCTTGAGTTATAAATGGTGTAACTAACACAACTTCCTTTTATAAATTTGTTTTCCCGAAAAAAAAAGTCTTTCAGAAGCAATCTGTCTGTGTTAAATTTCATTATGACAGTTCAACATTTACATCTGGAATTAGTAGCAAACAAGCAAGGACAGGTGCGGGGGACAAACAACAAAGCAATATACCTATTCCAACCTATTTATGTAGCATTTGTAAATTAAGACTAGCAAAATTAAGCCTAAATACCATAAAACGGTGTATGATTATATTATTTATAATTCATTGTTTCTATAACCATAGCATAAATAAGGCTACAGAGAGAGATTATAAGTGAAACAACTCATAACATGTATAATGTGAAAACAATAAATATATATAATAAAATAAATCCTACTATTTTGGAAGATTTAGACGCCGCCATTTTGCCGTACTCTCGTTACATCAACATTTAACGACCCTGATTGGCTGCCAACTGGTGACATGTTTGTTTACATCACATTTGGTTAAATTATGAAAATTGCATATAATATTTTTTGTAAAATGTAAAGTAAAATTTAATGATGTATATATCTCTGTAGAAAGGATAATAAAACGAGAAACCACATTTAAACCACATGTATATTACGTAATTTATTTTTTTCGTGACTAACAATTTGTTGTCGAATTTAATAATTATTAATAAATATACTTATATTAGTTATAATTCTATACATAAAATACACAAAATAAATTTAATCAGTATTATTGCGCCGCCGGTTATAAAAAAAACAAGGTAATTTTTTTTATAGTCGGTTTTATATTATGTTAAATAAGTGATAGACGTTGAACCTGAATTATTATTAATTTCTAGCGGTTCTCCGCCAATTTATATTTATTACATATATTTTAGACATGAAGGACGTTAGAACTTTTTATTTGTAAATGAAATTACTTGGCTTTTGCAGCAATTCTTGATAATCCTTTATTATATAAAAAATAAAAAAAATCTGTTAAACTAATTTATTCTTAGCGAATGAGTCGCACACAATTTACAAAAGAGCAAAATTAAGTACATGATGTGATAAAAATCGTAACGTTATCTTCTGTTATACTTAGTAAAGATTAAAAAGAGACTGCCTATTTTAGTCTTTCGCAAAAACATGTCATTTTTATTAAAATGTTTATATATATAGTATAAAATAAAACGCACACCCCAGTTTTATCTTTTACATATTATTATAAAAAAATGGATTATTTTAAACAATAACTACCTAACCTAACCTAACCTTATCCAATTAAATACAATAGATACATTGCGCATTCCATATAGATCATAATTGATGACTAAACGAACTTACATGTAAGTGAAGTTTTATCCCGATTATACGAGTATTATCTAATTTATATCCTGGGTAATTGTACGGTTCCTGCAGGGTTTATGATAGCAGTGATAACCTGAATGAAAAATTAAATTTTAAGAAAGGATGATATAAAGTTTATTTGCTAGCTTTTTAATACGTTAACGAATCGAAAGCTACTTAAAATGTACTTTATTAATTTAAAGGGCAAACAATTTTTCAATTACTTCATTATTTTTTTTTATTTATTTAGTACCAGAATTTAAAAATTAACATAAAAAGGATAGGACGTGCACAAGGACAACTTTTTACTAAAGAGATTTCTTCTGAGTAGAAAAAACTGATACGAAAATAACACAGTAACACACAATACATAAATATGCACAGACGTAGTATAAATGTAAACTATGATGTATAAATACATATTATTATATTTATTTTATTTATCAACCTTAAAATTATTATTGTGTAATCATAAATAATAATTATTATTATTTGAAGTCGTATTATGAAGTTCTTTCGTCCTTAAACTGATGTAAGTGTTTTTATTAAAAATTTCGGGTAAGTGAGGCTAACGGCGATTTTAGCTGAAATTTTAATTGAAATATGAATATATGTTCGGCTACAGTCGACCTCCTCGTGAGTTCCTTGTTCATGAACTCGTTCGCGTGATAAGGTATAAATGTATTGTTTTACTTACATTCTAGCATTAACGGTATATTTCTATTGATTAGTACTTATTCATAAACTTATTGAGTGCTATGCTATAATTCTAGTCGATGTTATTTAAAAAAAAATCTGTCACATTACCCGACAGTCAATGTAAAATGGCTATATTATTGTTTTATGTCTGGAATGCATTAATGCATTCTTAATCTCATTTATAGTTTCGTATTAAATTACCTATTAAGAAAAATAATTATGTGTTTGTTTACTTCTTTTGGATGCTAGTTATAAATTAAAAACCTATAATTGAAATATCATGTAAACTTTTGATATGAGACTAATGTTCTTAAAATCTTCATTTGCGTAATTGCAGGTTAAGAAATTTGATCTCATTATATAACATAACATGTCCCGTGCTACAATCTGCTATTCTATGGCATGAGAAATTATTTTTAAATTTTTTTAGTAATAATCAGCTTATATTTCAGAAAAATAAGGTATCAAAACTGTGAAATTAAATAAGTCTTCAAAAACACTGTAAGCGAAAAATTGTCTTTAATATTTAGAAATAGAATTCGATACACAATTAATGACTACAAATTAAAAAATATTCATATCACCTGAGTAATGCCTTCATTTTGTGTGGGAATGCATACATGACATTGTTAAATCTTAGATCTTACTCAGTAGACTGTTAATGTATTGTAATTTTAGTCTTTGGGTGCATATTTTTATACGAACGACTACAAACTGGGTTATTGTATTGTAGTGTGTTATAGATAATGGGTAACAAAATACGATACAATAGTTAACAACCGTTTTATTTTGTAAACATACAAACAAGAACAACAGCAACATCTAATCACTTATATTTCTTTTGCAGTTTCGAAGATTTGCGTGTCTTACAGAAAGTACTTTGCCTTGGAAATTTTGGATTTAAGCTATTTTTGGTAATATAGAGCCATCTGTGAATGACATAAAAAAAATACACCGCCCTCTCTCGGAGTCTTGACTGATAGCCACGTCATACCGCAGTTTAATTCCGCCAGGTGGAGGTAATTTTAGTTTCTTTGTAAAGTTAAACTTATTTGATTTATAAATTATATTTTTGGATCCGTTTTGTAAAACAAGAAGATGCTTAAAAACTTAAAATTCACTCAAAATATTGTAGGTTATGACATTTTCAATAAAATTATCGTCCACACTGCCATCTGTTGTCCAGTAGGTACAAAATTTAGCACCATCTATTGAAGAATAGAAAAAAAGTTAAGTTATTAGTATTATATATTAATACTCATCGCCAGATGGAGCTATGGTGCGGAAAATATAAAAAGCTTGAGAATATACGTACCATATATTATAATATACCGTATATAGAATACGGAGGTCTAAAACTTTATTTTAAATAAAGTACCTACATCATTAATTAATATTTATACAATATATACCCAGTCAATATTTTTTATACTAATTTAACACCAGATATATTTTTTTTAGCTCAGTTTTTAAAACTTTGATCACATAGTTACCTACTTATTGTACATGTAACATGAGTATGTATTGAGCCTCACGTGCCATCCGAGGTCGTGTGCATTTCTTTCAAAGGTGATCAACTTAAACGTAACTTACTATAACCAAGTTAAACTTTATTTACCCACACAAAGCCTCAAGTCAAAACAATATTGAACAATGCTGTTCAAAAAGATACCTTAGGTGTCGTACTGTGAACTTAAGTTTCTTTCACAATCCAAAGCAAAAAAATTTAAGCGATTTATGTATTTATTTCTTAACTACAAGACATAAATCTCTTTGAAACATCAACGTAGTGAGTATAACTCTACTAAATTAAAGTGATGATAAAAAATTAATGAAGTCGAGTATAGAAATAACTTTATAATTTGGCGTCCTAACAGTCCAATCTTGGAGATTGTACGCGTCGCGTCGTCGACTCAAGACAGTCAAACTTCCAAGTCCAGTCGTTTATTCGCTAAGAAAAGGTTACGTCGTGTCGCGCGTACGCAGTGTGTGTAAATACGGATTTTAGTGGATTTTCCCGCGTTTCTAAAAATAAACTATCAAAATTGCACAGATAAAAAACCTTTTAAAAAGTTAAGAAGTACTTAGTGTTCAGAACTTTATTTCTTTGGTTTAATTCGAGAATTTTTGTGAATGGAATTTTAAGACAAGCTTTCTGGCTTCCCATAGTAAACGGATTGTTTTAATAAGTTATTCATAGATTGTCGTCGGGAATCTTCGGTTTATTGCCGACGAGTGTGGTCATCGGTTTAATTGGATTCCAGTTAGAAAGGTGAGTTGTCGCTTTATTGTGTTCCTAATGTTTATAGTAGAAAGTATAATTATTTATTTATGGAAATTAACTTTTTATCTACCATAACATTTATATAACATTGTAATGTCGTGGGTACATAAAAGTATTAAGAAGATTCACGAATATGGATAGACACATAGGTATTTAACTAGGTACGACCTAGCTTTGTACGTAGTATAGTACCTATGGTGTTAGGTTACTTCTGTGCCTGTACTTAACATTCTTTAGGTATAGATTATATTTAGTGATAGTAACCTTGCATTTTTACTCACGGGGAAGGGGATTGGTAGGTCTAGGTTGTTACACAGGTAAGAAAATGTCTGTTTACCGATTTTGATGCAATTTTTTGGTTTCGCATTGGCGTCACTTTTTAATATTGGTTTGTGTATATTTTTTGTCTTACTGTTGAAAATAACGACCTATTATTTTTATTTCAATGTGAATGATTCAACGCGATTTAACTTGATGGTAAGTGACAATGCAATCTAAGGTGGAGCGCTATTCTGCAATAGCCGTTTATTTTTATTGAACCCTAGGGATATATATTCAACAAAATGAACTTACACTGGCGGCTATATTTTGGCATATTGCTAGAAAATGGGGAAAGATACATATCACACCTAAAAAGGCGAAGTGTCCCACCACGCAAGGTCTGAGCAAATGAATAAATTAAACTTAAATCCTAAATTGTTTCTCACTCATAATCAAACCCGGAATGCCTATCTTATTGTAAACCGAAGCGCCAAGAATGTCGCCCAAACTTAACTCTAGTAGGTGTGAGGTAACCTAAAACTGGATCAAGGACTGTTGATGATTATGACTTAGTCTCCAAGTTCTACCAGTAAATTTTTATGTTGGAAAAGAGAAACTGCAATGTTTCTCGGGCTTCTTCTCGGTAGAATCTGGTGTAGAGACACTATAAACTGACATAATTGACGTTTCAAAGTGTTTATAAATAATAAATAAATATATTATGACAATATACACATAGCCATCTAGCCTCAAAGTAAGCGTAGCTTGTGTTATGGGTACTATGTTGACTGATGAATATTTTTATGTATAATACTCATAAATACTTATAATATACATATAAACCCAGGCACTGAAAAACAGTCATGTTCGTCACACAAACATTTTCCAGCTGTGGGAATCGGACCCACGGCCTTGACTTAGAAAGCAGGCTCATTGCCCACTGCGCCAATAGGCCGTCGTAGTTATATATACACAATTTGAAACAAAAGTAGTTACTTTATATAAAGGAATTTTAATTTTTAAAGCTCAACCTAATTCTTGCCGTGGTATTACTTAATGTGGCTCATTACGTAGGCAATGGTTTTTCATTTACCACAATCAGATCCTTAATAAGTTAAATAGTAGGTATCTGCAGTTATTAATGCGAAACCATGTTTGTTTGCCTTTCCTTCACAGTCTTAAGTTCGCAGCCAATTAACTTTATTTTTGGCATGAAGTTAGTTGAAAGTACGGAGAGTAACATTCCACGGAATTACTATAAAAAAAAATACTTATATAATTTTTGAATGAATATAAATAACACGTACTTGATTTATCAGGCAAAGATCATCGGGTAGGTAATTAAGTGCTACGTGCCGACGTAATGCTGATTCCGTCATCAAGCAATCAAGAGTTGCCGCGATGTTCTAATGTGGAGATTGCATCTCTGCTTAGGTACGTCTTGTTCTGCAACATCTTACGACGCCGTTGTAACTGGGATAGATAAGACTTTAAACATAACTAGAGTAGTAAGTAAAATGAAGAGTAACTATGAGTAGTTCCATGTTTTATTGATCATTTTGATTTATCGACTTATAGCAAAAGTCTGTAAATGGGCAATGGATAGAGCAATGCACGAAGTTTATATTTGTGATCAAATCCGGACGTGGTCTAGGTAGAATTTCGGCTTTCCCGTGAGATTATAAAGTTTCTCCGCGTGCACGTGCGTGTCTTCAAAGCAGCCTTCAGGCAATGCCAAGATAGGTTTAATAGTTTATACGTTGATTTGATAATTGTAAACAAATTTTCTAAGTATCCCCTTTGTAGTAAGTAAGTTACCCTCCATGGGCAGTATGTTACAAAAAGTAAATAATCACAAATGATTCCTTAATGCCAGCTTCAATAACGTAGTACTTTCATACAGATATCAATTACGTTTCAAGTTAGGGTTAAAATTTTTAAATATCTTATCTTAGCGGACTATAACTTTAATATTGGTGTGCAAAATGTCAGCTCGATTCCTACTGTGCTTTGACAACTAAGCCACGTTGCTGTTGACGAGATTTTGAAAGATAAACATTGTTATCAGGTTAAGGGAATGTTTATAAACAAAAACGGTCAAATGTTTACTTTCTATTTCTATTCCACTCGCCGAACCCACTAGATCGTAGCTAGTGTGATCGGCGCGAAGGTCAGCTCCAGGTGAACTGGCGTGGAACCGACCGCATTGTTGCTGCGCCGCGAGGGGTAATGAGTCTTAGTTATGAAACTATTACGTATAGTAAGGGGAACTGCACTCGCATCGCCAACCTGTCGTATACCCAGCGCAACAGGTTTGTGATGAGTCAACGATAAAAGGCGAGGCTATATTTCCGTTAAACACACTTAAGAAACAAAAGTTTTTTCAACGATTCTTTTTTTCTTTATTCTTTTTATCTCACGAAAGTAAATACCAAGTCCAAACCAATTGGCTAGGCAGTTTAAAAGTAAAACCTTTTTATATTTATGAAGGTACAAAATTAAAAATCTGTAATAAAAACTTTACTGGGCCAGTTAATCATAAAATCAGAAGTTTTAATAAAATTACAAAACTATGTGTAACTTTTGTACAAAAGAGTTCAACGCACACAAAGCTCTTACGAATTTTTAATATTTAAAAAAAATTCAGGTCTCAAGTTGGAATGAAAACTTGGTTGACTGGCGAGAAAGTAATAAAAAATATGCATCAGATGATATCGCAGTTAAAGTGAAAACCTGTTAAATTATAAAAAAAAATTTTTTAGGGTTCCGAACGAACCTTATCAAGGATACATGGAACCCGTATAGGATCTCTTGGTATTCTATCTCACTCTACTAGAATGGATTTGCCTGTCTGTCTGAATATCATATACAACTTGAGGTCTAGTTCAAACTTATACCTACATTGTCCCACAATGTTATGATTTTAGAAATTTGAATGCAAAGTAAATCTTATAAAAGACCTTAAGATTCAGAAAATGCAGAAAATGCATGTAAAAACCGTATTACCCACTATGCTCGATGTTTTCAAAACGAAATGTACGAAAAATAAAACAATAAATAAATATACAACGACAATACACACATCGTCACCTAGCCCCAAAGTAAACGTAGCTTGTGATATGGGTACTAAGATGCCTGATGCATATTTTTATGAATAATATACATAAATACGTATACTATGCATATAAACACTGAACAACATTCATGGGAATGAATCGACCGCCTTTGACTCAGAAAGCATGGTCGCTGCCCAATCTAGTATCTACCTAGCACAGTTTTAAAGATATCAATATTAAAAATAAATTTAGTTGTGTCCTGAGCAATAAGAACTTTGCATACCAATTTTTGTGAAAATATTATTTCGTGTTATTTGTGTTGTTTTTCATGCGTATCTATCTTAAGTAATTTATACTTTAGCAAAATGAATAAGTAAGTATACGTTTGTTGGTACGGAACCCTCAGTGCGCCAGTCGAACTAGCACTTGACCGGTTTTTTCGTACCATAGCACTCTGTCTTTCGACTTTCCCTTACGCAATGCGTTTATATGTAAATTCGTTTAGAAGCCACGCCTTGCCTGACGGCGGCACATTCATCTGCGTACATTCTTACGAGGATACCTGTCGCGGGCCTGCGTGAGCAATAAACATCATACAAGTTGAAATTTATTTTCTTTTTATCTTTTCTTGTACACTATCAACATCTTTTAATAATCTTCAGACGATTAAATCTTAGAATATATCACAGAATAATAGATGTAATTTCCGATTAGCGCAGTAGGCAGCGACCCTGCTTTCTGAGTCCAAGGCCGTGGGTTCGATTCCCACAACTGGAAAATGTTTGTGTAATGAACATAAATGTTTTTCAGCATCTCGGTGTTTTTCCTATCGCCAGCCTAGTGCTGATAAATCCTAAGACCCTGTGATCCTTAGTCGAAAATGCTTATACTATACTGACGAAGCGGTTGTAAATGTTGCTTAACAACTGGTGCTTAATAAACTTTAAATGTGTGTTACATACATACACACAATTAGTTTTAACTAGTAAAGTCGATCTGCTTTTAATGACTCTAACATTACGAGTAAAAGCCGTCAAGAAACTCAACAACTTTTACAAAATAACCATTTGACAATGTTTATTCTATATTTTGAGTGATTTTTTTTTAATTCTTTGACTGCAATCTCACCTGGTGGTAAGTGATGATGCAGTCTAAGATGGTATCGGGCTTACCTGTTATGTATGGTAATCATACCCCTAATTGGTTTCTACGCGACATCGCACCGGAACACGTCTTAGTTGGTAGGGTGCCACCTGTGGGCCTACTTGAATAAAGATATTTTTGACTTTGACTTTGACTTTGGTGGTATCTAGCCACGACGAAAGCCTCCCAGCAGACCATACCAGAGAAAATTCAGAAATTAAAAGTTCCCAAATTGTCCTGCCGGGAATCGAACCCAGGACTTTTTACTTAACTTCAATGTCGGTTACGGGGTGGTCAAAAAGCGGAAGATGAAAGCGGAGCAGTTTGGTTCCAAGATTTATTTTATTTTTTTATTTTATTATTTTTGTACCATAAATTGTGATTGTGAACATAAGATACATGAAGTGTACAAAGGAAAGCTTATCTCTATAAGAGATCTCTTCCAGCTACCCCAGGTTGTGAGTAAGAAGATTTAATTGTGGTATAGGTCAAATAAAGGTACAATATACTTCATAACTACTAAGTATATATAATATATCTAAATAATAACAAAATTCTACATACAAGAATCTACATTCTAAATACAATAATATCTTATTATAGAAATATATTTATATAATATAAATATTTATCTATAATAAGTAAACAGTGATAAATATACTATGACAACGATAGATAATGCTCCTTTACATTGTGTTTAAAAGATTCCCACCTAGCTGGAATGACGACATAAAGCGAGTCGCAGGGAGTTGCTGGACATGAGCTGTACTTAACTGTGATGTGTTTAAATTCTTACAAAAGACTTACGCCTAGCAGTAGAAGTCCATCGGTTGAAATACCTAGAGGTGAATAGCAGTGAATGCGCAGTGTTAAACTAAATATGATTTTTTACTGTAACTTTTTTCTATAGGCCATTGATTTCTTACAAACACATCTCTTGGAAGTAAACAACCCCGTGAGAAAACAGGTCTGCAAATCAATGACGTTTAAAAAACTATGTAAATAAGTATCTTCGAAGAAACCTGAGAACCCTATTGTAATTTTATATGAGGTTTCTGTACTTATTTATATTAAACAGTCCCCTTACACATAAGCAACGTAACATACATAATTCTAAAGGGAGAACGCGGTATGTGAAAAACAATGTTTTCGTCAGGAAACTGAGGAGGACTTATTCAAAGTTTACGGAATTTAATAAGTCAGAAATATTTTTATCGAGAAGTTGCTATTTTTTACGTTGTATATTCGTCTTCAATTTCCATTTTGTTTGGGAATCGTTCATTTTCCGAGCTATATAGAATCCTATCCTATCCAGAATCTATCTCTGGTATTTTTATTGAAATCTGTTCATTGTTATAGAATTAATTAACAGGTTAAAGCTATAAGTATTCGTTCAATTGACATACCTTGTCCTAAAATAAAGGATTACCTATATAATAAAAAGTCTATAACAATAAAATAATGCTGCTTTAAGCGGTGGTAGTAACGGGCAGAATTTATTTCAAATTTATAATATTAGCACTTAACAGATTACTCTAACGAAAATTGTGGCATGACCTTACGGAGGTACCAGCGAGATAACAGCCTATCCATGGCTAAACAATGGCCAAGTTGCACAATAGAGCTCATGTATCGACTGTACCTACTATGCTCCATTGTGCAGTGATTTACACACTACGAAATGTGATAGCTCAGGTGGCCGGAGGTGCCTCGAGATCCCCACCGATACGCGTTGTATCACCGGAGACGACTCTAACCGGCAATTATAAGCATCTAACCGACAAGAATGGGTACGCAGATGATACGATATGAGATCCGGACAGCATTCCATCAAACTGTGGAACAAGCTGTTCTTATGTTTCTAGTTACCTAGCTGTAGTAAACATTTAGCAATATCATCATCGTCATCATCATCATGTCAACCAATCGACATCCATTACTGGACATACCTCTTTAGGGAGACCAAAATACCACGGTTTTCTGCTGCTTGGGTCCAGGGGATCCCCGCGACATTTGATGACATCTGTACACCTCGTTGGGGGTTTACCAACTACGTTTATCGGTACGAGGTCGCATTTCCATCACCTGGGGACCCTAACGCCCGTCGGTTCTTCAACCTATGTGCCACTTCAGCTTCGTGACTCGTAGAGCTAAGTCAGTAACTATGGTTCAGCTACGGATATCCTCATTCCTGATTTGATCACGAAGAGATACTCACATCATAGGTATTATCATCACCGCTGAGTGACCCTGTGCTTTCTCATGAGACCCATAGTTAGCGACCGCGTTTCAGGACCATAAGACATGAACGAATGAATAAATGAATACACTTTTATTGCACACCAAAGAGAAAAGTAGGTTAAAAAGCTGTACACATAGAGTAAGAGAGTACAATTTGGTGGCATTATCGCTACATAGCGACTTCTTCCAGGCAACCAAACACGCAAAAGGCGTAGGCGTTCCAATAAATGAGATACAAACATTACACAAATATATAAATATAATATATAACTATTATAAATATAGCACATTGAAATACAAATAAGATATAAACATTCATTAAATAACATTAAATATAATCTACACATATGAAAACATGAAAAATATAAAAACAAAAAAACAGGAAACAAACTTCCGCGGTGGCCTGCTATCTCAAAATAAATCTACCACAAAATTATTGAGCTCAAACATGGTGTATCTCCAGTTCGAGAATTTTAATAGTAGGTATTTTCGTAATCCATAGACCCATCCATCCGTGTAATTGACTTGTTAATTCCAGTTATTCGTATGTAGCTCCTTAAATTGTACATTGCACTCACCTGCAGTTAGCGATTTTTTACTAAACTCAACCTCGCGGATTACGTGGATGGTAAGAAGTCACACCGCGGCGCATAACAAATAATTGCCACGCACTCATCAAGTATGTACTCGAAGGTGTAGAAACCCGCGCGCTCTCACGCGTATCAGACGTGACGTGTGTGCAGCGAATGCACTATTGTTATCATTCGCGGCCGCTCGCACACCACGTACGGAAATTTCTCCTGGTGACAGCTACCGGCATGCAGCCACGTGCGCTGTATTACGTCCTAAGGGCCAGCATGCGCACCACAAGAAAATTATCTGCATCCTTTATCTCGTCTGTCGCCGATATAATTATAATATTGAGGCACTCATGCTAGCCCTATTGGGGCCTAGTACAATCCCCCATGGCCTGAAAATCAATAGTACTTATACATGAATGCGAAAGTAAGTCTCTGCACCGATCTTGACGAAATTGGCACATATAATTGGCGTATCTTGGAGATGGATATAGGAAAAGGAACAAGGTAACATTCCCTTGAGATTAAAAATGCATGGTTTCACAGCTGAACTGCTCCTGGCAAATTTCCTGAATCTTCGCCGATTTAACCTTAAAACAAATCTGAGAAACTGATCAGTGGTAAATTTTTTTTTAACAAAAATTTGCATCGAAAAAGGCCCACTGAGTCAGGAAAATGCCTAATGTATAAAGATTTACAGCGCCTTCTTATAGCCTGTATCCGATAAACATATATATAATATACGTAAATATATTGAAATGATATTATTTTTTAAGTAGATAGAATATGTGATAACCGCATTAAAAGTGGCATAAAGAACAGCCAGATAAAACGATAAAAACTTTAAAGATCTATATTTACGGAACATTTTCCAAAACATTCCAATAAGGCTATTTTCCGATTATAGAAAACTTTTAGGCAATCGAATTTTTTGCAAAGAACCTATCTAGTGCATTTTTTAACTTTTGCAGTAGGTAACAGTCAACAGCAATCAGATTTCATAGAAGCAAAAAGTTATCTACCGAATGCAAAAAAACAAAAGATAATTTGTTTTTAAGTGTTTAGGTGTTCGTGACTCGAAATGACGACGTTTCTTTATGGTTTCTTATTTCATCAGCATATTAATAAATAAATAATTGAAGGCCGTTCAGTCCTTCTCCAATAGTAAGTATTTAGTAATTTCCGTTTAAAAAATGTGTATAAACTTATAGAACCTACAAAATACAATCTCGGTCAAGGTCGCGCGAGATGTGAATATTGCCGAGATAACTCAGCAATTTCCTCAATAAAAGTGCTTACTATGTACATTATATGCTGGTACTAGTACTTTTATTCAATGACGAAACTCGGCCAAGATACCATCTAAGATAAACTGACTTCCAATCACAAGAAGCCTCATTGATGTAGAGGTAGCCGTAAAGGGAGCTGTAAAGGGAGCTTCGACAAGTAGGACCCTATGCCCTCACAGACAATTTACTTGGAAGCCCTCGTTTTGGTAAGTTTCATTTTTAGCTATATACTTTGATATTTTTTGGAGATGGACGAGATAAGTCCTCAACAAGCAAGATATGATTGGAAGCTGTACCTATGGGGCGTGCCGTGTTTTTGGAACCCTCGTAGCTTTCGAATGTTATATAGTTATCGCCATAAGCAACGATGGAGAAAACAATGGGTGAAAGATGGATGTACGTAACGTCGAGGAAGATAATGCTAATTTGTCATATTAAATAGTCAAAAATCATTCAATAATCACTTCAAAGTTGTGATTCCGAGTGTGATTAATTGGTTAAATAAAATACAGAAAACCGCTGATTTAAACGTATGTTTGTGAATTATTGTGATAGAGCTCTTAGAAACTAAACGTAACGTACAATGGTATCAAATTGATATACCTACGTAGGTATTATCTTAAGTATATTTTCGTTTAATTCAAAAAGTACAATAATTATACAGTCTAAGTATAACATTAAAACAATAAACGAATCGAACTAGTACTATCATAAATTAGCGTATTATATACACAAGTAGGTATTAAATCCTTAAAAAATTAATAAAAATATCTGGAAACTGATGGCACTGTCAGTGTCAGTGAGTGCAATTATATTGGGTAAAAATTTTCTATAAACGTGGAATACCGTCGGAATAGTTATACAGTGTTGTCACGCTCTGACATTTGAAAGGAGCTGTCAGTTAAAGTGTGACGAAAGTAAACTTAACTATTCCGAAGTTTTACCAAATTTATCGATAGGACCTTTTTACATGTATAAGACGAATACGTCTTACGAAACTTAACAACTACATAAGAGAAATATGCACCAAAAAGTTGCATGAATTCCGTGGCTTCCCGTATAGCATAACTTTTAGCGATAACATTTTATTTAAGTGTATTTTGTGAGTCACAAGATTAGCAAATTATAATGAATCGACGAATATTGATTAGTATTATTGCCGCATTTATCTTGTCGTTTGATTTTAATGCCTTCCGTTAGGTCTATTCTGCGGATGTTGCCATATTTAACAGTGATTAGGTAATTCTACGATCAAAGCGTTGGTAAATTTGTGTTAAAAACGTATTTACTTATATTTATTTTGTATTAATATCAAAACGGTGGTAGCCCAATGGGTAGGCTCGACTTAACTTTTGGGGGGCCGAGTTCGAATCCCAGCACGCACTTCCAACTTTTCTAAGTTATGTGCGTTTTAAGTAATTCAAATATCACTTGCTTCAACGGTGAAGGAAAACATCGTGAGAAAACCTACATGCCAAGAGTTCTAAGACTGCCTGTGAGTTCCGAGTTCTGAATAAAGACAAAGAGGACGAATGTTAAGAAATCATCATCATCATATCAACCCATTACCGGCCCACTGCAGGGCACGGGTCTTCTCCCACAATGAGAAGGGTCGAAGGGCGTAGTCCACCACGCTGGCCAAGTGTGGATTAGTAGATTTCAAACGACGTTAGGAAACGTATGGAGGACACTCAACATGTTTTCCTTCACCGCTTAAAGTAACTAATATTTAAATTGCTTGAATTAAAAACGCACATAACTCCGAAAACACAGTGATGCGTGCCGGGGCTAGAACACGGTTTCCATGTACCCACTAGGCTATCACCGCATTTAAGTATAAGAAACGTCGCGTCGCTTATTCACAAATTAATACAAGTAGGTGTGAATTTTCGCTCTGACACCGGAGCATCCTCAGGTCTTTACAATAAATAATTGTTAAGTTAAACAACAATTATTTTTTGATAAGTCGACATGCAGATTCTCCTGTTTTTCCCGGAGTACAGAAAATTGAGCTTTATTTTCATAGTACATACGAGTATTTCATCAAATTCCGTAGAGTAACGCCTGCTTCTATCCAATATTTACGGGTTGTTATTCGCGATTCCGCCAGTCTACCGGAGACTTGCATTTCCAAGGAACCGTCCATAAATAGTTGTGTTTTGTAGGTAAATTATTCGAGTATAACTCCGTTTTCATTATTAATGCTACTTGACACCTGTCAATGCTGTGGCCACAACGAGTAGCGACATTTAATACTTGTTGACAGACATTATCGACGCTGTATCATTTGACATGATCGAAACCTTTTGAGTATTTTGTAGTGTTCATTCGGCCGAAATAAATAATTAGATTGGTTGTCATAAAGTATCAATTCTAGGATTATAATGTGCTATTAATAAGTAAAGACTTATGTTTAAGTGTGTCAGCAAATGTGTTTAATTAAACCAAGCTTTATAAAGCAATACACACGGTTCAATTACGAATTGTAAATCACTGAATTCAACTTGAATAAGCAGCGTTCGGGAAACTGCGTAACGTAATTCTATATTCATTCGTAAAATCAACATTATTATAATATATGTGGTGTGCAATTAAAGCTCTTTTTCTAAACAAAATGTCCCAGTCTCTCAGTTTTAATTTGCGAGGGCTGGTGTGTTACTGCTTTTAAACATTGTCGTTAACATAGCCTACCATTACGTTATTATATTTTTCCTCCGCTTAGTACAAGTTAGCCCACCGAATCTCACTTGGTGGTAAGTGATGATACAGTCAAAGATAGTTGTAGGCTACTGACTGCCCTGTAAGGGGTTTGGTAGTTATATTAAACCCATACACCGGTAATCGGGTTTTGCCTGGCATCCTACCCGAATTCTACAGGCTTGGAGGCGCGTTTTTTTCTATTAGGTTACTAGCCTCGGTTGAAGCCTTCCACAACAGAGAAATTATAGATTCTTAGAGTGCCTACTGTAGACCTTAGTAACTACTGCGCAAGGGATGTTAACGAAACGAGTTCTGTAAGTCGCATTGAAGGAGGATTTCCATCCTCTATCATGCCTCCACAGCACGACATAGGACATACATTACATGCCTGACAAGGGATAAATTGGGCATGAAGACGCGTACATTTTAATGTACGTGTCTACATGTCAAAGCATGGCAACAGGGGGCAGGAGAAGTTTACGCCCATTTCATATTACACCGTTACACTTAAGTTATTAGGATATTATTTACACCCGTGGGCATATGTTTAGAGAGTATCCACTCTCTGCGGTAGGAGAAGATAAACATTTGGTTCTATCCCTGTGGGGAAAATGTCCCATGCTAGACTTGCTGGTTACGTTTATTCTCAAAGCGAAGGTGCTTACTCGCTGGCCAGTGTGCGCGTGGCACTGCGTGGTACTACTGGCACAATGCGGAATGACGCAATGTATCATTTCGGTATGCGCAAGTGGAACAGGTTTGCGCGCGAGCTCCGCGCCGCGTGGAATGTTTGGTTGGTTCGATTGCGCCCGTGGAACTCGCTGCTGTGTGCTGATTGTCTGGTAGTTGCCGAGCTTCACTTGCAGAAGAGATATGTGCAAACTAAATTCAATAAATTACCTGAAGATTTCGATTCGGCTACTCTTTCAGGGAACCGAGTTCGAGCCCCAGCACGCACCTATAAATTTCAGAGTAATGTACGTTTTAATGAAGGAAATTATATTTCACTTGATGTAATGGTGAAGGAATTGTTATTTTAATTTCTTAAATCGCACATAACTTAGAAAAGTTAAAGGTGCTGGGATTCGAACTGGGCACCCCGGAAGTCCTAACGACTAGGCTATCACCGCATACTTAGGTTACCTACCTAATAATGTATTGAATGTATAACATCAGAACTATAGACCCACATAGGGGTGCATCGTAGAGCTATCAGACGTAGGGCTCGAGAATACAAACGACTAAAAATGATGACTAAAGAAGGCGCGTCTGGAAAACGGAGACGGTTAGGAAGAGTCAGTTAGCAACAACATCAAATATAACACATTATGTTGGAATATACAAGATTTAAATATTGAATAGAAGCAGGAGGCGTTACCTTGCGGAAATTCATGACATATTATGAAAATTAAACTTAATTTACTATATTCCGCGAAAAGCAGGAGAATCTGTATGATGTAATTTATAATTTCTTCAATCCTCATACTACACACCAAACAGATCTTCGGTAATGTTTCGCACGTTTCGCTCCGAAACCGGAGCATCCTCAGGAGATGTTGACTGTAATGAATAATTGTCAAGTCATTTTATTTTATTTGTTTATCAGCTTTTCAAGGGAAACAAACAGTACTATTACACATAAAAGTAATGCCGTATTTTTATATCACATAAACCAATGAAGTTTCCACAACTTAGTTATACATATACGATAACATTAGCATTCTCCTGCTATTCGCGGAGTACAGCAGGAGAATGTTCGCTCGAATTAAGCTTAGTTTTCACAAAATCACGATTTATGTTTTTTGTTTCACTGAGTGTTAACCCGATACTTTTAATCAAATGTGAATTGGTGAACTTAACAACGGAGTCCACCAATCCGCACTTGTTCCGCGTGATGGACTACGGCCTAGACCCATCCTGTTGTGAGAGGAGAACCGTGCTGTGCTTTGGGCCAGTAATGGGTTGATATGATAATGATTTTGACATAACCTAAATATGTTTAATATATTCTAAAACAGGGTTCAATGCGTAAATTTCGTCAAATCTAAACTTATTTTTCTGAACACGTTCTCTGCTGTATAAGAGTGCTAAGTACAGCCATTCCCGTGACATAACTAGGTGTTAGTTGGGTAGTTAGTATATAATAGACATGGTGCATGCCCATTCTCGGCGCACAAGCGTGTCAACATATTTCCTGGAAAACTTTTCTCAATTTAGCCGACAATGTTGAAACCTTAGAATGTGGTATTACCGTTTGTTCATTTATTAAGGCTCGCACTAAACAGCGGCCCGGCCGGTTAGTGAAACCGGATCGGTTTTATAGCAATACAATGTTATTTTGAAGATTGCGCCCGTGTATCATTTTTCTGCTGTGGCCGACACAAACACAAATCTTGCACTCATTTTAATTTTATGTTTTGAATTTTTTTCAAGTAAAAAAGTCGATTTAAGTTGCAGCATTATTTAACGGCTACCATTCTTAAGGGCTCTTTAGTACATGAACATCATATTAACTTTATGCGCGTACAATCGAATAAAATATAAATAATAATAAGCCTTATGATACCCGTACTCTCCCATTACGGAAACGGATATACAGATATACAAAGTTGCCCCAGTGCAGATAATTGGCAGGCTTAGGTATAGATTATAACCTGTTCTCCAAGGAACATTAGAAAAGTAAAGGTAAACTTTAGAATGTCAAAGTCACCCATCCAGTTATCGGCTAGATTACAATGCTAAGCCAGTAGGACAGTCTGACTTGTGATGTTGCAATCAGACCTAATCCCATCGTTAATATCTGCTTACGAGGCAAACACCTTTCTACCAAGAATATTTCTACCAAGGCTTGCTTATTTGAATCTCCGTTGAATTATGACCGGCTGACGGGTCTATCTGGGTGGAAGCCACTGAAAACAAACGGCCCAGGATCGTGGATTATGTCCAGCACTAGACGTCAATCGGTCGTGATGATGACGACGGGTGTATGGAACATTGAGGTTTAAAAGTTTCGCCAACTTGAATAAGCCAGCAGAACGCTTTAGCTTCTACGGTTTATGGCACCGGACCGGACGAAATCGGACTGTAAATCCGAGCCTTAACTAGGAGAAAAAAAGACTTGTCTATCCACTTGTAATGAGCAGGTTTTTGTAGCGCGCGAGTTGCAGAAAGGCTACGAATTAGTTAACATTTAATTAGCTCGCTCACCCAATGATTTATATTACTTTTTCTAATGAATTCAATCACAAGGTGGAGAAAATTTTGTAATCGTGCCAATTCTGTAAAATCTTTTCAGCGCATATTACGTTCGTATAAATCCATACTAATATTATTATATGCGCATATACGTTAGTATCATCATCTATAGCTTATAACAGTCCAGTTTTTTTCTCCGGCCGATTTTAATCACACGACCGGAACAGAACCGACAGTATACTCGCTCTTTGTTTCGTTTGCCCGTAACTACCTCTGGGCAGACGGGTTGGCGATAACAGTATATGGTAGTAGTAGCACGGGACGTTGCAGCCCGCTCTTCGTTATATTCCCTAAGTCGTCTCGTACGACACCCGCGAGAAGAGGCGGGGTGATGCCGACTGCGTTAGTTTATAGGTTTATAGGTTAGTCAAAGTCAAATATTTCTTTATTTAAAAAGGCACATAGATAGCACATTTTAATGTGTACATTATATGTAAAATATGACATAGAAGTGAGTTGATGGCGATAAATAAATTCGTCAACTTAAAACTAAAGCTACGAGGGCTCCAAACGCGCCCTGGTCTGTTAATGAACGCCTTCAATTTCTGAACGGATATCAGCAAATCCCTCTTATCATTGCAGTATTTTAGTAACATATTTCTTAACCTTTACTAGAATAAAACACACTAGGCCGGTTTTAGTTTTTTGTTTACATATAACGCAATAGTATCAAGGCCACGGTACTCTATGTTAATCATACTAATATTATAAATGCGAAAGTTTATATGGATGGATGGATGGATGTATGAATGGATGTTTGTTACTCTTACGCAAAAACTAACGAACCAACTGACTGGATTAACATAAAGGCTGCTTTTTATCACGAGAAAATGTACGGCTCTCGCAGGATTAACGAAAAACCAAAAAACCGCGTACGAAGCCACGGGCAACAGCTGGTGTATACTAAGTGTATGATAATAGGTATGATAACCATTATGAATTCACATTTAATGCGATACTTACAAATATTAAGTCATTTATAATAACAGACCCAAAAAATTATAAAGTGATTACTCAAACTCAGCCGAAAGAAGTCATTAAACCCGGCAATAAGAAATGACAATACAAAATGGAAAATGTCGAAATGTATTGCAAGCATTACCTACCTACCTGTAATTATACTTATTATAATGTATGATTGATTGCTTTTCAAGAAGTAGGTATTCTATTCAACCCACGCTATGATCAGATTTTGTAAAGACGCCTTTTCACCGGTCCAGAGTCTCTTCCGAATTTTTATTGCAACATTTTTGGGACCAAATTATCATCTCACTTTTCACTAAACCTAAGCACCACCTAAATCGAATGCCTAAGGTGATAACTATTGGTGGACGGTTGATGTATACCTAGGAATCTCCTTAGATTAGGCGTTACCCATTTACCATGTCCGTCGTTAGTGAAAACAGGCATCAATGTCCCACAGCTAGGCACACGCCTAGTCTCTAATAGAGAGAAAGAGAGAAAGAAAAGCTTATTATATGCTAGTTATAATAGCCATCTTAAAGTGCTGTGAATTTAAGATGGGATGGGATGTTTTCATCTAGTTGAGCTGAAGTCTTAAATGCAATGTATAACTGCATTTTATCTCAACTGCAGAACACAAATAGGGATCGATGTTCTCGCACGCCGCATGCGCGTTTCTCCCAGCAAAAACCTTATAACCCACGCTAACCTTTTTAGTCATCATATCAACCAATTACCGGCCCACTAAAGAGCACGGGTCTCCTCACAAAATGAGAAGGGATTGAGGCCGTAGTCCGCCACGCTGGCCGAGTGCGGATTGGCCCTGTACGGGAGCTATGGTGATATGCTTGACCGTAACAATAGGAAGATCTTCCTCCGAACGGGTGATCGTGCTCGGGGACCGAGGTCCGAACATTCATTTTTGGAATGTGTATATATAGACATTCTTAGTGAACACTTCGCTAGCGCGATGCAGGATTTTTGTGGAGCCATCTAGTTCTGTAATGTAGAGACCGCTACAGACCTTTGAACTAGCTGACAAAAAAAAAACTGAGTGAGTAAAACTAATTATTTAACTATTACTTCGATGTATCCAATAAGCCATCTGGTTACCATTTAACATAATCAGATCCATGGCCAGCGCAGGTACTCGTGTCAGCTCGCGTCGAAGATGGCGACGCATACCAAGCGACTGATATGTGGCAAATGTCCTTTTGCGAACAACTAGGACACGGCGTGTCAAGGAACGTTTCTTAATGCTTTAATATGTGGTATAGATTTAGAAGTTGCTGAATGATTTAAAGTAAATACAGGTACCTACTTCTTTTGGTCCATCATTAAATTAACTAAGAGAATCCGTATAAGAAACAGTAATATTCAACGACCTCAAATGTGTACTCAAACACACATATAATAAAAATCCTTTGTGAGGTATAAATGTCGGTATTTATTGGTAGTTGTAGATACACCAATGCATTTGTTAGAACAGTAAATAAGTGATAAAAACTCATTCATAAAGTCAAGATACGATGTGATTATGACTTTTGAAGACCTTTATGGTAGACCATAATGGTAAGCGGAGATCTTTTCAGTTTGAAGTACCGGATTCGTTCGTACTGCAGCCTTCCTTTCGGGGAGAACGAGTTAGGTCCCCGGCTTGCATCTTTTACTTTTCGGGATTATGTGCGTATGCTAGAAATGAAATATCAGTTGACCGGCAAAAGAAAACATCGTAAGATCACCTGCGCGCCTGAGAGTTCCACATTACGGTCTCAAAGGCGTGTGAAGTCTACCAATCCACACTTGGCCAGCGTGGTGAACTACGGGCTAAGCCCTCCTCAATGTGGTGGAGACCCGTGTCCTGTATTGAGCCGGTAACAGATGGATAATGACCATGATGATATCTTTCACCTCTCACTGTAAGAGAGGCCTCTATAACATAGATAAGGAGAAGAATCTTTATTCCCCCATTATTGCATGCAGTGCATTGTTTCCAGAAACAGTGGAAATGCCCTGTGAACGTCTCACTTCACACCAGAGGAATGTTGCTTGCTACTTTTCCCATTTTCCTCATTTTATGGTAAACGTTTAATGTCAACTGCAAAATGAAATTAATTGATTGAACGCCTATTCGAGAAACACTACTAAAGTAGAGTGGTGTTTGTTGTTTTTAGTCGTGTACACGATTTCTGTATGTTCTTAAATTTGTGCACTAATGCATGATTATTCTAAAAATTAATTCCCTAACTCCTGGTGACCTCTGCTCGATCTCTCACCACAACCGCAAGCAAAAGCTCACGTTACAAAATATACAAATAGTTTTTTTTCTTAGGAGGCCAGTATAGTAAAACATTTTAAGCGCTTTATAAAATGACCAAGATTTTTTATCCATCGAACCCTGCCAGTGATCTGTGCGATGATCTCACCGCTGCAAAAACCACGGTTAGTGTCGTGTTTTTGTTGGTTGCTTGGGTATAGGTAGGTTTACAATGCATACATGTATGTTTTGATTTATCGAGCTATGCTGCGGATATAGCCTGTAGGTACGAGCACTTGTGTGTCATGACTGTATTTACATAATACATAAGTATTGCTTAAGGGTTTCCAAGTTTCAATCTACCTAACGTAATTATTTTAATGCCATCAAACCATCAACGTCCTGTGTTAGCTATTAAGGTCTTAAAATGAGCTGCAATCAGATCGATCGAATCGACAAACTTTTATGTACATAACGTAACTGCTTTACTGGATGTTAATTTTTTTTCTTCTGAATATAAAGTTATAATATTTGCAATATAAATATAAACAAGGATTTATTTCTTGCAATAAATACTATGTACTGATTAAAATAATTTATATTCTATTCTATTCGATATAATAAGACGGCCGATTGGCGCAGTGGGCAGCGACCCTGTTTTCTGTCCAAGGCTATGGGTTCGATTCCCACAACTGTTTTTTTCAGTGTCTGGGTGTGTATATGTATATTATAAGTATATTACGTAAATTATTCATAAAAGTATTCATCCGTCATCTCAGTACCCATAACACAAGCTACGCTTACTTTGGGGCTGTATGGCGATTTGTGTATCGTCGTAGTATAGGTATATAGTAAGTATATACTATATTTTGTTAAGCGGAAGAAGTACGCTTTACCGTAGTTTTTTTTAAGTTTGCTGGAAAAACTGTATTTCTACTTTTTAACACATCTTTTTTACAGAGTTTTTATGCTTAATTTCATGTAATCACTAACGTTTTACTTTTTATTTATAGATCATGGTGGTTTTATAAACGAATTGATCAGTAATAAGCGTG
This sequence comes from Pararge aegeria, assembly GCF_905163445.1. Taxonomy (NCBI): domain Eukaryota; kingdom Metazoa; phylum Arthropoda; class Insecta; order Lepidoptera; family Nymphalidae; genus Pararge; species Pararge aegeria. The sequence continues at coordinate 20,633,857 of NC_053180.1, read as the reverse complement.
CATTCAAACGAAACGATTTGTTACGAATTCAAAATTCAAAATGAAATAACCGACTACACTATCACGTTTCATCAGCACACAAGTCGATCTGTAGTAAGAATGCAGGCATACCTCTCGTTGATGGCTTCAACTGCGACCTTGTCCGAGTTAGGTAATAGGTATCTACTTGACGACATAACTCTATGCTATGAGTGACGCTATGCTGTTTTGACCATTTATGTGTAGTACCTATTGGCAAATATATGCAAGTTCTATGAAAAATATGTTGGTTGTATGTGAGCGAAAGGTTTATTTAGTCCATTGCTTCTACACGCGGCCTGACTGATTTTAGTAGTATTAGCGCTTTTTGTGATGGAGCTCGTATGGGAAGAACTGCCGCCATGCTTGCTTCGGCTGTAAAGCAGCGTTGCTGTGTTCCAGTCTGGCGGGCGTAGTTGCCGGTGGAATTACAGGATCGTGAAGCTAAATGCCTAAGTTAAATGGACACAGGGAGTCACTTTGTGGCACAGGTTCCTAGCATGCCCTGCGAACATGTCGCTCTGTTTATATATTCTTCCCCTAAAATGTATTTCGACGATACAATCACAAGTTTCTCGAGGGCTTAGGGGCAAAGAAGGACGTTATGTAATTTGCGTTACTGAATTTGGGCAGGTACAGCCAGGTTATCGCTGTTCTGGCCTGGTGGGAGGCTTGGGCTGTACCACCACTGTCACCACACTAGCCTAGATTAAGCGTTACCACGTAGAAACCGAATAGGAGTATTGGTTCAACATAACTGTATACCCCCTTACAGATCAGCTCGTTACCATCACAGACTGCTTCATCGCTTTCCACCAGATTCCACTATTTATTTATATTCCACTACAACTTAGCTTTAGAGCTAACTACAAGTTAGCACCGGAATGAGCCGTACGAGTTCATCGTATAAAGTGAGTTGGCGGACGATGTATTCCCCTCTCACTCGGTTTCGCAACTACCTTCATCCTGGTAAAATCGTGCGCGCGCATTTCGTTACATCGTATAATTTCACTCCCAAAGTTTCGCCGCTAAAGAAGTATAACTTCAAAAAAGTGGTGTCTTCTCTATCAATACATCTCAATGGGCTGCATCATTATATTCGTTCGTCAGCCTTCAGAGTCGTTGCCGCCGGCCGTCAGGCCGCTGCGCCGTGGGCGAACGATTTGACCCGAACAACTTGATGATTGAGGTGTAATGCTGTAGTCGGCACAAAAACCTTCGCGGGACCCATCAGCCGCCATTATCGCCGTAACCGACCGGCAGATTGTTTCTAATGAGCGCGATTACAGATTTTTTGCTGCTCCTCCATACCAGTAGAACTTTGTTAGAATGTATTTTCAAATGTTTTGTGAGAATATTAAACTTTGTTGTCCTCGTACCTTAAGCACTTCTTTTAAAGAAATGTAGTTCTGTAACATAAATTTAGTATTTCCCCAAACATTGCAATAGCCTAAATTACTACTTGAAAAGTCATTATTATTTCTGTCAAGTTTTTAAAAAAAAAGTCATTTTGAACTTAAGTCTTAGAGCCTGCGGTGTGTTCTTAAATTCACAACCGATATACAAAGCCTTTTAGACTGAGGTGGACCTTGGCTTGGTCAAACAAACTCCCTCTCCATCTCTCATCATTTAACCATCTGGTCTTCTGCAGTGTCTGTGACCTTGGTCGTTAGTAAACTTTGCTGAGACCCTGTTACTTGTAACGTGAGCTATCACATAGGACACGTACCGAAATTAAGTTTATTTTTTAGTTAGTTATCTCCATTTCGAAGTCCCATAAGTATAAAATATTGATATCATTATTGGGTTATATTTATCGAGGTATCGGGTTTTAGGTTAAAATACACTGCTTGAGTACGCCGTGGTATTTAAAGGTCGAGCGCAATCAAAGGGTACGGTTTGTAATCAGATGCTTAAGCTCTACTTTCTGGTTTCGACGCACAGGTTGATCTTGATATTATTTAACTAAAATACAATTATATGGAATAAGTTTTCTGTTTCTTTGACAGACAACCTTGACACCTTGCTACTCCAGTGAGACTATAATAAAATGAGCAGACCTGTCCTATTGAAATATGAAGTTAACTTTTCGTTATTTTATTACATGATATAAAAGTTAAATCTGTCACCTGTCTTAGGCACTTATACTTGTTGCCCGCATTCTTCCCCATTCTTGGATTTATTCCCCATTTTAATCCCGTGGAAACAGTTTGTTTTCCTCAACAGTTGTTTCCAGAATTCCTTGTCAGACAAAACAAACTCACTCCCGTATTTATAATATTAGTATGTTGGATGATGAATAAGGAGATCTTGGTTTTCATAAATGTTATTATGATGATTACATGAAAATTTAAACAAAAAACCAAATACTTCCACCATTAAGTTTTTGGTATGAAATTATCCTATCAGCCCGGTGTTAGATTTTCCCATTTCCGTACCACCGAAAGTAAGGCAAGCTGTTGGTATCGTAGTTTGATACATGTTTTCATTAATGACAATCTATAATCTATAACTAAATATAAAAATGATTTGCTGTTCGTTAATCTCACTAAAACTCGAAAAAGGCTGGACCGATTTGGCTTATCTAGATCTTTAAATATTCGTGGAAGTCCAGGGATGGTTTAAACTGTGAGAAAAATACTAATATATAGATTCTTTTGTTCGTGTGTTTATCAACTAGCTCTTCTAAATAGCTTGACTGATTTTGATATTTTTTTGTGTACATTTCAATGGGTTCCTGATTTATTTGAGAACAAACACAATGCAACCGGTAGGACTACTTTACCGGGCAGGACGACGTCTGCCGGGTCCGCTAGTGCAGAATAATTTTTGGTGTGGGAATTGGTTTTTACGCCAAGCCAGAAGTGGACATCGCCCTTTTATTTATTGACAGATTGTTTAAAGTTTTGTCTTTATTTTATTGTTTTCTCACATTTTTATAAAATAGGCACCTATTATATAAAATATATATATAAAAATGTGAGAAAACAATAAAATAAATTATATCAATATTTTAACAGTCACAATTTTTGAGAAAGAATTTTTTTGAAATTTTTTTTTTTTTTTTGCCTTGCTTCTGCGATGTATCAAACATTAACTGTGTTCTTCCGTAATACATAAGTAAACTAAAATTATATGACAAATAAAAAAAAAAAGGGGCTTTATTTGGTACTCTTATTATAACGCTATGCATTATTGAACCGCTTGAGGTCACTTAGGAGTTTACTAAGCCGATAAAGGATTTCAACGGGTCCCTCCATCTAGCTACCCGTCATCCCCTCCTCATTATTAGGGACCCCAACAATCAGTTGGGGTGGTTGGTAGACGTCCGGGAGGTATACAACGGGTTCCCCGGGCGTCTAACAAAGCAAGCAAGAGGGACATGCCGTGGTGGTTTTTAGTTTGGGTATACCCCTTTAGAGGGGGGAGTCCCACATAACCTCAGTCCTACCCAAGGGTCGGAGGTAGTAATAAAGATTTCCACCACGCCAAAAAAAAAAGGGGTACCCCTCATGACGCTCGCAAAGGAACTCATGATCCAGGCGGAGCCTAATAATCATTTTTTGATAAAAAAATCATTTATATTTTGTCATTGATCATGACGCGTCTGAAATGGCAGAGTTAGGGGGGCCCGGGTTCATGAAGTAGCTCTCACTTTCAAATCTCCGTCTCGAGTCTTGACTCAACTACTTAAGTATAATTTACCAATAGACAACAAGCGACACAATAGCTCGTGAGCCACATGGTTAGTATAATTAGGAGAAAGTGATACGTCACGCCCTGCGCGGACTCTCTTCACTGTGTACCCCAACCCGTTTGTTAATCAACCGCAGAGGACATGTGAATGAAAGTACTCCGCGCGGAGCATACCTAATCAGTACTCTACCTTGTTACGGATCGATTAACTATATTGGATGGGAGATTTAAGTAGGACATTTAAATTCTTTATTCATGTAGACCCATCACAGGCACTTGTGAAGCGTTCATACATATTTGATCACATAATTGTAAGGGGATGGTGATAACTTCGTTCGCCAACTTAAACCTAAAGCTACGAGGCATTTACAATTATTTATGTTAATAGGTATATATGGTGGTGAGTTTCCCGCGGTTAAAAGTATTCTATATCCGGGATGTGAGCTATCTCTATGCAAGATTTCGTCAAGATCGGTTAAGCTGTCAAGTTAATAAAGTCAATTTTTTTTTCAAAATTCCTCGGAAAAGATATCCTGCTTTTTGGGACAAAAAGTATCCTATGCCCATATCTAGGACACCTATATTCCTCTCTAGGGCTCTCTACACATAGTATTATATGCTTATAAATCTGGCAGAAGAAGTGGAGAAAAGGTAACAAACAAACAAACAGACACCTTAGCATTTATTATTTTACAATGGATTAGTAGTAGGCACTTAATTAGTTTTTTGTAGTTGGTAAATTATATATACTATGAAATAATTGAAATAAAAAAAAAATAGTTGCCGAGAATGTAGCTTTAACTATACTTAAAAATGTACAGTTATTGAGTCAAACTTATTTATATTCAGTTCATTTGCCATACTGACTGCGCCGTGATGCCATGTATAGTCGCCGTCCATAAATAACTGATTATGGAACTACAGTTATTCGCTTCGCCCATTTGCCATATTGAAAAATGTTAAAAAATGTTTAAAACTCTAAACCTTAACAAGATTTAAATGGATTCGAAGAACCAGTTTCCTAAGACCTTTTTCAAGACGAACGAGATTCCTATGTTTGAATTATTTCTCTATAGGCACATTTTATATGCTAGTTATTATATCAGATATGGTCGTAATATGGTAACATTATGTTTTTTTAGGTCACTCGATAATTGTTATAATATTAGCTAGCTAGATCCGCCTACAGGATGAAGATACGAGTAACAAAAAACTTTAGCATAGTTAGTGCTTTAACGCATATACGAAGTGTACATCTTTGTTTGTATGGGATTGTTCTTTGTTTATCTACAAGTTAGCCCTAGGCTTACCTGCTATGGCAGTTAAATTATACCCAAACTTTTAATCAGTTACTATTACTTACGCGGCTTCGTACTAGAACGCAAAATCGCTTGGCATATCTTTGTCGGTAGCGTGGTAGCAAGCTAAGGCCGAAGTATCGCTAGATAGGACCTGAGAAAAGTGAGGAAAAATAAATTCCCAACTAGTCAATTTCTTTGAAGTTGGTACTTTTTTCTTATAAGACGACAGAACTTACCAGTCACCACTACACCAGAGGGGTCTACAAAGCAGTGAGATTTCTCAGTCCATAATATCTATTACCCCATAGGCCGTAGGTTCCCTTTTTGCTTACCTCAGTGTTCAGTGACGTCACCATTTAGTAGTACTTTCTTTTATTTATTCTGCTACAAGTTAGCCCTTTTCTGCAATCTCGCCTGTTTGTAAGTGATGATGCAGTCTAAGATTTAGCAGGCTAACCTCTCAGATGACCTGTGGGTTTTTACGCAACATCGCACCGGAACACTAAATCGCTTAGCGGCACGCCTTCGTCGGTAGGGTGGTAACTACTCACGGCCAAAGCCGCCCAGACAAAACTTATCATATAACTCAAATAAATTAATGCAAATGCAATAAATAATATAATATATCTATGTTTTCACTTGGGACACGGTATTCTCGTTAGTCATAATTGAATATGACGTAACTTTTCGCAAGTTTATAGTACGCCTCGGTAGCGCAGTAGGCAGCGCGTAAGTCTCATAATCTTAAGGTCGTGAGTTCGATCCTCACCCGGGGCAAATTTTTTATTTAGTGTTTTTAAGAACCCATTTTTTTTCATTTTTAATAGTTTATTAACCGATTCAAATAACGCCCGATTGTCTGGCAAATTTGCGTAATCCTTCTGTTATTTTATCCCATTTACAGTTTAGTATTAAATAAATGCAATTCATTAACTTTACTCCTCTCTAATAGTATATAGCCACCACCACGCTGCTTTAACGTGGGCTAGTGGACAGATTACGTGTGATTATAACCGGAACGATACGCTTGCTCCTCAAGGCACCGTCCTAACTGCAGACTAATACTATTAAGAATTTTCTACCACACAAACCTATGAAATGATTGTAACTGTTTTTTTATTGTAAAAATTGACGGACTAAGATAGCTGTTGAATATTTTTAAGAATATAAAACACATAAAAACTTATAATATACAGATAAATACCGAAACACAAAAACAATCATGTTCATCATACAAACATTTTCCAGTTGAGGGAATCGAAATCGCCGAAAATCGCCGTTATCTTGTACTTAGGACTGGAAAACAGCATTGCAACAATGCTGCTTAGCGGCAGAAATAAGCATGGCGATAGTACCTACTTACCCGGACGAGCTCTGTCACAAAAAGGTCTACTAAAAGATTTTTTAATAAGGTTGCCGGTGTGAAATCACTCGAACAAAACACGAAGTAAAATGGCATACATAAGATTGTCTAACTAAAGTATCAAATAATTGTTTAATCAATTTTTTTTGTTAGTCGCTTTTGAAGCTGGTTTTTTTAAAACAATTGCTGTCTCTTAATTGCTTTTCCCAGCAATAAGGCCAAGGGACCAGTTATCGTACCGGCGGCCACCTGTTTTCGTGGTTGCGCCAACAAATTCATGCGTACAGCCAGTTCGTTACGAAAGTAACTGAATATGCAAATACCAAACAATGCCGCAGCAAACCCACATCGCGAGTGTTATTATTTGTTCATAGACTATTAACATCATATCAACCCATTCCGGACCACTATAGGGTACTGGTTTCCTCCCACAATGAGAAGGGTCAGGCCGTAGTCCACCACCCGTGGTCAGTGCGGATCGGTGGACTCGACACGCCTTTGACATGCAGTTTTCCTCACGATGTTTTCTGCTGGACATAGGTCTTTTATAGAGAGTTCCGAATACCACGGAATACCTTATCGGGGGTCTACCAACACTGTGTTTACCGCAGCAAGGTCACCATTACAGCACCTTGGGACCACAACGTCCGTCGGTTTTCTGAGCTATGTACCCCGCCCATTATAACTGCAGCTCCGCGCCTCGTTCAACGATGTCGGCAACTCTGGTTCTTCTTCGGAACTCCTCATTCCTGATTAGATCGAGTAGAGATACTCCGAACATTGCTCTGTTCATGGCCTGCCGAGTGACTCTGAGCCTTCTGACAAGACACTTAGCGACTACGTTTAGGAGCCAAACATGCATTGCTTACCCTAAATAATTTACGACATACAGGATAAGGTTTCAATGTTTTGTACTCATCAGCCATTTTGAATTTTCCCTAAATGGCTTTAAAATATAAACCAATCTATTTTTATAACACGGAAACCTGACTACCACTGTACTGTTTTTATTACAAGTAATACTTAGAAAGTATTAGGAAATTGGAGCTATCAACCCCCGGTTTAAAAATAAAAATCGGTTATATATATAACTAATATTGTCATAATAACTTATTAGTTCTTAATTTTAACGTTGCTTCGACATATTAACCTACGTTTCATCATATTAAGGCACTTCAAGTAATACTTAGTAAGCATTTTAAATTGTTCAACTCATTCGAATGATTCTTTCATTAATTAACGCCATCTATGGGGCGGTTAGTAAGATTAATTCCACTTTATTATTGTGATTAAAGTTTTTTTGTTTATTAACAGAATATTTTTCTTACAGATCCACCAACACATCAAAAGGTGGTGTAAGTATTAAATTAAACATTATAATTTGCTTTGTACTTATGTATTAATTCAGTAATCATAATTTCAACACTTCATGCCGTAAGCTTATCGATAGGCCATCTTTAACGCATTTACAGGCGGATGATGTTTTTGGCAATTTGGCAACGATTTACAACTTTAATTTTACTATCTTTATCAAATCAACTCAGTCTTATCCTTAATAATAATAGAGCTGAATCTCTAGTTAATCTATTTCGTCAGCAGCAAAAACATATTCTTAAGTTTTACTTGCAAGCACATTTATGTTCTGCAGTAGTAGATAGTATATTTCAATCTTATACCACGGGAGTTAGGTGCATTTTGGTTTGGTTTTTCTTTGATAATTGTAAAATAAAGTGGTAATGCATTGATCAAATAAAGACGTAGTTATGTAAGCGTAAGGTCGGCGTAAGGCCGCGCGGAACACTTCAGTACCGTTTTATTTATGACGTTGTAAGGTAGGGTTTGAAATTATTGAGGTTGTATCAATAACGTATCAATGTGTTGAGTACTTACTTGGTTATATAGAAGTTCATTCTGTTGACGACACCTTGGCTTTTCATTGAAACTTCATGTTACCTCGAAGTTTTTTTTTAAATTATAATCACAGCTAGATTTATTTATATTTATTTTTTTGATGATTTTTATGCAATTCTGATAGAAAGGTCTGCATCAGTGATGAACAGGGTGCGCTCCAAAAGTATTTTTAATATTATAAGCAATAAATGAGAAAGCCACTTAGTGCTCAATAGGGTCCCTTAATTTGGAGATATATTGGGCGAAATTTTTATTATTAACATAGTTACTAAAAATAAATGGTATTTTTAATCTTACTGTGATCACAAGCCATAGAATTTTATCCGAAATAAACGTTATTTTTATTTTTAAAACGTGCTCGAATATAGTATATAACGAATGCTCCTATAACATAGAAGGATGGCAATATCTGTAATAAAAATTAAGTATTTTTAGTATTTTTTAAACATCGACCGTGGTTTGTTATCGCCCCAGTAAAAGCTATACAAGTGCGCTATAGCTGTTATAGAGAAGAGGTCGACCTTTCTTATTTTCAAGCCATTCAAAATATCAGGGTGAATAATTTAAAAACTGGTCAAGTGCGAATTAGGCTCGCTCGCGAGGTTGTGTACTTTGAAACGAAAAGTATAGGTCTACTTATTTATTGATTTGGTATCCATAGGTAGGTACTCCATACAAATAGATGATATTATAAAATATATGCGAAAGTGTTTTTCTTTGTTGCATATGTACCTCAACCAATGAACCAATCTTGGCTTAATTAAAGTTTGAATCTCGGCAAAAAAAACCTTTTTATCAGTTGAAAAGTAACGGGTCCAGAGTGATTTCAATCTTTTTTTGAAAACAGAAAAAGTCGCGCTCAAAAGCTGGCTTATTAAACAAGAGTATTATTTTGGTCACAGCTTAGAAACCATAGTGTGTGTCAGCGTTTTCTGAAGGTTTATGGTGTCATACACCACACCATATACCAACAGTGTGTTCTATGATTTGAAAGACAGACTATACGGCTCCTTTTTCAAGTATAAGTTTTAATCCCCTTAAAGTTCACACAATAAGGGGATTTCAAGTCTCGAATTTTTTTGCTTAAAGGGTACAGATCCATTCGTAATATTGTTCGGACGGATAGACATACATAAGAGTGCCATTAACAGGGCATTTTCGTATGGAACCCTAAAACAGCACACAACGTTTTATTAATTTTATGACCAAATCGAATTTTGTCAAAACTGTCACGTAACAATTACCGCGAAGTACGAACGCTATAGTCACGATCTACCAATGCCACTAATAATTATTGTGAGTGTCAACATTGCACCCACTATGCTAATAACGTGAATCGAGGTTATTATATACTTCGGTAAGTTTATGTGAATTAACCTAAACAAAATTTCAGAGGTCGCTTTGCCTATTTTTTACAGTGATAATTGCCGGAGCTGGTGGCCACCTGACGGTAAGTAATAAAAGCCGGTGTAGTATTGTTTTTTTTGTGCTGTAAGTTAAAAACCCATATAACGAGTGTTCAATGAACTAATATGTAAATAACTAAAAAGAGTAGATAATATTAGTTCCAGAGTACAATGGCACTTCAAATGGGGACAAGATTTTAGCTGTCATTTGTATAGGCAAAACAGTCGATTATGTAAAGGCTTTAAGCACTCTAAATAGGTACTATTTACATGCTTGCACTAGAACTTAAAATACAGTTTAGTTATTGAGAAATAGCATAAACGACAACTGTAATAGCATGTGAAGTGAAAAAGAGATATTTAAGATATTAAATACGACTTCTTACCAAATCGCAGCCTTCCAAACCTTCTTTTGGAATTAAATGTTTTTATCCCTTTAATCAATACAAGCGTGGTCGTACTTATATATTAGTTAGGCATGGATAAGAATGAATGTGACTTGCATCCTGTATCTCATTATCATCTGTATGAGCAATGAATCACTGTCGACACACGCCGCGAGTTGGCATGCGAGTGACCTTGGCGCATGTAGTACGAGCGGAGTGTATAGCTTCCCACCACAATACCCGTGTGGGCAGCATCCTTGCATCTAAATGTTTATCAGTATATTATAAGTAATGAGGGATGCCGTATCTGTGGCGAAGCTTGGCTTGGTAATCTTGCTCAAAAAAGCATACGAAGGCAAAACACGGGATCTTCAGATAGCGCCGAAGGGTTCAACTGCCATATTTGCGGTCACTCGCGCATCGGCTTATTACGATTATTTAGCCATACAAAGAAGTGTCGCTTAGACAGTGTTTGAACCGTCTCACAAGACGTACAGGCCATTGATGTATATTATTCATAAAAATATTCATCAATATCAGTCATCTTAGTACCAATAACACAAGCAACGTTTACTATGAGGCTAGATGGCGATGTGTGTATTGTGCGAGAATATATATATATATATTTTTAAATTTTTAAGGGGCCCGTACATCAGGCAATCTGACGCTTGGCTTGTCACAGGCGACGGATTGCACGTTGACGTATGATACGAGATCGCATGACATCTGGCGCGTCTCCACATGCAAGTACAGACGCCTGCAGTGTCACCAGTAACAGATAGTACAAAAAACATATTACAGCTCAAAAATAAACTTTTTAACGAGAAAAGTATCCTAATCAAGAAATTTATTTCAAACTTAGTAGTACTATTGCAGATTTTAATGTGACTAACTTAAAAAAAACTACAGTCCTTTATTCGAATCTAGCAATTTCACCCCATTAGGGTTAAATTTTTTAACACCTTCACAACAGTCAGTTAATACCAAAATAATACTATTAAAGAAAATATCTACATTATTTATTTTATTGTTAATACATCAACTGCTCCCTCGAATTCAATCTGTACCTATTTCAATGGAATTAGCAAAATTATACACTACATATAAATTAAAATTTGCAAGATATAAAATTACATAATACCTACGTTAAACAAAAAACCGTAGATCTGAATCCAGTTTCACACACGGAAGTGTTCAAAGTAAATTAATTCCATTGTAGTTTTCAAAGTAGTATAACTATCGTCTATCAGAGCTTGTAGCAACAGCAATTGAGTGTATTACAATACACTCAATAGTGCAAGTACCTAGTAATTATTGCACATAAGTTAACCTACATTAAAGTTTGTGAACACCATTAAAGTTATCTTTAATGCAGGTTCATAAAATGGAGTCACTTCTTCCAAATGAAAAAGTATAAAGAGATCATATAGATACCGTTTAGTTGTAGAGAGAGTGCGGGAAAGGTGTGACCCCAAAAATAATCGACTTTCGTGCAGAACTGTATAAATTTATGTTTTTTTCTGGTGGGATAACTTCGGCCTCGTCTAGTTAGCACCTATCGACAGATGTGTCGCTAAGCGAATTCGTGTTCGAGTACGATGTCGCGTAGAAACCAATTAGGACTATGGTTTTAATATAACTGCCATACTCCCTAGTAGACTGCATCATTGCATAAGTGATGATAAGATTTTAGTCAAGGAAGATCAGATGAGATTTTAGTCAAGGGCTAACTTATTTGCTTATTTATTTATCTATGTCGAATCATTTAAAAGTAAACGCATAAAGTTTCGTTAAGTTACTTAAGATTACTAGAATTACATTACAAATGGATTTCTGAAACCGATAATAAAAAAAAGAGATTTTTAATGGAATAAAAAAAAAATATAATTTATAAACCGTAGCAAGGTTTATAAGGTATTTTCCGCTTACTGTTACTTATCTATTACATAAACAAGCTGATAAGTATTCGTATTGGTCTCATGTACACCTGTAATTGACAAACATATTAGTTATACTAATAAGATTATTTGGTAAACAATGCATGTAAGTTGTTATCATAAATAAATAAGGAAGAGGCATCCAAGGCTGGCTGCCGCGAGGCAATATTGTGCGTATACCGTGGTATTTGGAACTCCCTACAAATAGCTATGTCCAGCAGATGACGTCCATTGGTTGACATGACGATGATGAATGCCAGTTTGAATTTAAGAGCTTGCTGTACTGTGGCAAATTCATACAAATTGATAAGGTGCGACTTAAGCTGCGTAAGCGGGAAGCGGTGATAGTCCAGTGGTTAGAACCCCAGTACGCGCTCCTTACTCTTCTAATATATTTTCGTTTTGAGGAAATAAAATTATCACTTGCTTCAACGGTGAAGCAAAACATTATAATAATAATAATATTAATAACGTTTAATTCAGATAAAAATCCATACTACAACAATAAAAATTATCTTATTTACTATATTATAAACTAAAATTGGCCAAACCTATAAATAATAAAAAATTGGGAATCTCCTAGCTAAGGTAAGTACCTTCTTGAGCACTGGGTGTGTGTGTGTGTACCAACCCAGTGCTCCATAGAGGGATTTTCCCATATTTTTTTTCCATTAAGAGTTATTTAGTTACACACCGTTGCCGCTGTCTCCGCCGTCTGAGGAGCGTGCTTGCCTTTGTGCTTAAAAAAGAGGTATCGCCTAAACGCTATTCCTTCTGGCCACATATTTTCATCCATAAACACTGATAACTTACTATTGGGGATATCAAATTTATAAGCATCATGTCTCTTTGCCTTTTTCATTCTTATCTTAGATAATTGAACACTTACATTATGAGGAAACCTGTATGTCTGAGAGCTCTCCACAATGTTCTTAAAAGTCGTGTGGGTCCACTGATCCTCAGTGGGCCAGCGTAGTGGCCTAAACTCTCTTTGTGGGAGGAGAGCTGTGCCTGCCAGAGTGCCGGTAATGGGTGGATAATGTAATGATGATGATGACTTTTGCTGAAATAATAGGGTTCCTATAGCCATAGCTGACATAGGTATCGGCGTAAGGGCGCGGCGGCAACCTGTCACCATTCCCAATAACTGCGATTATGAAAGCCATTTACTACGTTTTTGTATTCGAGTCACAAGATCGTGACCGCAAGGACTCGCCGACGAGTCACGATAACGGAACGTCACAGACGGAAACATAGACCGGGTTATTTATTTGTTTACTTTTATAGGCCTTTGCACTTCATTTTAAACTCTTCGTATAGGTGAATGAACGTTAGTGGCAATGTTTGGAAAATCAAGGGCTGCTTTCCGCTAATAGGCAAGGAGTCATGACAACTTGTCATCAGACGTACAGATAGAAAGGCAGACCTTTAAATTTATGGCACAACGGGAAAGAATCGCGAAGTAAATAGTAGAAGGATCTAAAAAAATATAATCATTTTTACGTTATGTAAGAGTTATTGGAAAATGGCAAAGGTTGCTTTACCTTTAGTATCATGATTGATGTGGAAAAACAGCAGCTCCTAAATTTCTTCACGTTAGTATCTGCCTTTCAAACGCCATAACAAAGAGACAGGCGTTTCTAAACTTCTTGAAGTATCTAGGCCTACTTAAAATAAACTAATTTTCATTTAGACTTCTTCTTTGTTTTTCACAAAGGCATAATAGTCACAAAACGCTTGTCTACCTCATAAAAAATGAATGACTATGATTTTGTGATCGAGATAGGTAAGAAATAAATTAGCACAAAGAGATAAAAATATGAGTTATATTATAACGGAGGCATAGAAATACTTTTAGAGCATGTAATGAATGAAATGAGCAATACGCAATAAGCTTCGCACGTAAGGTGTTATTAACACCTCAAGAATTCGAATTACGCAAGTGCATGAGACTTGAGAACATCTCTTAATGTTTTGACATTAATCTCAGTTTCTCAAACATCGATTACGACGTCGTAGTGTCGATTTTTGATTCGCACATGTGTAATCGCATTGGTCAATATTGATCGGGTTTGATTACGTTTTCAATATCTACTTCGTTTCATTTTTTTGTTTAATTCAAGTGAGAACTTCGTTAGGCGCGTGGAGCACTTTTTGTGTGAACAAAAATCATGTAACTAGCTTAATCGTCCCAGCACGCTTTCCATGAGCTATATGTATTTATGTACTTTTATCTATATGTATTTATGTGTATATATATATATATATATATATATATACAAAGTTTTAGTTTTCACTGTTACCGGCAGTCCCCAAAAATTGGGGTATGTTTCATAAAGAAAAATTATCTACCAAAGTATCAAGTTTAGAATAGAATTCCCTCCATCTTTTGTCTTTTCTCTCGGCACTTTTGCGGTTATATTTTTTGAGTGATGCACGCATCGATAAGAAACATCATCAATAGCAATAACCCCAATGCGTTGCTGCATCACTGCGTTCCGGTCATGATTGACCGTCGGTTTCTGTACGCTTATCATCGCTCATAATATTACCGAATCGGCGAGACTTATTAATCGCTCATTACCATGTTGATTACCAGATTAATCAACAATAGATTTGTTAATTAAATAACTACTGTGACACTACAACTGTGCGTAGAGTGACTTTTAACGAAATAATACTACTACTTAATATATTTAGATAGGTTTTTATTGACAGGCATCTAGGCCAAATAATTTACAATACACATTCAAATTATAAGAGTGCAGCATAAAACTTTAATAAATGCATTAGCTTGATACATGAGTGAAAGCACAACCAATATTGTTTGAAAATGTAAAAAAAAAAATGTTATCATAATGAAATATAATATATAATAAAACTTATATATGTTTATTTTATTAATTCTTTTTTGTGTATGTTATATACTATGTAGTATATATATATATATATATTTTTTTTTTCTCTTGCCTGTGTATGTTTCATTGTTTGCACTGTCCCTCTGGTTTTCTATTATTACTTTCACCAAGGGTTGTCTGTAAGAGATTGCTTTTGCAATAAGGCCGCCTTTGCAAACAACTGTATTTAACTTTTTTTTTTTTTTAATTGTTTTTAATTTTACTTATTTTTTTTGTTTTCTTGTGTGTTTCTTGTATTGTTTCTAAGTTTGTGCAATAAAGTATTCTAAATAAATAAATAAATAAAAAAAGAACGACTTTTTAAATTGTGTATCATTTGGGTACCATGGTCACAAGTTAGAACTATAACATGTACGCCAGTAATTAATGGCTTTAGTTAGTTAACTTTTTGGGATGCTAGTAGGCTGTTGATTTGATGAGCCTTTCAGAAACTGGGGCTGTTTGTTAGTCTATAAAATCTGATTGATTGATGTTTTTGCTTAAAATACATTGCAAACTTTACAGTTTAACTTTTTTCTCTCCTGCTTGGGCAAGCGAGGTCGGCGAACTTGGCAATAGACGAATTGATTGTTTCTTTTCTTTTTCTTTAACAACTCAAGAGTCAAGACCAGTTTTTGTGGCGTTTGAAAGAAAGATTTCTTATAGATAGTGAAATTGTAAACAAGACTACTTCGAAATACTTAGTCTTGACTTAAATATCTTCAAAGCAAGAAGACAAGGTTTATCAGAATTTTGTGTTCCTAACTATTGAGATTTTTGGCATAAATTGTAATATCATCGTTTGGCGACGCCCCTGGCACATTAATAAGCTGGTATTACAAGTGGGAGGTTAAGTGTGCGATCCTCTGCATTGGCATTTTAGGAATATATAATTTCTGAATTTTCTCTGGTTTGGACTTTGGACATAAAAGAGTCCTGTGCCCAGCGGTGGTATATCAAGTAGGTGCTACAAGACAAACATTTAAATACTTCGAGTAAAATAAAGTAAATGGAAAACCAGTTGTACGAGGAAACGGTTCAGGAATCCAGTAAATGCCGTGGATCGTTGGAAGTGGATAGGGATATCGGAACTTCGTATCCCATTGCTTTCTTTTAGACTAGTGATGTACCGAGAACCTTTTAAACAAACGAAGCTTTTGACGTGCATTTTGTAATGGAAAACTTACCTACTTTTCGTGTGCATCAATGCTAGACCAAAGCAAACTATATTAATATCTATGTAAATAAACAGATAAACTTTCAATTTTTAGGTATTTTAGAAATTGTGTTGTTAATATGAATCCAATAACTCGAGGATGATGTATTTACAAAGTTTTCTTCTTGCGAACTATCGTTTCTGATGCCCATAGCAAATATCTGTCTGAAATGTCCTTCTGGCTCCAACATAAATTGTAATATAGGTTCCTTAAAATCAAGAGCAAATGGGCATCTCCTAGAAAAATTCCCTCCACACTTAGGCCAGATGTATATTTCAAAAAGGAGTATTAACCGCCTGGTATGTGACGTTACCACAGTGTTACCTGTCTAGAGTGCTAGACTCAAATTCAGTTAGTGTTGGTGAGAAATCTATTTAGAGATAAGCATTCCTTGAACCACCGTGGACCCTTTACCGGCCCCCTTTACAGGGCACGAGTCTCTTAGCAAAATGAGAAGGGTTTAGGTCGTACTCCAAAAGGCTGGCCAAATGCAGGTTGGAACACTTCACACGACTTTCATACGTTTTGAAAACTCTCAGGCATCAGGCATGCACATTTCCTTACGATGTTTTCCTTTACCGTTAAAGCAAGTGATATATTAATTCCTCAAATACAGGGCTACGAGACCACTTTGAAATAATCAGTTATATCTTTTTGTTGTACTAAATAAATAAGTCTATGGTATCGAGTGTCGACGTGAGAGCATCACTGGCCCGCTCCTTAGCCAAATAAGAACGAAACTGCGGAATGTGATTAGCACTTGGCGCACGTCAACATAAACTTTCGCTGTTCCGTAACGCGGTGTTTTCACTCACAAACATCGGAAACTCATTCAGTTTGCACTATATACACTTCTAGCTCATACAGACTAGTTGCTACAGAGTTCAGGATCATCGTCATTAAGTTTTCACGGCTGGGAACAGATCTTCTTTCAACTAGATAAAGAAAGAAGGTAAACGAAAAGGATCCAACCCACATTGTGATAATATTGGAACACTTAGGATATTTTATTGTTTGCAGATACATACATTTATTAAATAAACCGTACTAAAACTAATGATAATAGTAGTACTTACTAATGAATTAAATCAATAATTGCAACTATTTCATAAGCTCTGTTATACTAACGCTCTATTGCATTAAATTATTGATAGGTAGAGATAAAAATAATGTTGACGATACCTATACAGGTAGGTCGTGTCAAGTCGCATGTGTCGCGCTGGTATACTGTCCGAAACGTCGACTCGAGGTAACCTCGCAGGAGGCATCCTCGAGTGTACGTCTTTCACTCCACCCCGATGTAGATGAACCCTGAAGTTCAACTCCAGCCGAGGTTTCGCGCTTGCCCTCATCCCCCATTAAGGTGGTTATCAGCTACCATCCTTCAAAAAAAATGTTAAAAACGAAATGTTTATTATACGAAGGTATGTTGCAGCTCGCTAACTTCAAAGGGGTTTGAGTTTTCTTACGCGACAAGATTATTGGAAAACTAAATTGCTTGAATGCACTATGGTAACAAGCCGCTAAAACCAGATCCAGCAGAGAACCGAACCTGAAGGTTTCCACACATAAGTCAACCGCTGCGCTAGAGTTTCATGATTTTAAGAGTCCATAATAATTGTTCATGTGGAACGATTCTCACATCACGATTGATACGATACGAACAACTGGAATGGAAATATTCTATCTATTCTAAACACTTGCACTACTTTTTCTTTGAGTATTTTTTTAATTATCACTGAACCTCACGTTCGGTCCACTTCGGCACGCTTTCAAATCGACTCGGCACTCGTGTTTTGATTGTTGTAGCGGAGATCACAGATATGAAAAATATTTTTATCATCGATAAGTCACCACTATCCACCCATTACCGGCCCACACACGGACACGAACCTCCTGTCAGAATTAGAAGGGTTTAGGACGTAGTCTACCACTTTGACCAAGTGCGGATTGGTAGACTCCACAAACCTTTGTGAACATTTTGTAGAACTCTCAGGCATGCAGGTTTCCTCACGATGTTTTTGAAGCAAGCCATAATTTAATTGCTTAAAATGCACACAACTTTGAAAGTTAGAGGTGCGTGCTGAGATTCGAACTCGGCCCCCGAAAATGAAGTTGAGGTGATACCCACTGGGTATCACCGCATCACTGTCACTAGATGACCCTCTTTTAATGCTATATAAATCGTAGCTAACGTTCACGCGATCGAATAAGTAAACGTAGATAGCAAAATCTCACTCTTTCCACTCTTGATATTATTTGAGCTCCTCTTTTTCTCAGAAAGACACAGTATTTTAAACCCGTTGTTATATTGAACATGTAAGGTGTGTGTAGTTAGACGGCCCTGCTTTCTGTGCCCAAGCCTTTGGGTGGCCGATCCCACAACTGGGAAATGTTTGTTCGATGAACATGAATGTGCTTCAGTGTCTGGGTGTTTATTTGTATCTTATAAGTATTTATGTATATTATTCATAAAAAAATATCCATTAGTCATCTTGGCAGCCATCACAGAAGCTACGCTTACTTTGGGACTAGACGGCGATGTGTGTATTGTTGTAGTAAATTTATTTGTTATATTATAATAATTAGTTAACCCACAGGTCTCCCGCGTGGAAGGTTGGGTAGTAAGCTTTAAATAGCGTAATTTTAGCTAAGCCTTAGTGACCGAGCAGGAATCTTAACTTATCAACCATGGCAGTAGGTATCCATCACCGCTGCTGCTGTAGGTCGTAATTCCGCCTTACAAAGAAGTCAGGTAAGTACCGTAATCACGTAGCGAATTGATAGCGGGTTCGAGAATTAATCAGCGTTTATGTCGAGAGACCTGACGGTCACGAGTTGCGGCCATCATTACAACGTGGCGGTGCTGCCCATGTTAACGCAGTAATCATGGCCGTAATGGATTTTCGGGTAATCATTACGTCGATGCGAAATTAACATTCAAAACTCGATTTTGTGTCTGGAAAAGTTGCGTAATCGTTATTACTCAAACTTTTTTTCATTTTACCTTAATCATAATTCTACGATTTTTGGAAAAATGCGTGTGCTATAATATGCACTATGTTAAGAATAATAAATTGTACTTCATCAATTGTTTGGCTTATAATACCTTTGCGTTATTGAAGTGAGCTAATAAAGAGTAGGGTACTACCAACCTACTTACTTTTTTGGGTTTGCAAATCGCCTGAAAATTCCCTTCCTCAGGGGGAATCAGGATCGTAGGATCCCGAGAATTACATCGGCCCCCTTTGCACCGTGGCCTCGGATACCTCATTGTTCTTGTGGTTGATTTGTTTGACTACGGATAGTGAGATACTGGGGACTTCCGGGTTGGGCAGAACATTGTTTGACAGGTCGTGCTGAGTTTTTGAATTAAATATTTAGTACTACTCCGGAGTATAAATACGAAATTACCGGTTTCCACTGTTGTTCTTCAATGAGATGGCGGTCCCAGCGACCACTAACATGTGGCAATCATCAGTTAAGCCCGCCATGCCGAATTGCAGAAGAGTGGTAGATGCTCTATTTTGATCCCTCCTATGAGAGGAGACCCAAGTGGGACTTTAGTAGCCCCAAAGTAAGCGTAGCTTGTGTTATGGGTGCTTAGACGACTGATGAATATTTTTATAAATAGGATACATAAAAACCTTTAATGTACATATAAACACCCAGGCACAGAAAAACATTAATGTTCATCACACAATCATTTTCCAGTTGTGTGTGTGTGTTTATTTGCTTAAAACATGAAAAATATGAAACATGTTTAGTCGCAGTCTATGACATGCAATTCTTAAAGTAACTAGGTATATTAATTTATTGTACATCACAACTCAATTGTGATTATAAGAATGGCATATGTACAAGTTATAAATATTCCCCGCATTTGATAAAACTTCGCGATGTAGGATCTTGTGGCGCCATCTAGTTCGATAACGTGACCCGCTTTACTTTAATTAAAAGGAGTAATCTCAAGGGCGGAAGATAAACCTAACCTCCGAAGCCAACCATTAGTCATACAATGGGAGCCAGCAGTAGATTATTAGCTACGTTCGATAATATCGCCTCTCATGTACCTACGAGTACCTGCCCGCCAATTGTTTAGAACGAAGCTTGAATTAGCCGATCGGAATCTTATAATACAAGAAAGCAATCGATCTGAGTGCATTGACTTCAAGGTTTTTCAAAAGAGTTTTTTTTTAATAATTAATTAATTTTTAAATAATTGATGAAGCAAGCACCAAGTGGAAAACTTTCGCATATAAACAGAGCAATATAACTTCGTGGGGTATGCCAGGAACACGTTCTACAAAGTGCCCCCTTTGCCCATCAACCTTCTTTGCACGGTGTTCTCGGATGCCTTGTAAGACTAGTGGTTAATTTGTTCGACTACGGATAGCTAGATACTGGGTTCGAATTCCGGGTTGACCCGAACATTGTTAGACAGGCCAAGGGACGTCCCAGTGACCACCATCATGTGGCAATGATCGGGTGAGCCCGCGTAGTCGATGCTCCATTTCTAACCCTCCTATGAGAGGATACCCAGAAGTAGGACTTTAATAACCCCAAAGTAAGCGTAGCTTGTGTTACAAATACCGGTTTCCACTCTTGTGTCTCAAAGAGACGTCGGCAAGCTGCAACACGTTCTACTAAATGCCCCCAGTGGCCATCAACCTAAGGCGTAGGTGTTCAGCCTTATGCGCCCTAGTACTTACACCGGCAACCCGCTTGGCGGCAAAAATTAGCATGGCAGTAGTGCTTACTTCCCAGGACAAGCTGCGTCACAAACAGCTCTTCTACTACTGCTAATAAATAAAACATAATCTATTGATTTATTCCTGTTTGCAAATTGTGTTGTGTCTTCTTCTTGAGAATTAAATCTCTATCTGAGCTCTACAAGTTACAAATACTTGACAAAATTCATTAGCCACGAGCAAAAAATATTGTCTCAATTTCATGCTTGTGATTCTAACTATGTAATACAAGCACACGCGAATATTTTAAAGTTATTGTACTGTTTTAAGAACTGTATTCATACCTACCCTAGCAAGAGGTTGCTCTCACGATTTCATTGGTGTTTGTTATTACAGTGATATTATTGTTGTAACGAAAGAAACACTAAAATAATAAAGTTAAAAACAGAAAAAAAAAAAAATTTTGTCAAAAAAGAACCGACGTTGTTACACAACTAAAAAGGAAGAAAAATATATTTTCTCCAACATTTGTACTTCGGTGCCAAGTAAAAATGTGGAAAATTGCTGGGTATACCCAACCCCTGATATCCTTATCATGGGGCCAAAATCGGTTCATTGACGACGAAATTATTCGCGCAATAACATAAAAAAAGCATATACCTATACGGTCGAATTAAGAAACTTTCTCCTTTTTTGAAGTTGTTTACAAACACAACTTAAATTAAAACAAAACAAAATATAAAATATTTTATAGATTCTTCGCACTCTCAAGTTTTGTCGACTTGTCCGGCACAATACAATATTACAATAAAACGAAACAACAGTCATCATGTTCGCAATGTAGGTATGCGAGAAAACCTATTGTTTGTAGGGCTGTGATACTTAAACAGTATCAAAACACATTTCGTAGTTCCTACAAGTAAGCAAATGAAATGACATATACTGTCTGTTCCGTTTATGAGCGTATCATGTTACAAATTTGTGGTTTGAATATGAGTTTATAAAATTGTGTATGAGTTTTTGTGTTTTTAATTATGTAGTGTATCTAAATATTTATGTGTGATTATCTAAATATTTATTTATTTCAATGGCGTATAATCATTGTGATAGCCCAGTGGGTAGCACATCTCTGTCGGGTGGCCAAGTTCGAATCCCACCACGCACCTCTAACGTTTTGCAAATAACAATTAAATATCACTTGCTTCAACGGTGGAGGAAAACATCGTGAGGAAACCAGCATGCCTGAGAATTGTCCATACTGTTCTCAAAGGTGTGCGTTGCGTTGTGGATTACGGATGATGATGATCATTTTCATCCAATCAACCGATTGACGTCCATTGCTGGGTGTAGCGCTTTTGAAGAGAGCTCCACAGCACTGTGTGGCTTGGTTCTCATTTCATCTCGTCTGATTGTTTCGTGCCCACAATTGCTTATCGAAGCGTGGTTGCTATTCCAGCACCTTTTGGATCCAACGTCCATCGGTTTAATTTGCCACTTCATCTTTGCTATCTACACACGGAAACCATAGACGATGGCGAAGTGCACGTGACCTCGTACTGAGGGTCCCGGCAATTAATAATTTGAAAGAATCTCGTTTACCGACCGGGGATAATGGAGCCCGGTTTGTAACCGAATTTGAAGAACCGAAACAAAACCGCTCACTCTCACTAAACTGTCGATGAAAGGGAATTTGTAACAATTATTATTAATGCGGAATTAGACGGTTCATCTAAAGTGTGTTCAAGCGAACCGTTTAACAAAAGACGATGACAACAACAACAGTATTGGGATCAGTTGCGCAGATTTGTTCCGCTTGTTAAGAAACGGTCCAGCCCAAGGGTGATTTGCTTTGGAGATTCAGCTGTCGCTGTGGAGATTTACTTCTTGTCTATGCCGCAGACTCTGTGCTTCGATCTACAACATATTTTCAGAGGCAGGCATTGTCCACGATTAGTAGCTTATTTAAGTTTGTTCCCAATAACTCGTATTGAAGCAACATGGTGGGTTCTAAGCTCTAAAACTCTCTCTCCAAATGGTAGAGGAGGTCAAATAAATATATTCTATTTTAGCTCCAAATTTTTAGCGTACCGAACAAATCGGCTTCCGTATTGGATATAAAAGTATGCGTTACTTTACAGAATTCCATGATATATGAAACTTACTTTTCTATAATCTGCACAAAGGAGGAAAATCTCGGAAATCGGAAATAATCATACTTCACACCAAACAGATTTTCCAAAATGTATTTGCTCTCTACGTAATTTTCGCTGTGACGCATCGTCAGAAGTTGGCAATTGCTAAGTCTTAACAATTATTATTTCATGTTTGATTACATGACCATACCAATCTATTACTCCTCACCTTATCTGTCACCGGATAAAGGTACAGACAGGTATAATAAGGGGTGAGGTCACGGCCATGCGCAAGTGTTAGTAAACACAATAACAGTTGCTATAAATATTATCAACTTCCGCTCTGAACAATAGAGACAACACATTGATGTGTGTGCGTATAAAAGTATAAGAAAGAGATGATAGAATAAGGTACGATATATTTTTTTTGTATCCAAGTAGCTTTCACATGTAATTTGCTTGTTTATTATGGGCGTTTCGAATAAATGTGGAATAAAGTCTGAACTAAGAATAGTAATTAATTGTTTTGTCACACTTTGAATTTGTTTCTCGTACCTACTTTCCTTTAATAAAAAACTTGTAAGTTTTTTTACGTTTATGTATTATTGTTATTAATTGTATAGGTGTATATTAATTATCAGTATGTTTATATAATATTATTGTATATATATATATAGTTTTGATGTATATATATTTCCATATATACCTTAATATATGGAAATATATATGTTTATTTATCTTCTTGAGCAGTGTTTTACGCCATTGGTTGCCTGGAAGAGATCGCTATGTAGCGATTAAGCCGCCAAATTGTATGCTTTTCGTTAATTTTTTATATAAAAATTTTCTACATGTTTATGTTGTGTACAATAAAAGTGTGTTCATTCATTCATTCATGAAAGATATTCTACGTATATGTATCTAGCTACATACTTACTTATAAACATCATTACCTACTACCTGTCACTGTACGTATCACTGCTAGGCTCGGTATGGGACTCTCATAGGTGGATTACAGAGCATAAGCCCACCACGTTGCTTTAATGCTTGTCGATGGGTTAAAACGATTATCATCACTATCACTAGTTAGTGATAATAACAGGAACCGATGGCTTTACATGCTCATTTGTGGGAGAAAAATCATTCAAAAAATATTAGTAATTTTCTCAATGTAAAAGTATACCGTTTTTACGTTACTGTTTTATTAATGAATTTTGTATTTTATCACAGCTAGGCTATCAGTTATCACCGCTCTTCCGTGTATCACAAGTGTATGATAGTGTAATGTAACTGATAACTTGGACCCAGGTCGCAGCGGTCCCATTCCCATCACTAAGTAAACTCACAGTACGCTGTAGCCTGCACACCGAAAGTTAAAACTCAATTCACAGTGGGGTCGTCCGCGCGTTGCGTCACCGTTTCATAACCAGTCCGATAGTTTCCCACAAATCTTGGATTTCTCACTTCGCTAATCGTTTCGTGTTTTTAATCACCTTGCTTTTATATAACAGCTCGAAACGCGGTTTTGTACCCATACACTTCGTGTAACCCTACTTCCCTATCTAAGTTTGGCATTAAACTATCCACTCTGTACCGTTATCTACAATATACTTCTAGAGATAGGCATTATCACGAGAAGGAGCTGGTTACCTATGCCCAAGAATCTGCATTGGAGCTACATTGTGAGTTTGGCTCAACCACATCAACCATTTTTAAGAAATTTGGCACAAACAAGCACTAGGGCAAAGTTTCCGGGGGATTTTAAAAAAACGTTCACTACAAAAAATTCATGCGTGCGGGCTGCGACTAAACCGATCCTGGCGAACAGAGATAGATGCATTCTGGTGACAGATTTATAAAATACGGTTTAAAAAAAAAACCAAAATTAAGGAGTCGAAGTTGCGGGCAGAAGTATAGCATCATTTATGTTAAGTATCAATTAATTATCGAGAATCAAGAAATCCTTTAAAACTCATAATATCCGTAACAAAGCGATTTAAATTGCTTGAGGCTGCTTACTTTAGTATGCGAATCGATTCACGCTTATATATTTGCAATACGGTTCAAAATAGTTAAAACGGTTACTCTTTATAAAATTTATAGTAAATTGGTTTCTATCATGAAGGATATAAAGGTCATTTTGAATTGAGAGTTGTCTTTTTGTTCAGGAAGCAATGTATTCTTCCGTCATATAGGCTCGATATTGCCTCTAGGTAGATAGCATAGGTTGTATTATCTCATAAATGAAACAGTTAGATACTATTAACAATCTTATGATTTAAAAAAAAAAAAAACTAATCGACTTCCGTGTGTTGTTTAACGAAGCAACTCCCAACGAACGAACAAAGAGGGGTATATAAATAGATAAAAC
Source organism: Pararge aegeria (assembly GCF_905163445.1). Taxonomy (NCBI): domain Eukaryota; kingdom Metazoa; phylum Arthropoda; class Insecta; order Lepidoptera; family Nymphalidae; genus Pararge; species Pararge aegeria. The sequence goes on along the minus strand of NC_053180.1, from coordinate 20,608,534 downwards.
AATTTATTGCACACAACAAAGTAACAACAAAAAAGAGAACTAATATTTTTAAACAAATATTGGTATAAAAAGGCGGTCTTATTGCCAAAGCAATCTCTTCCGGACAACCCTTACTACTAGGTACTAGGTATATGTTTAAATAAAGAAATAAATAAATATACTACGACAATACACACACCGCCATTTAGTCCCAAAGTAAACGTAGCTTGTGTTATGGGTACTAGGATAACTGATGAATATGTTTATGAATAATATACATAAATACTTACAATATACATATAAACATCCAGACACTGAAAAACATTCATGTTCATCACACAAAAATTTTCCAGTGGCGGGAATCGAACCCACGGCCTTGGACTCAGAAAGCAGGGTCGCTGCCCACTGCGCCACTCGGCCGTCAATGTTTATTTGCCTTGTATTATTTTGTCTGCGCGGTTGTTGTAGCTGTGATAGCTGAGTGGGAGGACCTTCCACAACAATCCCTTCTCATTGTGGGAGGACACCCGTGCCCCGTAGGGGGTTTATGATGACTATTAATATCACTATACTATATCCGTAGGTACATTACATATAAAATGTGTACAGAACAAGGTAGTGAGTGGATGGCATTCGTAAACTTGAAACTAAGGCTACGGGGGTCCCAAACGTGCCCTGCGATAGAATATCTCCTAATATTATAAATGTGAAAGCGTTTTTTGTTTGTGAGTTTGTCCTTACTTCACACTCTTTAAGCTACCAATAGAATTGTGGCATAGAGTTTTAATATAATAATAATAATATCGTTTATTTCTTTCATCAAAAGTGCACGTATAATCCTTGCTAGATTTTATCTGTGTTAAGGATAACCAGCCCTCGCCCCCGGAATATACATAAACAGATTGAAATTAAGACATTGATATTATGTAGGTTTAATGTAGTTAGTTGAAAGGACGGTGAGTAACGTAGGCTACTTTTTATCCCGGGAAAACAAACGGTTCCCCAGGAATTTGTCAAAACCCGTTAAAGGCGGGCAACCGTAAAAAGCCATACAATATCTGTAATAGCAGACTTAGTGTACGACTCAGGAGTCAGATAAGCAGATAATTGGATGCGCTGTGAAACACGCCGGTTTACACGAAGACACTCATTTCGCGGCCTGCTCAATTTAACAATGGTTGCGTTGGCGGCTAGATACCTACTCGTGTGCGTTGCAGATAGTGTAAGAGGCGGTTACAAGAAATCCTTGATTTTGAATTGATTGAATTGATCGAATTCACGTAGACAGTCTCTCACACCCGATAATATTAAACAATCCAAACCAAATTCTGAAATCAAAGAATTTAATAAGTTGAGCCATTATTAGCGGGGCGGATCAAGAATGGGACGACAAATACATTTATTAGATTTCATATGAGGTTGATTGTATTAGTTGATCGCATTCTTGATTAGGGACATGATTGAAATTCCATGTAGTTATGTCCTGGCCTTTCTGATAGCAGCTGAAAGAGGTAGTGACATGCCAAAACAGCGACAAAGTCCAAGAAGACCAAGATACCTACCCTCGTACTTGTACTCCTCGCCTTGCCTACTACCTAATGTAATTAACGAGAGTTCTATTATTTTTGCAATTACTGAATTTCTATATTTTAACCTAAAATAAATAAAAAAATACTTTATTGTTAAGTTTGTTCAGGGTTGGTAAATGTAGATTTAATAAATTGGTAGGTAAGTTTTATGTTCAAAACATGATAAGTGTCATATCTTTACATCTTAACCTTATCTGTGGTTACCAAAGGTATTTACTCTAAGTCATTATTATAAAATTAAAGTTATAAAAATAAGCCAAGGTTTAGTGAAAACGTCCGTAAATCTAGTCTGGAATAATATACTAAGTCAAAAAAATAGGTATATAAGTATTTCACAATCTCCAAGGCCTAAATATATAAAATTCACTTTAAAAAAATAGTCAAAGTCTCAAACTGAAGAAAACGCCTAACATGTAGAGTAGAGCGGTCAACGATGAGAAATAGTTCGTTGCGCGGTAGCGGAATGTCACGGTGGTCTCTTAGTTTAAATATTACGCGAAAATGAGTACTCGTTGCGTTAAATAAAGATAGGGCCTTTATGCGCTTCCGATAACATCCCTGCAATTAACTGCCGCTACTCGCTAACAGATGGCATTATGTAACTGTGCTTTTTAATTATGTAGACTACATACAGTGGATTTTGAACTTTAACCAATAATAATAAGGTTCATTTATGCATGGCATCATGGGTATATGTTTAATATAAATGAAAGTGTTCATAATTTGAATGGAAAACTTAAAAAAATAAAAAAGTGATATATTCCGATACCGGGAATCGAACCCGAGCCTCCTGGGTGAGAGCCAGGTATCCTAGCCACTAGACCATATCGGATGTACGATGAGTGGCTTAATTTGTACATTAGACCTCATTACTTTGTGTTCGCTGTTTCTACAATAAGTATATAATACCTACTGTCACTTTAGAAACAATATTTCCGTATTTCTATTTGCTAACCGCAAGCCACAATCTGATGTTATGACAATCGAGGCGCACGGCTGTTGATCAAGCCAAGTTCCGGGCTACTTATGCAGACATTTTATTTTAAATACGTAGTCTTTTATCGTATTTGACGGTGGTATAAGTTTTTTTATATACTTATACTTAATCGATTTTTGATACGAAGAACCCGTATGTTATTAAATTTAATTTTTTTATTTGATTGAAGATACATTTGGTCGACCTCATCAAACTATGTATTTCTATCTTTGCCTATCGTCTTTAAGACTTCTTTTGTAAACTCAAAGTTTCACAATTAAAATATTCAAATAATTACGCCGCGCAATGAAGTGCAACGTCAGAAAAACTGGCGGGAAACTATTTCGTTATTGTTTCCCCGCCATTTTGAATTAAACAAAACACAGAACCCATGGGAAAAAGACAACAACCTTGCTCTGAATTGAGCAGGAATGTACGTACGCACACATAATTGCCTCTGCGGGCTTTTGCTTCTTATGTAATTGTGTTACAATTATAACGTAATTACGAACTTTTACTATTGTCGCGGCATTCCTTAAACGGAACGTCTTCACTGCGCATTACAGTACGAGTACCAGGGCAATTGAAGGTGTGTTTCAGCAAAAGCGAATGATCAAGAAGTCGTGCAAGAACAGAAAAGGTAGATAAAATTGTTGGTACTTCAGAAATACCCATTATTCCTTATGAGTTTTCTCTGGTCTGGTCTGGTGGGAGGCTTTGGCCGGGGCTAGTTACCACCCTACAAAGACATGCCGCTAAGCGGTTTAGTGTTCCGGTGCGATGTCGCGTGAAAACCGACTAGGGGTATGACTACCATACTCTCTAACAGGTTAGCCCGTTACCATCTTAGATTGCATAACTCACCACCAGGTGAGATTGCTGTCAAGGGCTAACTTGTAGTGGAATATGTATATAAAAAAACTCACTGAAGTTGTTCTATGACTCAGTTCCTCAGCATGAGATTGGTTTGGTGTGAGGATTTGGCCGTGTCTAGTTACGCCCAGGAATCGACGAGGACTTGCAAACAAATGATGGTTCAAGATGTAAATGAAAGTTAACAATAGATAATCTCATGTAACCAGGGAGATATTTTTACATTAGAAATTTAAACCATATAAAGCACTACACGCGGACATAGTGTCTGAAGACTTAAGACAGTTGAACGTTGCAAGTGGTCTATGTGGCCAATGTTAAGGCATACTTAATATTTGCTGTTTTATTATGCACTGCAATGACCTTTCATTGGAGCAAATGATATGACATTGTTCAACAGCTCTCTCCATCTCGATGACGACTTAAGTTATCTTATGAGCATATTCTATGAGCATATTCAGCAATCAATTAATTGAACGTAGCGTCGTAATCCTACGAAAAAAATTGGAGCCAAGTTCTTTAGTTACTTGTAAAGTATCATTAGAGGAAGTATACAGGGATTTCAAGAAGGCATAGATATTATAAATATAATGAAACATAAAAATCTGAAATTTGTTAATTGAAGTAGGCCTGCTTGATAAGCGCTTTTGAAACGTGAAGTCTAGACTTTCCATGGTTTATAGTCAGCGGCGTGCACAGGAATCTGGAACAGGGTAAGCATAAAAAAGTATTTTTTCTACAGTTATTTTCTACGCAGGGCTACTATGAATTTTATGGGGAAAGACGATCGCTTTTTGTATATACTTTTAAAATGAAAAAAAAAAAGATATTTTAATCGGTTTCCATAGGAGGGAGGGCTCCATAGGAGTAGAAATTAGTTATTTCCTTAATGAAAAGACTTTCGTTGTGTTTACTATTAACGTCATTTTCGATTTCCCAAGATAGCTACTCCATTATAGGTAATAATATATCTTTAAATAACATCAGAATGTCGTTATAGACTTAAACACGGTACGAGATACATTCTGTCAAAATAGTTATGTAAATGCGAGTTCAGCAAACAGTTATAATGGCTGCAGTTTGCTGGGCGTTGCATCACGTGCAATGGACGTATGTATGGACGAGTGCCCCCTTATAATATGGCCCAAAGTTTCCGACGTTATGCAGTGTTTTGTTACTCTTCAACTGACAGCATTTTAATTCGGCGCGGAAAAACACTGAATGGCTATTAAGAATACATGTATAATGTATATACATACTTATTTATTCTATGCTAAAGTATTTACATATGTAAGTGTTGTTATTATTTATATTAGTTTATTCTTTTATCTATTTATTAATTATATTTTGTACTTTTGATCTATTTGTGTACACTAGTTTATGTATTAGTAGGTAGTTATTCGCCTGTATGCATTTTAAAAATTTGTACCACCAGCAGTCTATTCTCTTCTCTTATTCAAAGGTTGCCTGGCAGAGATCGCTGTTAAGCAATAAGACTGCATCTTGTATTCTACTTCTTGCTTTATGTTTCTGTTTTTATTATATTTTGTATATGTTAATGTTGTGGTATACAAATAAAGAGTTAATTAAAATATCACTTGCTTCAACGGTGAAGGAAAACATCGTGAGGAAACCTGCATGCCTGAGAGTCCTACATAATGTTCTCGAAGGAGAGTGGAGTCCACCAATTTGCACTGGGCCAGCGTGGTGGACTGCGGACTTAAACACTTCTCATTGTAGAAGGAGACCCGTGCTCTGTAGTGGGCCGGTAATGGGTTACATCAACCCGTATATGTGAATAGTAGGTATCTATATACCTACGAGTAGATGTCGCATGTCGCTTGCACGAGTAACACATTAACGAATTAAATATAAAATGTATAGGAAGAAATTCGTGCAAGACGCGAGTACACTTGAAGGGGGAAACGCTACAACTATTGAATAAATAAATATACAACGATAATACACACATCGCCATCTAGCCCTTAAGTAGCCGTAGCTTACTGTTATTGGTACTAAGATGACTGATGAATTTTCTTATGAATAATATACATAAATACTTATAATATACGGGTAAACACCCAGACACTGAAAAACATTTATGTTCATCACAAAAATTTTTTTCAGTTATGGGAATCGAACCCATGGCCTTGGTCGGCCGTCATATTGAATGAGATCTCCTAAATCGCATCCGGTGGGTATATTAGGAAGCGAAACGATTGTATTCTGATCTGCTGAAACCACGCGGCATTATATACCGGTTACCAAATTCTTTTGCACACTGATATACCTACAATTTGCAAACAAATATAGGTGCGAGTGTTTGTTTGCACATAAATTAGAAAGCCAGTTAGGTGCCGCTTAGATAATTAAAAAAATAATTTCTGGTCTTAGTTTAGTGCGGCGAATTATACGTAGCGGCTAGCTGTGAAGTAGTGTCATGCTCCACGTGCTAGCGCAAGTCAACATGGACGTAACGGAGCGGACATTGAAGTATTGCGTCATCAGCCCCACAGGCGGTGTGGTCGAATTTTGGGAGGTCCCCTGTTCGATAATCTCCAGGGTACCTGCAGGCTAGCATACGTGCCTCGAGTAAAATTTTCTCTTGGTGGGCGTGCTAGCCCTGGTTATTATTACAAAAATGACTTGATAGCAATCTTTAAAGCCCACCAGTCTGAATTGGAGGAGCGTGTTGGGTTAATTCAAAAAAAATTCAAAATTCATTTATTTCAAGTAGGCCTAATATAAGCACTTTTGAAACGTCAAGTATGTCTGTTTGTAGTGATTCTACCACCGGTTCGGAAGGCAGATTCTACCGAGAAGAAGCCGGCAAGAAACTCAGCAGTTGCTCTTTTCCAACATCAACAATTTACATTTTGCATTTTAACATTCATTTTTCTATCTTGTGAGAGCTGAAAGCGGAGCCGGATGCTTCCAAGCAACCTTGTCATTAAAAAATTCATCAATTGTATAGTAACCTCGCTGTATTAAATGTGTTTTAACAAATTCTTTAAACTTGTGCATTGGCAGGTCCAAAATCACCTTAGGAATCATATTATAAAAGCGTAATGGTGTAAGTATTTCTCTATGAGAGAAAATACCTGTTCCCAGTATTAAAATAAATAGAATATATGTAAATTAGTAACCTTCCTACCTTATTGTGCGTGTTTTTAACTTTTTACCTTGTATGAAATTGTGTGAAGTATGGAGATTTTGTTATTCTTATGAGAGCCGAACTAAATTTAATGCAAAAATAAAATACCTATATGGCTTTACGGCACTGTATTTACATACTGCGCACATCAACACACGGAAATAAGTACTGTAACCATTTTATTATACTTTAGATAAGTAGGTGCATATACAAACGCAATGAGGAAGTAAGAATTAAAACGGAATTTTTAATTTTAAGTCAGATTGTATAACTGTTAGCCCTGTTGGGCATACAGCGTAACCGAGAGGGTTGTAGAACTTAGGCGTTCTGCCTGTATAGAGCCCTATTGCTCACAACGGGATCAACGACCTTAGGGCAGCCATACGATGCCGTGCTTCTGGTATGCTTAGGCGACTAATGTGTTTAATAATAAATAAATATAGTACGAACATACACACGTCGCCATCTAGCCCCAAAGTAAGCGTCGCGTAGTCTTATGGTTACTAAGATCACTGCTGAATATTTTTATGAATAATATACATACATACTTAGAATATACATATAGACACTGAAAAACATTCATGCTCATCACACAAACATTTTCCAGTAGTGGGAATCGAACCCACGGCCTTGGGCTCAGAAAGTTTTGTTGTTATAAACTGCGACAATCGGCCGTCAAAATTTATGGCCAGTGCGTTATGATCATGGCACAGTACGAATCTTTAAAGGGGAGTTTATTTAAGGCACTGTGTCTTTCCATATCAAAAATATATGATATTTTGAAGTATCTTGCCAGATTACAAAAAAACAGTTTAAGTATATTTGCTGCATTCAAAAGGGTTGCTGGTGTTTCAATGAATATGACAGTAACTGTCGGAACGGATATAGAATACCGCATTTAATTTACTTTGAATTAACTTATCTGTGTGTCCGTTTGTCCGTTTGCTCTTCTGTCTGTCCTTTTCTGTCCATCTTCCTCTGCCATTCACAAATCCTATCCTACTAATATTATAATGTGAATGTAAGTTTGTTTGTTACGCTTTCACGCAAAAACTACTAAACTGATCTTCACAAAACTTTGTTCACATATTCCTGAAGGTATTAGAACTATTATAGGATGCTTTTTATCCCGAAATTAAGCTCAGTTCTTTTGGGAAAGGGGTAGAAGGTGTTTGACGATTTTACACCATAACGCCGTCAAATTAGGTATAACTGATTTAAATGATTAATTACCTTCTTAAAAATTTCAATAGAATTACACCTACATGTCTTTCGAAAAACAAAAACAACGCAGACGAAGTCGCGGGCTACAGCTAGTATAATATAAAACTATGAGTTAAATTATGTTCTTAATTCTCTCTCTGGAGGAGATCGCTTCAAGCGATAAGGCATCCTTTTCTATTTTATTACCTCAATATTTATTTCTTTTATGTACTTATACACTAAAGACGTATATCTATCTAAGCTTTAATTGTAACTATGGAACTATTTGTATCTACCTACTACCTTGATAATTAATAAACAGGTACGTTAAAGTTTCTAAAAATAGCTTTAAAAGCAGCTGTTTTATATTTATTTGGTCCCGCGACCTAACTTAACTCAACAAAAACAGCTGGATCTTAAAGCTGTATATAACATGCCATATTTTTTTATTATGCTAGCCCCGTAGTAAAACAATCAATGTCAATCGATTGCCTAAACGAAAAAGAAATAGGTATACAAGAGCTTCTTCTTCGTAAACATTTTATAACATGAGTTGATAGATGATACCTACATTAAATTGTTACTCAAATTTTTCATTTAAAACGATCTAGTATTAAAAATACGTTATTTAACGCATTGCATAAGTGCTAATTAAATAGCTTATTTAAATAGAAGCGAATGAAATATTAATGAGCGCGAGATCAAGTCCTCAGTGAAAGTAAAACTAGAGAGTGACCGCGGAGTGTGACGGACGGCCGTACAAACGACCTTCATTACTACACTTTACTACGCTAAACAATGGTTCTTGAGTGGCCGATCAAATCGACTGTTAATTCAAATACCTACCTTTTTTATATGGAGCGATTGACTGCAACTTCACCTGTATGGCTTATAAGCGCGCAATGAGATAATTTTTATGTGTACTATTTTCTCGTTCCATTTCTATGTTATATTAGGCGCAAGGTATGGGCATTATTATCTATTGTCGAGGATGCTAGCCCTGCTGATGTACCTTAGTGATTTAGCTTTCGATTGAGCGCGCTTGCTTAGAAGATGCCTTTTCACACCCATATACCATACCATACCCATATACGGTAACAGAGACGAAGAAACTTTGCAGTGGTTATAAGAAACGAGGAAACGAAGAACATTCCACTGCTGGACTAAAGCCTCACTAAAGGGTTTGGGCGTTGGTGATCGCAGTAGATGGTAGTAGTAACACAGAGGACACTGTTTCCCGTTCTCCGTTATATTCCCTTAGTCACCTCGTACAACACCCGTGGTAAGAGGAGGGATGGAAATGCCTATCTGGAAGAATACTGAAAATGTATATTTTGAGTTCAGGATGCTGAAATTCCATGATTATGTATCCTAGCTTGTAGAGTGGTCATTTAAATAGTTAAATTTGATATTTCACGATGAATGAATATACTTTTATTGCACACCACGAAAAGTTTATTACACACACAAGATTACTAACAACGAAATATTGTACGGGTTACATTATTTCCATATTATATTTAAGTTATTATTGTACTCTGATACGTCTTTATCAAACACATTCTTAGTACGTAGTAATTACTTTTTTAATATATATGAGTAATAAAATTTTCATAAGCTATCATTATCATCAAACTCTGTAGTTTATTACAGTAAATTAATAAAAATGCGTCAGTTAAATACTAAAATCAATTATAAAAGTCGTCAAAATTGTCATGTATTACAAAGTAACAATTCTCGTAATATTACTATTAATATTATCACTTTGACATTAAATTCTTTTATACGTTCTAAACTAATCACCCTTTTAGCAACTGAACATGTATATTATTAATGATTAATAGGCCAATTCACGGATTTAATTAATGATCAGCGTATCATAAACTGGGGGTTGATTGAAACCTTATCGACCTTACGTTAAGATTTAAAATTCTATAGCGGGCACAAAGCTACAAACCCTGAGAAAAAAATATAATCGCATTGCAAACAGGTGTGATTATAGCTGTTGGCCATATGAATAATTGCGCAATGTAAATAACTGGTCAAGCGCACTTTAAGATACACAATGAAAGGGTTCCGTTGATATATTTTGTACACCATGAAATGCAAATCAAATAAATGATGCTTTATAAGTTTGCATTCCGTTTGCCTATTACGAAGTAACGTATTGAAATGTAGCATTAGTGATGTCAATTTTACTTAAAGTTTTACTTATAATTTAGTTAAAACTAAGATATTATAAAACACTAGCGGACCCCAGCGCCATCTGTCGGGCTGATTTGTGAATCTAAACCATCCACGGTGCCACCCAAACGCATACCGAAAAATTCATTGAAATCGGTCCAGCCGTTTAGGAGGAGTTCAGTGACATACACACGCACACAAGAAATATATACATGTATATAAAGATATACTTAACACAAGTGTCAAACTATTACGTACATAAATTGTTCATCGGATTTATTTACGAAGTTTCTATAACTGGAACATTTTCATGGGTTTCATTCCGATAGGTTTCGAATAAAGTGTCTTTGACATCAGTAAATACAGACGTTTGGAGCGACATGCGACATTATCAAACCATAAGGGCATTTCTTGTTTGACTACGGAACTCCAAAATGCTCATTGAATAATTTTATAAAGGTTACTGATAATTTTGATTAAAATCGTACGAATTTTACATTTTGGTTTTACCTGACTGCTACTAAAGAAAGAGTTATGTGTTAACCAGTCCTTGTATAGGTATACAGTAGGTTACTGTACCAACATTCTGGTCTGAAAAGCTTGGTTGCCGATGTCATTTCAGGCTCATGAGGATTTACACCTACGCCTCTAATCCAAAAGCCGTTACTGTCCAGTGAGGTCCAGGACTTTTGTCTTTGGTCTTTGGTCCGGGTGGTCGGCTTAAGGTGACTTCCCTCCAGTTGTCGTCCGCTTAGAGGGTTCTAAGGGTTTATAGGCGATGGTTTCCACCTGACCTCGACCTCTTCTTGGTCATTCTATTATAACTATCAAGAAATATAAACACATGTTTTCCTATGAGGTGCTGCACTGAGGGTGTAACATTATGTTAAAATACAATCGTTAATAGATAATTTAAGAACTGTAGCACCTCTTTTAAAGAGCTATTTTATTTCGCTGGACCACAAAAAATTTCAATCGGGCCAAACGTTTTTTTTTTTGAAGACCTATGGTCGTTTGCGACATTGACTTCATAAGAAAATTGTATAATGTGATGTCGCAAGTTGTCTTCTCAACAGTTGCGGTCTTTTATTTGATATATATATATATAGCCGCGATAACATTTTCTCATTTGGAACCGAATTCAGATGTAATCCGAATTCGAAGGACATTCGAACTTAAGCGCAAGCACAGACAATCCATGCTTACAATCTACTTATTCGTCCCGGGAGGTCCCGGGTGCTCTGGGAGGCTTCATCTTGCCGACCTAGTCCCGCGTACAACTCCTCGTTTTTCTGGTTTCTGGGTTTATGGTATGAGTTTATGTCAGTGCCATAATTCAAGCAACATCCAGTCTGGCATTGTCACTTAAGTGCCACCAGGAGATTGTGTGATTGCAGTCAAGAGATAACTTGAAGTGGAATAAAAGAGACAGAAGTAAAGAATTACATTATGGCAATAAAACACAAAAAAGCTGTGATAGCGTGGTAGACAGGAGCTCGACTTCCCTTTCGGGAGGCCGAGTTCGAATCCCAGCACGCACCTTTAACTAACACGTTATATACACGCACCGTTATGTGCGTTTTAAATAATTAAAAAGTGATGTTTTTAATTACTTTTGCTTCGACGGTGAAGGAAAACATCTTTAGGAAACCTGCATGCCTGAGAGTGCTACATAATGTTCTCAAAGGTATTTGGAGTCCACCAATCCGCCCTAGGCCAGCGTGGTGGACTACGGCCTTAACTATTTCTCACTGTGGGAGGAGACCCGTGCCCTGTAGTTGGCCGGTAACTGGTAGTTATAATGAACAAAACAAAAAAGAACAATACAAAGAAAAACAGTTCTTGTTAAAGTTTTTATTATGTTTTGGTGTACAATAAAGTGTATGTATTAAATAAAATAAAGAACAAAAAAACAAAGACATAAGTACATAGTAACAGTGCAAATATATTTAGATATACATTTCTTGTGTGAGTGTATATCACTGAACTCCTCCTAAACGGCTGGACCGATTATTAGTTATGCGTTTGGGTGGCACCCTGGATGGTTTAGATTCACAAATCAGCCCGACAGATGGCGCTGGGGTCCGCTAGTTATGTATATTACCGTGGCAACGGCGGCCTTTAAAATATTACTTTAAAGTGATCTTTCAAAGGCAACCTAAGCGTAAGAAGCTATCAAGGTAAGAAGCGGTAGAAGACAAACTACTATTACTAACTTATGCATTTCTTTTATTAACAGGAATTGAATAATTCAGATGAATCATGCAGTGCGAAATAACGCCGTTATAAAAAAAACACATAAGTTTTAACAGTGTAATAAAATTGATCGCCATAGCCATTCAATTTTCGCTTCATCAATAGAAATGCGACGTGTGAAAGTGTTGTCGGCGATCTATAGAAAGTAAAAGACAATAATAACAGTAATTCCAATACACGGTAACCGTTGCAACAAACAGGCGGCCATTATGTGCCAACAAAGAAAATTAGATCAATTCCGCCACGCGTTGCGCTGGGTAATCGGCTGGTTGGTAAATATTACGCTTGCACCGATTTCCTTATAAAATAATATGAGGACAAGTAGAGGGTAAAGGGGAATACCCCAAAGTCAGTACTCTGTGACGCCAATTGGGTAATTATTGGGTGTGATACCAAAAATAAAATTGAAAAACATACCACCAACAAAGAATTAAGAACATACAGAACCCTCATTCAGTCATCATTGCATGCAGTGCATGCCCAAAAATAGTGAAAACGCCCCGCTTAGTGTATTGTCATCGGTCCTCGATATATCTACAAAGCTTGAACGAAATCAGACCGTTTGAAGAGGGTCATAATCAAGTAAAAACATGATTGGTTCGATTGTGTATCATGCAGCACGGCACCATCCGTGATTGGCCGGCAGTTAATCTGTCAGCATGTTATTAACGAACTAAATAAGGCTTGTTTTCGTAAGGCGCCATTTTTGAGCAGTAGTTGTGCTTTTGTATTTACGCTCGCATGTTGTAGCACAGACTACTACCATTTGTTCTCCGTTATATTCCCTTAGATGTGCTAATGAACCTCTTTTTATTGTTCCAGGATCCAGCGCTGTAATTGCTAAGAAGGATAAAGATGTCGTGAAGACGGCCATCTTGTGAATATACAGAATATACGGCGAGGATTAACGTGCAAGTGAAATGTTGTGAAAGTAGTGACGCACAATGAAGATGGCGCTAGGTGTGACAGTTGTGTGTGCGCTGAGCGCGGTGTTTGTGTGTGTGAGCGGCCACGTGGCGCTCACGTACCCGCCCGCCCGGAAGTACGACTTGGATTTCCTGGATAACTCCAGAACGAAGCCTCCATGTGGAATGCCCAAAGGTGCGTTTTGTTTCACTTAATCTAATTACACTGAAGACCATCAATAACACATAATTACGTATTTTACATTTATTTTAATAAGTTATTGCCTTCGCCTTCGACCACGTCCTTCGTTAACTATCATCGGGATAAAAAGTATCATATAGCACCTTTAGAATTGAAGTGGCTGACGGCAAAATTCTTGTTTTTTGGTGAACGTCAAAAATGTAAATGATAAAGTTCGTTTTTTAATAATAAAGTTTTCAGTTAAGGGATTCTATTATTCGGGTAGAAATTGTTAAAATGATCTGCTACTTAATCGGTAAGTATAGCGTATGTTTGTCCTTTTCTGGACTAAACGAATCTTTGCTTTAAATAAACTAATGGAATATGCATAAAAGTCGTTTTTTTGACGAATACAATTAATTTTATAAATGTGTTTAGTTATGCTACTACAATTTTAAAGATGCGATATCCATTTCCAGCATCAAAGCTGGCTCTGTCCAAAATTGCAATTTTGTCTAGGAAACAAATACTATATTTTTTATACACCTGAAACGTTACGCTAGTGCTTACCGGAATAAAATGTATCCTATGTCCATCATATGTAAGCATATGTATCCAATTCCATCAGGATCGCAGGTCCTGAGGACATAGGTAACAAACACACAGACACATTTTTGCATTAATCCCTATCCCTATCCCTAATAATATTATAAATGTCAATGTAAGTTTGTTTGTTACGCTTTCACGCAAAAACTACTTACTATGGGGATCGGCCCCATGAAATTTTGTAAACATATTCTTGGAAATGTTAGAAGTAGTATAGGATACTTTTTATCCCGTTTAAGCTCGGTTCCTTTGGGGGACACCATAACTCCGACAAATTATAACCGATTTAAATTATTAAGTATTTTTGTACCGTAGAGTTATAATATTTGTTTATTTTTGCCCAAACTTGTGTAGATCTGATGAATGGATAGCAGCATACCCCTCATTTAAGGCTTAGCGATACTGAATACATAATTTTTTTTAGAACTACAACTAAATAGAATGCCACATTAAAAAAAACACGCAGATGAAGTCGCGGGCAACAGCTAGTTTTATTATAAAATTGCGTGTATACCTGATACTTATATTACAATATTTATTCCACCACCTGACATGCGCTATTAGTTTTAATAATAAATTATCTCATTTAAATGTCTTTAATTATGTGAGTAGGTGTAGGTATATCCAAATCGAGCAATTCGCTTCATAATACATAATTATAAATCACAATAGGGCATTCTCAATTACTTAAGGGTCGGCTGGCCGTTAGAGCGCCGTTGAAAGGACTAGTATGGATTCCATCTTTCCCAAATGTTGTATTTCTTTCTCAATGAGGTTTGAGTTTCAATACTCTTTACCATCGTTTGATGTATTAAGTCTCTGCATCTGTTGAGGAACTTTTTTATTTTGAGGTTAGCAATCTTTTTTAGAGGGGCTACAATAAAAGCATATATTATATTAATTAAATAGGTAGGTACACGACCTACCTGTATAACTATAGTGATTTCATACCTACTTGACTATTTCTCCTCGCATTCGTAACGGGCGTAACTATAACACAACGTTATTTTTTTTCACTGAAAACTGGCGCCTTCAAACTCATTAAACTATTTAAACCAAAAAAAAGTTACTGAATAAATAAACATGTTGTACTTTCATCTAATCCTTCTATTGTATTTGAATTTTTTTTCTTACAATTTTTCTATGTTGTGTACAATAAAAAACACGTACATATTCATATTAAATCGTAACCCACAATGTAAATCAAGCGTTACGTCCAATGAAGCAAAATAATTTAACCCGGCGAGAATGTGGTGAAAAAACTTACACGGACTTTGTGGCAGGGTAAATTTCACCCAAATATAAAAGTAGGTTATTTTGTTCAGTTCATTAAATTTATTGAAAGTTCAACATCTGTTCATAAGTTTGTTATATTGTTTAAACGATTAAATAAAAACCAATTTGTTTAATCTTATACATTTATTATTTTTACTACAAATTATAGGAACCAAAAAACTGAAACCATAAATTTTAAACTTTAGAAACAAACGAAAACTGAATTAATATTTTTCTTATATATAATTTGTATGTACTGAAAGTATACTTCCCACGCAACTAGCTCCCTGTTCCGTACCAGAGCTACTAATATGATCACTGCAGTGATCGTTCTCTAATTCAGAATTTGATTCTTCGGTAGAATTGTCTAGTACATCCTCTAACATAGATATGATACGTTCGTCGTACATTTTGAAAAAAAACCTAAAAGAAACAAAAGATTTAGGTACTCGTACTACAATAAAAACAATGTAATATAAAAAAAGTTTCAACAGCTATGTGGCAGGGTGAAACTTACCCAGAGCACGTTTGCGTACGTATAACTCCCGTGCCGGCGCACGCATAGCTGAGATCACGCCACTTTTCCCCCCCGTATACTCGTACCTCCAGCTACTGAGCGCCCCAAACGGATTCATCGCGTAATGGAAAAGATATAGTTGTTTAACTGAGTGGCCGGGTATTATTTACCCTGCCACACTCTCGCCGGGTTAAAGCCGCAAAGTAAAGTCATCATTAACATAGGCATTACCGACCCACTTCAGAGCATGGGTCTCCTCTCAGAAATAGAAGGGTTAAGGCTATAGTACACGCTAGGCAAGTGCGGATTGGTAGACTTGACACGCCTTGGACACCATGGAGACAGGTCTCATGCATACAGGTATTCTTTACCGTGAAGGCATGTGAAATTAAATTGCTTGAAACACACATACGCCTTAGTACCCAATACTATATTACTGAAGTGTTACTCTTTTGTAGTGAGAAATGAATGGCTAGCGCAACCTTAAATCCTCGTTCGTGACAAGTGTCTCCAATGAGTCACATGATATCCGACCGACGACCTAGGCCGAGGTCGCGCCGTGACCATTGTAATGACCACGCAGTGTTGGTAACAGTTGCCCCATTCACCAACTTCTTTAAGATCTAACACCTGCCGACAAGGAAAGAGCAATCTGCTGATTTTCTTGCCGGCTTCTTCTCAGTAGAATGTGAATTTCGAAGTCACCACAAACAGACTGGATTGGCGTTTCAAAAGTGCTTATAGTTTACTCGATATAATATAATTTTTCATTTTAGTAAAAAAAAAGACCAGATGAATATCCAGGGCACGTTCCCATATTAAAGAAAGCGGTGATAGCCTGGCTTTCTTTTCGGGGAGGCCGAGCACGAGATCCCCGAGAACTTCTAAATTTCGGAGTTATGAGCGTTTTAAAACGCTTTTAAATATCACTTGCTATAACAGTAAGGAAGCTATTGTAAGGAAACCTATATGCCGAGGGTTCTCTATTATGTCCTCAAACGTGTGTGTTTAGGTGTTAGGTTTACTGATAGCGTCAACATTTGTTTCTAAGCGAGCTCTGGAACTTGTAGTCGGCTTTGAAAAACCTTTATTGCTAATTTGAACAGATAGACAGAGGGTTATAGGCCATTCAACATCATGCTATGGTCCTTAGGAGTCCGGATGTATAGTTCTTTCACTCAATTAGTTCTTAATAGTAGCGCTTTGAACGTATGAAAGAAAGTATGTAAAACCTCCTTACATTAAGAAATAAATTCGGGTAAAAATAAGCGTACACGTATTTCAGCATCTTCTAACAAGCAGTCGTGGCCGAGTGGTTAAGGCGTCTGACTCGAAATCAGATTCCCTCTGGGAGCGTAGGTTCGAATCCTACCGGCTGCGAATATTTTTTACCTTTTTTGCTTTTATCATTATTTTATTTTATCATTAAACTTATAAGAAACAAAAAAAATATAATTAAATCAAAATTATTGTCTATTTTCTGAATAATGTTACTTTTATATTTATATATTATTTCCCTCTAATTTAATTTGACAATTACAAAGGATAAGTGTATGATTTAAAAATACACCCGAAAATTGTTACCAATAACAAACGTTTTTTTTATATGAGATCTTTTTGATATGGGCATCAATCTACCTGCCCTCGTAGGAAAGAGGTCCTTGAGTTGATTTCGGTTGAAGAAAAGTTTATAATTTACTTCCGTAAATGTATTTTATACTTGTTATAGTAATAATTTACTAGTAAATTCAGAGTAAGAAACAATTCCTGAAAATACAATGCGCGCGCATTTCAGATAGAGTTCAAATGTCTTTTCTAATGTACTACGTCATGAGACCGTGTGGCCTAATGGATAAGGCGTCGGACTTCGGATCCGAAGATTGCAGGTTCGAGTCCTGTCACGGTCGTCCAGTAAAGTTGAACTTTTACCGTCATAAAACCGTTTTTTATTAAATATTAAGTAACTAATGGTGAATGAAACGAGTAATAAAAAAACAATAGCTTTTAGAACTGCACTTTAAATTTTTGCTATATTAATGAAGATTAATCAGAGCTAACTTGTAGTGAAATTAAAAAATCAAAAATATAAACTATTATAATGCAATGAGTAGTTTTAAAAAATTAATTTTATGGTACAACTAAGGACATCTGTCCTCAGGGATTTGCAACACATTTCTCACAAAGCACACAACAGATGGCGCCACTTACAAATTCAGATAGAATTTAATTAGGAAAATTATTATAGGTAGCAAATGAAATAATTTATTGACTGTCATTTTATTGTATTGTTTCAGGTTCAATAAGGACGTCATTTCTAGCAGGTTCAACGTTCATAGTACATTGGCATTTAGCATACGCACACAGAGTAAGTTATTCAATATTTCATCTCATTACCATAAGCCCGGCTAGCTCAGTCGGTAGAGCATGAGACTCTTAATCTCAGGGTCGTGGGTTCGAGCCCCACGTTGGGCGAATACTTTTGTTACTTTTTTTGGCCAAATTACTTTGCCCACTCATGTTATAAATAAGGAGTTTCATTTTGTTGCAGGGTGGATTTAGTTTACGAATATTGGACTATTTAGAGAGGCCTCTATTGGACTTAACGCCGCGGGCGGGAGGTTCGGAGTTTGTTCGAGATGATCCTACGTAAGTTTTACTGAATTAAAATTAGCTTTGAACATTTCTTGCAATGTAATTTAATGTTATTCAATTGAAAACCTCCCCTTAATGATTTTCTTGTATAAGAAGCAACGTTTTTTACCAGGGGCTCGGATTATTTATTATATACAAATATGTAGATACCTACTCAATCAAATTTATAGTCATTGAAATGCTATCAAAATCTTACGGAATTTTCGAAGTTAGACTTAGGTATAGTAAATATAATTTTGATAGTCAGCGAATAGTTAGAACAAGGTGTAAGGTATTATATTGCGAGGCGTAATACAGGATCTGGACCATGTTCGGTATCCCTCGTACGTTTTGGTTTCTATCAGGTATACGCGCCTAAGTATCCATTATATAGATATTTTCAAACCACCTTCTGCATCTTCATTTACCATTAGGTGTGCCAAACTCTTATGGTATTGGTCAGAATAGTAATGCAGTCGAAGTTAGTGACATTTGCATATCGTTTGCGAAAGGTATAGTAAAGTAATAAGTACCTATATGCTTTTATTATGTGATTCCCAGGGTAAATTTGAGCCAATGCATAAGTTTAAACAATGTGTTTAAACTCATTTAATAAATTGTGATCACTAAACGATTGATGAATTTCTTATCGATCCATGTTTATTTGTAAGGCATAAAAAATATAGACACACGATCTTTCCAGTGATTTTAATGGCGGCCCGTCAACCTCCAACTGCGATCAAATCAACGATCGCGGTCCAGGTTGATCGTGTACGATCTCTATACGATTCTGCTTCCAGCGCCCAGCAGTACGAGGTGCGCCTGCCCAGCGACTTCACGTGCGACAACTGCACGCTGCAGCTTCAGCGGGAGGCGGGCGAGTGGGGCGCTAACTATCGCTTCTGGTCGTGCGCCGACATCGACATCGTCCCGCGTGAGTAGCGCAGAGAAATATCATCTATTTTCATTATCATCAATACTGCAACCGATTGACGACCACTGCTGGATATAAGTATTTTGTAGGTGGTCTGCCAACGCTGCGTTTACCGGGATCGCCATGCCGCATGTTCTCCGAGCTATATGCTCCGCCGATTGCCATTACAGTTTTCGCGACTCGCTGAGCTATATCGGTAACTCTAGTCCTTCTACGGATCTCCTATTTGATCACGTTGGGATAGGTACTCCTAGTATAGTTCTCTCCATCTGGGGACTCTTAGCCTTCTTATGAGGCCCATAGTAAGCGACCACCTGCACCGTTCGCAGTCCTAATTCGGAGAAATGAAATCATGGATACCATCGGCTGGCATGCCCGACTTCACGACGGATATTTTTCAGTTATCTACGGACAAACGTCCTCCATTCTGCCCTCCCGGTATTACACTGAGTAATGCTTCAGAAAGTCAGCTGTTTTACTTCAGACTGGGCCAAAGCCCTGGCACAGGGCACTGGCTAGCACCGCTTCTACTTGTATCCAATAACGACGGGGATGCATGTTGCAGGCAAGAAGTTCCACGAGACGTGCTCCGGGCGCGGCTTCCACATCCTGGGCCGCTGCAAGTGCCACAAGATGCACAGCGGGCCGCGCTGCCAGTTCGCGGACGAGTGCGGCGAGGACAACGACTGCGGCCTGCGCGGCAAGTGCCTGGACACCGACGCCACCGAGGCGCCCGGCCGCCAGTGCTACTGCGCGCTCGGCTTCTACGGCCGCGGCTGCAACAAGAGTGAGTGCTGCGACAATATCCGCCAGGCCGGCTACAAAGGGGTGGATACTCCAGTAGATTTCAGTATTTAAGATAGCTAAAAACTGTTCATTGAGAAATAACTGTACAAAGAACTAATTTAAAAAAATATGCGGTGAACAACAAAACCAATTCAGACTCGTTTAATTCCGTTTGTTAACAATGTTGATTATGGTAGAATCGATGTAATGTATATAACCTTGGATATATGAAGACGCTCACAACCAATTAAGCCGGTTTCTCTGTAATTTGTTTCCCAGTTTCTTTGTCGTTTAAGGTATCGTTTTTGTCCACTACTCATTAGCCCCTGAGTGCAGTCTCATCTGGTGGTAAGTGATGATGCAGTCTAAGATGGTAGCGGGCTAACCTGTTAGGAAGTATAGTTAGTCGGTAAGGTGGTAACTAGCCGGGGACAAAGCCTCCCACCAGAAGAGATCAGAGAAAATTTAGAAATTATAAATCCCCAAATTGGCCCTGCCGGGAATCGAACCCGGGACCTCATACTTAAATTCACAGCGCTCACCGTTGCACCAATGAGATTGTCAAGAACGAATCGTCGTTAGAAGAACATGAGCGGTATTTAAAATTAACCTACTAAATGTTTTCGCGAGTAATATCAGATATCCCTATACCCAGGTTTGAATATACCATGTCGAATTTCCAGAAGCGCCGTGGAAAGACAAGAATATTAACTTAGAAATATACAGCAAGAAGCAGTTGTCCAAAGAGTTTGCATTGTACTGGCGCATGCTGAAGGAGGAAGCGGAAGTCGAGGTCATTATGATGGTCAACGGGACTTCTTACGCTGGTGAGAGCGACATCTCAGTAGACACTTTCGATTTGAAACTAAGCTTTAGTTAACATTGCTATGAACAAATATTAAAACTTAGCTAAATTAATGTGTATGGAATTAACTCCATCCTTTACACGCTGCACAAAATGCATCTATTTAATAAATAATTTAATTTCCAGCTCTGGGTTGGCGACCTAAAGGATTGAAGAAGGAATGTAAAAACTTTCCAGTTTTAGGCCCACCTATAAATACGCGTAAGTATAATCTTTGTTTTCTACCAATATATTAAAAGTTATACTAAAATTCAACTAGATTTACAAATGCTAAAAACCTATTTCTAGCGAATACCCCAGCCCCGGAACCGTTACCCGAACCTGAACCGAAATCTGAGCCAGAACCGGCTCCAGAACCTAAAGCTGAACCAGAACCAACTCCAGAACCCAAAGCTGAACCACAGCCTACTCCGGAACCAAAAGCAGAGCCGGAGCCTACTCCAGAACCAAAAGCTGAACCAGAACCAACAGCTGAACCAAAACCAGAACCAGAATCTTCGAAACCACCTAATGTTAATAATATGACTGAAAATGATAACAGAAACAAGAGAGTAGCGATGCATACTTTAGATGGATTTGATTTCAAAAATCTTGGGAATGATGTTACAGTTAAAACCAGTGTTTCTTATAAAGTTTCGAGTTCTAAAGGTAAGGGGAAACATATTTTTATAAAAGTAAGAAAATTGTCTATAACGAAAGTTGCATGATACCTTAAGACTTTTATTGACTATTTACCACTAATTTGAATTATATGTTATTTTTTAAAGGACGAAAGAAACGCGACACAGCGGACAGTGACAAACCGAGTAAGCCTTCTTCAGAATATAACACATAAAACACAATTTCGTTAACACTAGTGCTAAAACAAACACAAAGCTGTCAGCTACACACATGCACAAAAAGATATAACGTTCAGACTAACTTTGTAAAAACACCAGTTGTATAGAAAAATGCATGGTTGTTATTTTTGCAGATGTGGAAACATCGACTATTTTAAAAACTGACTACGACATCCCCTCCCCCGAGCCCGAAACTACCCCAGAACCAGAACCAAGTGTTGAACCAAAGTTAGAACCAAAGCCTAAGCATAAGTCCTTTAAACCAAAGCCCAAACAATTGACTGATTTAAAAGATAGTCCCAAATTTAAGCCCACAAGTCCTCCAGAATCTATATCCGAACCCGAACCTAATTCCGAACCAGAACCAGTATCAGAACCTAGTCCAGAACCTGAACCAACTTCTGAACCAGAACCCACTCCGGAACCAAAAGCGGAACCAGAACCAAGCGCAGAACCGGAACCTAATCCTGAACCTAAATCGGAACCTGAATCATCTTCAGAACCTACGCCTGAACCTAAGTCCTCACCTGTTCCAAAATCAGAACCCGTACCAAGTTCAGAACCAAATCCAAAAGCTAAACCAGAACCCAGTCCCGAACCTAAATCTGAGCCTGAGCCTACTTCCGAACCAAAGTCGGAGCCTGAACCCGAACCCGAACCCAAACCTGAACCAACGTCTGAACCAGAACCATCTCCAGAACCAACTTCTGAACCCGAACCAACTCCTGAACCTGAATCCAATGCAGAAGCGGATTATGAGAATCTGCTAGTGAAGGGACTATCCGAAGAAACAGGTAACGCACCCGCTTTGCGAATAACATACTGTGCAATACCAACTATTTGAATGAACGTTTTACTGTCTTTTGAATTTTTAATATCTCCGGTATTGCCCTTTATGTTATTTTGTTGCATTTTAAATATATTTTGAATATTATTAATATGTAATAATTGCACGTTTTTCATATAAATAATCTTTTTGATGGTGCTTTTGAATATACTGATTTAAAAAAAATGGTATTCAAAATTGTAACTTTTCAAATCTTATGACATTATTGGCTTTACATTTATGTTTTCTATCGTATTTTGTAATGCAAATTAAAGCTTCACAATTTTTTCTTTATGTTATATCTAGAAAATTAGATTAATTTCATTTACTTTTTAATAATTTATTAAACTTTTTTCTATCCTTACGCTATTTATGATATACCTAACTTGCAATCTATGTTACTTTACGCTTGATAATATCTGTTTTGCTTTCATGCTTCTGCAGGGATTTCGACTGAGATTTTTTCTTATCCTTCCTTCTTCCCACTATTTCTCCTGTTACTCACTTTTCTCTGTCTTCTTAGTTTTTCTTATAATTTTCATTTCATTGACTGACTTTCACAAAATCTAACTTGTTCATTTGTTACATGTATATAGTTGTCTAATGTATTCAAAACTTTCACTGTCAACATTAATAAAACAATAACTAAACACCCAATGCAAACATTACCTTAGAAGGGTTAACATACCTACAGCGGAATAACTATGCCTTCCATTTTCTCGCCGTATTTCTATGATATAAGACGAGTAAAAGTGTATAGACATAATTATCTCGAGACGTCTTAAGCCTACGGCTTTGGGTGTCTAGGCGACTAAAGTTTTACTGGATTGCGCACTGTCAATTCAGTTACTGGACTTGACTGTTAAATTCAGTAAAATGAACTGGAATCAAAAAGCTGTTTAAAGTAAACATATCATCAGATCATTTTATCGGTACTAATTTAAATGAGATGTTTCTATAGTCTTGACATTACAGGCTATTTCCCCTCACACGAATACGCTCCTAAGTTCGACTTCAATCCTATGGACTGCACCGACATAGTGATCGGGACCGCTAAAGGGAACTACCATCGAGTGCTTGACTACTATACGAGAGACAGGTAATAAAATAATGGTATTATGCTAAAATGATATAACAAATTAACATCAAAACAATTTCATTGTGTAGACGTAAGTTGAGGTTCTTGACCTGTATATTATCAAATAGTATCAAGTGCATCAACAGTTATTTATGTTGGATATGCAAAAATAATTTGAAGACTGTGCGGAGAAGGCAACGGCGGATCCAAGGGGGGGGGGGGGGGGTCATGGGGGTCATGACCCCCCCCTGAGCTTGTTGAACCCTTCATTCTTGCGGAGTTTTGCGTCATACCCCTCGACATACCTCTAGCTGTTATGGCAAATCATTCACCACGGTTATGGAATATAAATGGGCTGCCTCATTCCGTGAGTGATAATTCTTCTCTGGATGTCTTCAAGAGAAGATGGCATTATGTACGTGTATATGTACAAGTTATTTAGGTTAAGTTTTGCAAGTGTAAAATAAAGAATACAATTTTTTAAGTACAGTACTTAGGTACATTAATAAAATACCTACTTTTTACTTCTATCTATTGGCATCAAAATTAAATTATAAGTTCTCGACTTGACCACGACTATGTGACCCCCTCCTGGCGCCAAAGCTGGATCCGCCCTTGGGAGAAGGATTGTTCAATTTAATCTACCATCTTTATATATTTGACGGCCGACTGGCGCAGTGGATAGTGACCCTGCTTTCCGAGTCCGAGGCAGTGGGTTCGATTCCGACAACTGGAAAATATTTGTGTGATGAACATGAATGTTTTTCAGTGTATGGGTGTTATGTATATATGATAAGTATTTATGTATATTATTCATAAAAATATTCATCAGTCATCTTAATACCCTTAACACAAGCTACTTACCTTGGGGTTAGATGGTTATGCGTGTATTGTCATAATATATTTATTCATTTATCGTATCATATTAACGTGAATTGTTTTTTTATAAGAGAACAAACATATTTCTAACATTCAACCTGGTGGTATGCCGCGTGATTTATTAAGTCGAAACTCTTATCCAGAAACGTTTTATCGTGCATATCGAGCAGTGAAATAAATTCAAAAACTACACTGAGATTTCAAACCAATTCGTGAACCGCAGAATAAATTTTCTGAATTTCGTTCAATGGCCTAGAAATAATTTCTGAACTACTGTAAAACCAATTTATCTTAAACATTGAAGATGCTCAATGATTTATATATCGCAGGTCTACTCCACGCGTGGATACGTTCTGGGGCGGACACGACGACATCACAGCCGCTTCCGGCTTCGAGGACAACGGAGTCACCACCATTATGTTTAGGAGGAAGATCAAGGTTAGTTTCAGTTTAGGACTAAATGTTTCAAATATTTGTCTATAATACTCTAATTATTTTTTAAACAAAAAAGCTTCGGGGCCCTTTTTATCAGTAGGTGGTTTAGTTGTCTCTAACATGAGAGTTTATGCAACTATAGTTTCATTATTGCTAACTATAAACTCATGCTAGTAGGTCAAACCATAAGATCTTGTTAACACTTACAATATCCGTTAATTCGTTGCATAGTTTGCTACTTCAAGAGTGTGAGGCGTAGTGAAATTCTTCTCTGCATTCTACTGTTCATACACATTTATCCCATATAGTTTGACGAGTTAAAGCACATTCGGTGAGTGGATAAAAAATTGCAGTAAATTATTTACGGCTCTGAATTCTAGTCCTTTTGAGTTTAGGCAAGGGTAGGCTACTTTTCTTTACTTTTTATGGTTTGGTTTTCGGACGTTTTTTCGCTTTTATGGATTATCATTGAAAAACCAAAGCGTGGATGTAGCAAAGGGTACCGTTTCGTTTTCTTTCTTTTCAATTACCAGTTTGATTTCTTGCAGGCCAAAGAACCAACGGACCACTCGTTCGTGGACGACCTAATGCACGTGATATGGGCGCGGGGCCAGGAGTACAACCACTACGTGCACTCGCCGCCGGCGGGCGTCAGCAAGGGAGACTTCTATCGGCCCGACGAGATCAAGTACCACGGCCACGGCTCGCAGCGGGGCGTCGCTTCCATTAACTTCTTTGGTACGAATGTTGTGTCTTTTAACCGTTTGGCGATGCTTCAATACAGGAATTAATTATTTGATCGTTTCTATTCTGAAAAATGCTTATAAAACTATATTTACAGAAGAGAAAAAGGTGTCGTCATTCGGAGGCATCCAGTCCCTCGACGACGGCAAGTGCGGCGCGCAGTGGAAGCTGCCCCGCGACTGCGACGTGCGCAACAACTCGTGCGACTTCGCGGCCTCGTGGGAGTACCTGGGCCTGCTGCGCGGCAAGGACTCCGTGCGGTTCACGCTGCGCGCCAAGCTGGCCAAGGCCTGGACCGGCATCGGGTTCAGCAACGACAAGAAGATGGTGAGTGCTGTCTGTTATTTCAAATTTCATTTCAAGCGAACGAAACAAGAAACCCAATACGAACACCAGGGTCGCATCATTGTTTGCTGTTTTTGGCCATTATTTTCTAATATCATACGTCTCTAAGATGTTTTTGTTTCTATTTCCGCCAGTCATAAACTAACTTTCCTCGTTTCTCAGATGATTTTTTCTTTCTGTCTTTGGCTTGCTTTATGGAAATTGTCTACAAGATGATGATTTCTATCAACTGTTGGTATTGTCGAATTGTCAACAGACACAAATGAACTTTAAAATAATTGTCGTTTGTTTCGCCAGTCGCAAACCGACGCGGTGATCGGCTGGATCGACCCGCGCTCTAACCGGCCCTTCCTCATGGACACGTGGGTGAGCGGCTACGCGGCGCCGCGCCTCGACCCGCGCCAGGACCTCAGCGGCATCAAGGGCTCCGTGGAGGACGGCGTCACCGTGCTCAGCTTCGTGCGCAAGCGGGACACCGGCGACCAGAAGGTGAGCTCTCGTCGCATTCGTACCCGATGCCTCTAACAAATACTATTCCTGTATTCCTTTACAATCGCAGTTTTTGGTCATTACTCTCTTGAACTATCTAGAGCATACACCCAAAATTACCCATATACGAGTAAAATGATTTAATTAATAACCAAGGCCTGGTTGGGTTGGGATAGATGACCGACTGTGGTCTTCACCTTCATTTCGAGCCTAACCCTATAATAATCGAATACTGGATGCGGATTGCATTGGAGCATCGTTGTGTAAGACCTACATCCTTCTGCTTCGACAGAGGAAGTCTGTGCCTGTCAGTGGGACATGCATTTTGCCAATATAATTTATAGCATCTGTATATAATGAAAGGCAAAATTAGAGAAATAGGGTGGCTAACTTACGCATTTACCTCTCTACCATCTTAATTCTCATGGAGAAGTGGGAATTACAGTTGTCAGTTAATACTTAACGATGTATCGGCTCGCCGCAGGACCTGGCATTCACGGACAACCAGTGCCTGTACATGATGTTCGTGACGCGCGGCGGCGGGTTCGACGCCGTCAACAAGCGCACCAGCAAGCACGTGGACGTGCCCTACGTCACGGACGAGCGCGTGTGCATCCGTCCCTGCGGCCCTGGTGAGTGGTGGTTGTGAGCACAGCACAGTGCCAGTTTCTTTCGCAAGTAACTTCTTTATAAATCAACAAATCCACTCCTCGAAGTATTCCTGTATGTGAACTCATATATCAAGATATGGAAACATTCATCGGGCTCCGCGAATAGACTTCAAAAACACAGTTATTAAGAAATATATCGAAGCCCGAAAGCATAGGTTCCATGATCATATAAATATCACGGCAATCTAGCTCCTATAGTTAGAATACCTGTGTAAATAATATACACCTGTACCTGTACCGGTAAAAATTTGTTTATTTGTTCACGTAATTGTAATGCAGTAGTTTAGAAAAGTATTTACTATATACTATATTACTTTTAATTAATGTCCGAACCTTTTCAATGGGATATGTAAATCTTTTATCTCGTTTTTAATGCTTTAAATAGAACTGACCGAAGAAGAAGAAGAGCAGAGCACTGAAGCAGCCCCCGGGTCCCGCAGTTACTCCATACTGGTCCGGATGACAGGTCTGGCAGACAGTTTCCGCCCGCCGGCTGCCGGCAGCTCAGATTTTGAGGACTTGGCGAAGAAGGTTGCGGACAACCTTGCGGCAGAGCTCAGCAGGACGAAGGGGTACCAGAGCCTCACTGTCAACGGGTTCATGCAGTAAGTTAAACCATTGAGTATCAGTTATGGCCTTCAGGAGACTAAATATAATAATTAGCAAGCATAAATTGCATTGGCCAGGACATGCTTGTCGTAAAATGATGGCCCTCGAAAAGTCCTACAGAGGATATCGTGGACAAGTTAGCGTTAGTGTGGGATGTCACTCACGAATGAGTTCTAAGACTGTGTGTTGTGGTACTGATTGAGAAATGGTCGTTCAGCCATGTACTTAGGCTAAATGACGATGATTATTACGAGGGAGTGACGTATTTATTGACGCTTGTACAACAGAACATTTGTGGTGAAGATATTTCAATAAAAATATTTTTAGCTCTTTAATCGTGAATCCTGCTTCCATTATCGTCATTTATTTGAAATACGGGCATAAGATCTACTGTTCTTTTTCATTATTTCAGAAACGAAACGAAAGCCATAATCGCAGAATTGACTCTAAAGTCCATCGACACGAATTCTATCGAGAATACGGCGCGCTCGCTCGAGGGCGACCTCTTGATTGAACCCAAAGAGAAGGAAGAAGACAGCGATATGTTGAAGTGGGAACGAGCTATAAGAGACACCCTTGCGGTGGGCAAAGTGGGAAATCTGAATATTGATCCGGAGTTTTTAGTGTTCCAACCGATAGCCCGTAAGTATTATAAGTTTATTTTGTTTTTTTAAAGCAATGATGGGTAAGTATAAGTTTTGATTACGGATCAAGAGTTCCGGGGATAGATTCTCGATTAGGTTCTAAACCCCTCTAAATTCCTCCGCAGAAGTAACTGATTTCTGAGGTTATTTTAGACCTGCCAATGCATAAGTTTAAACAATGTATTATAAAAACATTTAATACATCGTGTTTGCTATACGATTGATGAATTTCTTAACGAAAAAGCTGTTTCGAAGCAGGCCCCGCTCTCATCTTCCAGAATATAGAAAATGTATATATATATATTTTTTATTTAATTGTAAATAAATAACAATAAGTAATCTGCTAAGTTTCTAGCTGGCTCTTCTCGGTGAAATCTACCTTCCGAACCGGTGAGGGAGTCACTACAAACAGACTGACTTGACGTTTAAAAAGTGCTTATAAAGTGGCTCTAATTTTTGGAAATGTGATCCCCAGTGAGCGCGGTGCAGCCGCCGGAGCCGGCCGCCAGCCCGCCGCTGTTCGGCTCGGCCGCGCGCCTGTGGCTCGTGGTGGGCTGCCTGGCCGCGCTCGTGGCGCTGGCGCTGCTGCAGGCCGCCTGCACGCTGGCGCGCGCCGCGCCGCGCCCCAAGGTGCCCACACACGCCCCGCGTTACCAACTAGATGCCAGTGCCATATACATAGCTTCCCAGGAGTTATTGCGAGACTCCGACGCCCCATCCCATTAGTAGTAAAGGCGTCCACTTCTACTAACACAAACACAAACAAAATGTCGACCTCGTTCGGAGACCCTGACGATCAAATAACTACCGATATGTATCACAGTTAGGTCCCACACGCGAAACGCCTGCACAATGTTTTTGCCGGCTTAGGCGATTTTTGACGTCTCCCGGACGTGGGCTCTTACCATAGTTACGGGAGCGTTTGGACTAAGCCATTAATCCAAAAGCCCGGCTTAGTCCGAATATACCCACCCGCAGTGATGCTGAAGTAACCAATAAGTTTCCCAGCTTTAAACGAAACTATACAACACAACTTTGTACATTACAGTAGTACATTATGCAATAAGTTTGCTACATTGAAATTAACAGTCGAGACGGTATTAATTGCGTTAGCTGTAAGCATATCAAATGAACTTATTACATTGACACCGGGTCACCGTTGTACGATGAAAAAAAAATATAATATTAATTTTAGGACCAACTGATCCCCAACACCGCGTGGAAAGACTACACGGCCGCGAACACCAACTACGCGTTCGAGCCCTTCGAGAACGACGACAAGTACAACAGCACCTCCACCCGCTCTCCCCCGCGCCCCACCTCGCCGCCCCCGCCGCGCCCCACCAGCGCACACAAGATGACGCCCAAGCCGCACAAAAACGGACACGGCATGCCCGGTAACGGCCATGGCATGCCCAGTAACGGGCACGGCATGCCCAGTAACGGCCACATGACAAACAACAGGAGTCGTAACATGGCCATGAACGGCAGAGACGTACGCGACGGCCGCGAGATGCCGCTAAGTCCTCGCGAAATGGCAATGAATCCCAGAGAAATGGCCATGAATCCTCGCGAAATGGCCATGAGTCCCCGGGAAATGGCCATGAACGGTCACACGATGGCTAACAATGGCTATCCGACGAGCGGGCGAAGCAAAACACCGAACGGATCGAAAAAGTTCTCTAATAGTACGCCGCAGTATTATCATGAGACGAGGTCGTTGCAGAGGCCGAGGTCGCATTACGGGTAAGTTACCTATACAGATTATAAGGAACTTGAGGGCGAAGTGGTTAGTAATGTGGTTTATTAGAGGAGATTCTGTGTTCGATCCACGGCACGGGCAACTTCATCAATATATAATCATTTCCGGGCAGGGGTCACTCCTCTCAGAATGAGAAAGGCTGACCACGCTGGTCTATGTCATGTCTCCGTACGATGTTTTCCTTCACCGTTAAAGCACAGACAAAGACCTGCCGCTAAGAGGTTGAGCGTTCCGTTACGGTTTGAGTTTAATATAACTGCTGTAATATAAATAAGACTGATTGCAGAGGATAGCTAGCTTGTAGTAGAATAAGAAATATAAAGTTCTAATCACGATTACCTTACTTACTTGAATGCGTAAAAATGACTGGTTTTCTGTAAGCAATAAATTAAAATTTAACTGTTAACAATAAATAAAAGTTAAAAAAAGTTACCAGAATTTTACCACGCCAAATCTTATAACCAAATTCAAAACACAAATTGATTAAAATGAAACAAAAACTTTTTTATAATTAATATTGGCTAGGTATTAAAAGACGATATATTTTTCAATAGTTCATAAAACATTGGTATATACAGTATTTAATAACATAATAAAGTAGCGACTCATATTCTTCAATGAAGCGCATCCCATTGTTATAACTAGGTTGAAGGGTGTAGAATCAGGGGGTGGGTGAATCAATAAAGCTGCAAGCAGCAAGCTACGGTGTGTTTCGCAATGTATAGCAAGAGACCGTGTGGCCTAATGGATAAGGCGTCGGACTTCGGATCCGAAGATTGCAGGTTCGAGTCCTGTCACGGTCGAATTAACTTTTCTTTTTTGATTAGATATTTGTTTGAGCATTTTTATAGAATCCTTGGCTATGGTTTAAAATATAATATAAGTACAATTATTTATATTTTCTCATTTTTATACCGAATCAGAAGCATTTCGAATATCAGGCCAGATATGGTATAAACTTGTCTATCTTATACCACAATTTATTTTGTATTTAGCAGCTTAGCGATATTTTCAAGAGAGACAAGTTGACAAATTATTTGTATACTTTACTGTTGGTTATTTATTTATCCTCTTGTCTCGCTGTAGGTACAACGGCGGCGCTGGCGGGGGAGGTGTAGGTGGTGCGGGAGGTATGGGAGGCGCGGGCGGCGCGGGAGGCATGGGAGGCGCGGGAGGTGCGGGTAACTCGCGCTCGTTGCCGCGCGGGGAGGCTCAGCCTGACTTCTACTTCATGCCGTCGCAGCGAAAGCACGAAGGTGAGCGCGTCGCCGTGTACGTGCACAACCCGCCCGACTTGCACTGACACGTCACATGCACACACACCCACACACCCACCCACACACACACAAACACGCATTGAGCCATAATACAGCTGTCTTAGCGTAATGATAGATGTGCTGTTTAAATTAACATAAAATTATGTGACTTTTTTTCTCTCCGCTGCGCTTGGTTCGCTGGCAAATATATTTTTTTTGCGTTATTGTTGTTATAATAATTAAGTTGTGTTTGGTGTACAAAAAAGTAAATTCAATTCTAATTTAATATAATATTAATTTAACATCATATTCAATTTCAAAAATATTAAAAAAAACTTAAAATAGTGAAATTTTATTTATTTCGGTTACGCTAAATCGGCAGTAATGCCTAAACATGTTTTACTAGGATCTACTGAACTGATTTAAAAAACTATGTTATAAAAAGCTACACCGCAAAATATTAATCTGTAGCGAAATCAAACTATCCTTTATTAATAAAGGATTTATAACGTAGAATATTTTCACTCTCTCACTCTTATAACTCTTTCTCTCTCACAAACGCACAAGCCACATGCAATTTATTATTTTTAATAATTCGTAGTTTGATGTAGTTAGTTATTGTTGTTATTGATTGTAGTACAAATTAGATATTAGATACTTAGATTACTTACTCAAGGCACGGTTAATCTATTTTAACGTGGCAAGACTTGTAAAGTCGATACATGGAATGGACATATTTCACATATATTATTTTTTTATATTATTTTGGTACATTATTTTTTCTACCTGGTTTTATTATGTAAACAATCTTTACATTACTATTTAGCATAAAGTATGTTTTAAAAATAGAAGAAAATATGTTGAAATAAATAAATACAAACGATAACATATAAAATAAAAAGAGATATTCTTTATGAATATAAGCTTTAATTATTTTTTAATGTTTCCCAAACGATTTTTAGACTAATTAGTGAGAATGTTTACATAATAAGACATGTAAGAAAAAATGGATTGTACGTAAAGTTAGGATTTTATTTCACACAAGTGAGGAAATATAAACGTCTGCACTGTTACTATCTCGTTGATATCCCATCCATAATTACGAAGCGCTATTTTGCTCTCTCGGCTAACTGCTATCTGATGATAATGATCTTTTCATAAAAGAAATATGTAGATAATATATACAGTTAACATGTCTCTTTGCCACGAAGGATATATCTTACAAAGACCTTTTAGCATTGACTGTAGCTTTAGTATTTGCAAGTTATCTTCGGGGTACTACCGTAGGCTTATTTCGGCCGCCAAGTAGCATTGCTGTCTTCCGGTTTGGTCAAGGGTATGGTTATTCCTTGCGTGCCCTGCGAAGTGTTGTTTTGTAAATAGGCAATGGTTTTTCACCATCATCGGGAGCACACCGCAGTCACCTGCCTGGTCCGTCAATTATAACAAATAAAAAAACTTCACACTAGTTTGTTATAAAAAGTCTATAGATTACATATTAATTAATGTCCATGCATGACCAGAAATACAAGCAAACGGTCTTCGTGAGATAGGTACCTATGCTATAACAATCAGTTTATTAGAAATTGCGATATTTACGTAACCGGGGGTTTTAGGTAAACGCATATTTATTTTATTTTATTGAGCTGAGGTTAAAAGCTTTAAACTGAAACGATACATAAAACTTAAAAGTTAATTCTTTAACTTTCAGTTAATATCTTAAGTTCCACAAAACAAGATACATTTAGTATGTAATTTTATACAATTTTTATAAAATATAAATTTTATAACTATTAAGCTAGTAAGTAGGTACTTAACATAGTAGTTTATTTTTGAATTATTTTATATTATTTAATAATGGTGATATAAATAAATATATTTTTTATACAAGTATGACTTTTATTATGTTTTGCAGTTTTAAGTAGTCAGTTATCGAAAGAGGTAATTATTATTTTACTAAGGATAGGGTGTTGTAACTAATATTAATAAAATTAATTCATATAAAAAAATATTTATGTAAATATTTCATATTATGTATATGTTCCTAATTTATTTTTGATATTTCACTAACTTATAATAACCGAAACAACCTTTTATTTGTTATTTTGTTATTTATTGTTATAATACTCTTCTACGTAATTTTTTCATTGATTCATTGTTTATTTCAATTTAACTGCCTTATTAATATAAGTAAGATGTCCTTTATTTACCATATTATTTTACTCTCCATTGACTATTCTTCACTCTGTCATCTTTGTGAGGTGAAGGATTTATGTGTGTGTGTAATAAATATTTTTATGTTTTTTATTCTCTTTTACAGATTTTTGAACGTGAGTTTGATGACTACTGATAGTTACCGATAGACAACCATACATACACACATTTTTGTTCAAAAAAAGCATACCTACATTTGCTTTTATAGATCATGATTAATAAAAGGAATCAAGACAGAAACCGACTTCCTGAAAAAAAGATACACCAAATGAAAGGCAATAAATTAATATTTTCTATTAGTAAAATGAAAAAGTACCAATACCTTCCTATATACTATATAATAGCGAAAAAAAAACAAAGTACCTAATCAGTAGTAATTTTTATGTTTTACTTAGATATATTTATTTGTTGCTTTTTAGTTGGAAATATATTTGGGATCAGTTGAATCCTTTTTTGAAGTCTGTTTATGACCTGAAATATACAAAAATATTAAGTGACTGAATTTACATTATGCTAGAATGTACTAGTGTTTTAACCGAGAGATAACGATGTGTGTATAAAAAAAATGGATTTCTTAAGTTCTCTTATTTTTATATTATTTTATTCTCTTCACTTTTAATAAATCCAAACCAGTTCTAGTCTCACGTCACAGTTTTAATTTAAGTTATACTCAATTTCTTCACTCAGTGTTGCCATTTGCAGCCGAGCTATTATATTGTTGAGGTAACACTGGGTAGTGGGTAGTATTGTTGCCAGTTTAACTGATTTTTGGGAAGGTTTATCGTATTTCAATATAAAATATGTTTTTAATAAATTAGTTTATCGGAATAATTATCTCAAAAAGGTGATTAATTGCCGATTTCTAGAGAACTAATTTGATATTGTATGATTTTTTATTGACCTAGGTTAGTACAATTTAAAGTTTTTATGATATTCTAGGTCGGTAACAAACAAATGAAAACTTAAAGTAAACCGAGAGAGTAGAATTCTCATACTTTTCACTTTGTTCCCTGTTAATAGTAGATTATGCATCAAATATGGTTATATTGCATTTTACTTTCGAGGCGGCACTAATACAGTACAAGTAAGTGCAGTGTAACAAGTAATGTACCTACCATAAACGTTTCGTACGAGGGATTTTTATCACACTTGGGAGTAAAAAAAAAAAAATCTTAGGTCGCTCTCTAGATTTTGGTTGAAACAGGTGCGTTCGCTGCACACAGCCTGTAAAATATAATAAAGGGAATATTTTCGTATTTAAAACAAACGCGGATTAAGTCGCGGGCAACAGCTTGTCATAAATTCCACGCGTGTCTAATGTAAGATACATTATGAAACTTATATCGAAGTAATAAAATCCGCGTTACAAGCAAGTGTGATGAAAGAAAAACTAGCTGCTAGTTTAGTGACGTTTAACATTTGTTCAACTCAATAAATCTACAGTTTAACGATTTTAAAATCTATTTCATAATTTCTTATATAACTGGCAACACTATTAGGCAGTGTAAATATATTTTTTTTAATGAAATATATATTTTTGTTTTGTTTTATATACTAACGTAACTTAATGGTGGATATGTATATACTTAATATTCCTCTAAGAATTTTAAAATTAGACTTAGGTTTCTATGAGAAAAAGTACTTAAAAGTAGACATTATTTTATCTTTTAAGGTATTTAAATAATCCGTCCATTTCTGTTTAAGTAAAGTTTAAAAAATAGTGTTATTTTATTGAGATTTTGTAATTATTAAGATTTATGCAATAATATTATTAATTTGTAAATAATCAATTGCAAATGTAGATAAATATATCATCTTATAATTATAATCGGGTATTTGAATAATTGATTAGTTAAGAACTTTACCTTAGTAAACAGTTTTTAACGAAAATGTAGTACAATTAAAAACCATATATTCTTCATATTAATTAATAACTCCAGGGCCCGTAATAATAATCCGACATCTAGTAATAACAGGTTCGCAAGCTGCGATCAAATCTATGCGTAAGATTCATCTTGATAACATGTTATTTCTTCGACTTCGGGTTGTTAAAATGGGCCTCATAACATCAAATTAATGTGATCGATTTAACTTTCACCTTTTATTTGTATAAGGAATGGTGCGATGAATATAATACTGAGTAATTTTAATTTTTTATTTTATTATATGTAATTATAAATAAATGTGCGTTGATAAGAGATGCAACGGTGGCAATAAAATGCACTCAAAGACGTAGTATTTTCGAAATGACATAATTATATGACCTGTCTTGACTCTAAAATAAGTATTATGTTACTCTGAGTTAAAAACCTCAAGAATATTAAAATAATACTGTTACAGCGTTGGTAGTAAGCCTCCAAACGTAGTTAACTTTGCGTTTATCTGGACACACCTTACAAAAGCACAAATTTTTGTAATTGTACTCGTTTGGTGCGTTATGAAAATCAGTATCGAAAGAAATTTATTCTTATGTAACGCAGGCTATGCGGCCAAATTATAAGAAAGTAGGAATCACGAGTCCTGTGGAAATTTAAGTAGAATAGACGTAAAATAAAGCACACTATAATTAAAAAACATATCGCACATTTTATTTTAAGGTTGGATAAGGTACACATGTTATGCGTGTAACACAGAATTATGACAATACAGTTACCGTGCACGCAACAAATATTGAAACATCAAAAACGACTCCACTTTAGTAGTGATTTTGAACAGATGGTTAGTTAGTGTAAAGGAGGTAATGCTAAATGGAGTGACCATTTAGCATTATCTCCTTTACAGTAATTAATTTCGTGTTCTAAATGTTAACCACAAATTGGGGAAAATGGGAAAAGTTAGTGAGCTAGCAACATTACGTGGGTGTGAAGTAAGACGTAAGCGGGGCGTTTTCACTGTTTTTTGACACAGTGCACTGCATGCAATAATGGCTAATTTGGATTCCATATGTTCTGAATTCTGTGGTAATATGTTTATAAAATCGGTAGTCGGTATAAATGCGATAAAGTGCTATTAAACTTATGTTTGTATGACCTAAATATATGTTATATTTTTGCTGATTCGGTTGTTAAAAGCTAACACTTGTAGGTACCTACAGCTTGTATAACGTAATATAGCCGCAGTACAGCTGTTATAGTTTAAAACAATCTTTTTTTGCCAGTTTAATTGCATCGATTTTGATGATATTTTTCACGGAGATACTATACATACTATACACACCTAAGATTGTAACGGCCAATTGACATTTACCATCTTATCGGCAAAGACGTGTCGTGAAGCGATTTAGCGTTTATGAGTAGCTAATACAAAAAGAAAAAAAAAAAGGAATAAAAAAACCACATTCCAATTAATAAATTCCAAACGGTTTTGTGTAGCGTCAACCAAACCAGCACGTCTATAACAACATCATTAAATTATAATTTACTTTCTAAGAAATGATTACCAATTGTTATTGTTGTAAATTACAAAGTTGAATTATGTAATTTAAATTTAAATTCTATTAACAAAGCGAGTATTAATTAATGTAGCCGTATGTGATTACCAAATCTAAGAATATAAATAAATATTTTATACAAATAAGCTAATTTATTTATGTCTCCCCTAGTGTCAATTATATCACCGGGGTAAAGATAAACATTTATCTTCTCCCACAGTTTTATCAACTCTCAGAGCACTGGCGCACAAGTGGAAATGATATAACTTCTCCTATTCCATGTTCCCGTGGTTTAAAAGGTGGAAACGTCAGTAAGTTCTTTCTATTGAAGAATTCCATGAAAGTAGCATTATTTGTGTAGGTGACTCTAACTTCATACTTAATTAATCATCACCATCATGTTAACTAATGACCTCATGAAGGAAGATCCAAATCCCAAGGTCTTGGGTTT
Organism: Pararge aegeria; assembly: GCF_905163445.1. Lineage (NCBI taxonomy): Eukaryota > Metazoa > Arthropoda > Insecta > Lepidoptera > Nymphalidae > Pararge > Pararge aegeria. The sequence goes on along the minus strand of NC_053180.1, from coordinate 20,570,948 downwards.
CTTACCCAAGAAACCCAAGACTGGACTCCCAGCGGCTCCGTGCGACACGCTTGACGTCATCCGTCCACCTCGTCGTCGTCTACCGTAGCTGCGTTTACGACTACCATACTCCTTAACAGGTTAGCCCGCTACCATCTTAGACTGCATCATCACTTACCACCAGATGAAATTGCAGTCAAGGGTCAACTTGTAGCTGAATAAAAAAAACTCCCTAGCATGCAATCGAGCAGCGTGGTGGGTCTAAGCTCTATATCCATCTTAGAAATGCGCCCAGCTGTGGGAGATTCATAGGACTAATTATGATGATGGCGAGAATCAGCGTCCAAAAATTAATTGGCATAAAAAAGTTTAACTTACCTCGTGGCTGGTTACCACCCTACCGGCAAAGACGTGCCGCCAGATATCTTCGTCGTTGAAACCGATTAGGGGTACGAGTTTGATACAACTGCCATACCCTAACAGGTTAGCCCAGGGTTTCCAATCTTATTACGCCACCGGCGGACTTACAAGTTAAAAAATTTTAAACGGCGCCCGCGGTCTACCATTATTGGTTAAAATAGATAGGTACTTGTTAGTTAGGCAGATAAGCGCCAAAAATAAAACATTCTCATCATAAAGTAGTAAAACCATAATGAATAGTAAATTTTAATTCGTTTAACAAAGAATGAAGTAAAATAAAGTTACCCCAAAAATGGGATAGTGTGGGACAATCGCTAACACCGCCGCTGCACAAAAACTATCAAAAAATTATTTTTCTTGATTTTATTGAAGTACAGCTTTCTACAGGGCCCCAGGGTTGTTGGGAAGCCCTGGGTAACTGGACTGTATCATTACTTGGCTCACCACCAAGTGAGATTACGTAAAGAGCTAACTTATGGAGGAATTACAAAAAAAACTTTTTACAAACAAAAAAATTTAATAAAAAAGAATACACCAGAATGACCTCCCTATTAATAGGTATAATATAACAGTAACATAACACCCCATCATAATTACAATTAAACAATTGTATCACCAAAATTATCACCATTGTCAAAAATATATTTAGTATTACATTTGACGTTTCTTATGAATAGTTAAAAAAGTTGTATAAAAATATAAAAATATAAAATTAAAATCTTCACCGAATCTATAAAAGTATGGTTCTCTGTCTGTGCATTTTATAGTTTGGATTGTAAACCGCTGCTGGCGATCGATTTGCTTTTATACTGCCATACATCCTGGGAAGGAAAGAAATTGTTACTATAACGAACGGTTTATAAAACATATTAAAATTATATGAAGACAATGGGATTAAAGAAAAAAAAACCCTCGACACAGTAAATGATGGCATACCTATTTTTTTTTTTTTTTTTTAATGGCTTGCGTTTGTACCAATTGGGTACGATTTACTTCGCCAATGTCACGTGGTATGGAGGAGACACGATGGCATACCTATATTGAGGAAGTTATAAAAAAAAAAAAACCGACCGATTTTGTGGTCGCGGCCATCTTGGATTTAAACTGTCAAACAGTCAAATAAAGCTTTTATTTACTATGATATTCTATAGATGATATTCTATAGTTGGGTGTACATGGGTGTAGATAATTATCTTCACCCGCTCGAGGTCTTCTCGAGATAGAAGATAGAATAGAAGAGAATGAATACGGAGAGAAATAAAAATTTAATAATGTAAGTTTATTGTTTAAATAAAATAAAGCAAAATCTAGCCCGGCGAAGCGGGCTGGGTACGCTAGTACCTATTATATAAAATTTAATACATCATACTTTCCTATTATAGGATGAAAAACACACTTTTTATATATTTTATATGTTTCTAAAAATATCCAAACCGCGGGTGGAAAACACTACATCTCCACCTCGCGGGTGGGAATGCAGTGTACTCTTTACTTTTAATTTTAATATCCTGATCATTGATGGCACGTGGAACACCTATAAACAGAGCAATACTTGCACAGGGTATGTAAAGAGCACGTCCTGCAACATGCCGCCCGGTGTCCATCAATTACCATAATTTGGGTCCGTTTTTGGGTCCAATTACCGTCAATTACCTACTACTAGAAAATAAAAACACGCACGCGTGTTCGTGTTGGTGCGAATGCGTGTACGCGTGCACGTGCGTGTTGCTCGTCTCACCGCGAAGCTGAGTCGGAAGCCCCTCCGCTCGGCCTCCGCCTCGACCTCCCGGGCGATGGGCTCCTGCACCGTGCGCGACACGTCGATGTAATGGCAGTCCTCGTGCGCGTAGTGCGCCGTCAGCGACTTGCGGTAGCCCTGCGCACAAACACATACAACCCATCGTGGTCACTACACAATTGATGAATTCATTATCGACGAGACTTCTTGGAAGCAGGCCACTCCGCTCTCATCTCGAAAAAGAGCAATTTGCTGAGTTTCATGCCAGCTCTACTCAGTAGAATCTGCCTATCGAACCGGTGGTAGTCACAACAAACAGACTGATTTGACGTTTCAAAAGTGCTTATACTTGGTGTACTTGAAATAAATTAATATTGAATTTTGACAGCGACGAACGTTTAACAGTAAAAAAGAGTTTGTTTGAGCTCGCTAACACTTAACTCTAGTATTGACAATGCCTTATTACCTATAGCCTAATATTGAAAGATTAAGTATGCCAATACATCCTATTTTTTGAACATAATATATATGCCTACGTGTAATAATAAAGGGTATTAAACCTCCCTATTACTAAGGCAATACACACATCGCCATCAGCTAGCCCCAAAGTAAGCGTAGCTCGTGTTAAGAGTACTAAGATAGGTGATGAATTTTATTTTTATGAATATTATACACATAAATACTTATTATATACAGATAAACACCCATACACTGAAGAACATTCTAGTTCATCACACAAAAAATTTCAATTGTGGGAATCGAACCCTCGTCCTTGGACTCAGAAAGCAAGGTCACTGCCCACTGCGCCAACTGGATGTCAAAGATTGTGTCTAGATTGAAGATACATTATTTAAATCACATTAAGTTACCTAATCTCCAAAAATAAACATTGTTTTAGTTTTTTTATCACGTTGCATATTAAGTTTAGATTCTGTTGTTTATCCAAAATAAAAAAAAATTCAATTGAGAATTCATCCAAATAAAATTGTCGCAGTCATACGATAAGCATAGTCTTTGTTTTGTATCAAAAATAAATACAGGGGAGAGCACGAGTTTTTACTCGTTTAGGTATCAGTGATTCAACCAAACATGTATTCAGCTATGATTTCTGTCACAATTTAATAATCGCGTGAATAAATGTTTTTATTATTATTTTATAATGTTGATCGATGTAGCGACTTAAACCTACCGTGGTAGTGTTAGGTCCGGAGCCGTGCACTATCAGCGGGTGGAAGAACACCGTGTCCCCCGGGTTCATCTCCAGCTGGGCGCGGCGCTCCTGGGACACCGCGGCGTCCAGGATGCCGTGGTACATCTTGTTGGAGTCCTGGGGAGCGACAACCATCCCCTTCAATACGACAGTTTAGTTTGGAGAACCTAGTTTAACAGGGTGCCCTAATGTCACCTAGATGACATTACGGTTTCCCAGTGTTTTAACTTAATGGCGCTCCTTCGATAGTTAACTTTTACACAAGCGAATATGTAAACGTATGTAGAACGTCTCATACGTACTAGGCTCTCAGAATCGTACCTATTCAATTAAATATTTTGTTTAGTTAAGTTGTTGCGGTGTCAGCATAATGTTTATTTCGCAACTTCTATCGCCAACGTCCATACCATGTTGAATACACCGGTTCTCGTCCGATCCCGAAGTTAAGCAACATCGGGCGCGGTCAGTACTTGGATGGGTGACCGCCTGGGAACACCGCGTGATGTTGGCTTTTTGTTTTTTTCTTTTAGTTTATTTTTTAATATTTACAATATTATATTAGTCCACTGGTTAAAAGTGGGTTACATTTGTATCTCAGTATTACTTCTTATTCAAATAAAAAGATTAATTATCAAGGCTATTTACATAGCAGTAAAGTATTTTTAATTAATTCGAATCGGACATTTAATTCAAAGTTTAAATATTTGAAGACTACACTGAAACAAAAAAGGTTACTTTATAGTTGAAAGTTCTTTTTAAAAATTTGAACATGAACTACATATTTTTGAAAAGACTTATATAAGAGTAAAGGCTCACAGATTCTCCATCTCCAATTTAACAAAGAGTAAGCAAAGTGATTAATTTCATCTGTACTAACATTAAAGAGGTAGAGTTTGTTAGTTTGTGACACAGTCTGGATCTACCGATTTTGAACATTCTTTCAAATATACAAAGCCTCATTATTTGTGATCGCCATATTAAACTGGAAATTGAAAAGGACTTTGCGTAGTAATTAGATTGGCAAAGTAATATTCTATGATTTAAAAGTGAGACCTTCGAAAATGTTGCTTCTGTATTTTTCCAGTAGAAACCTATGTTTTTCCCGTGATAATCCTTGATAATTTGACAGTTTTATTTAGTAGTAGTAGAGCTCGTCCGGGAAGTACTACCACCATACTTATTTCTGCCGCTAACCAGCATTGTTGCAATGCTGTGATCCGTGGGCGTGGTTTTCGGTGTAGTTACAGACACATGAGCCTTTACATGTACGCCACAAGTAGATGGACACAGGACAACACTTTTCAGGGTGTGCTCCTTGCATGCCCTTTGAAGTTTGCTCTGTTTATAGGCGAGGGTTTTCCATTTACCATGAGGTGGGCTATCGGCTTGGTCAGTTAATTATTAACATTAAAAAATAAAACAGGATGCAAGATATATCTATGCAATATTTAGCCAAAAGGTTTATTTTTAAATCCTTCGGAAAAGTTCCGGGATAATAAAATATATTTTCATCTTTAGAATGCGATACATGTGCCAAATATCATCACGATCGTTGTAGTAGTTGAGTCGAAATTAGTAAAACTAACAACATTTTTAATAAACTAAAAATAAGTTGAGAATCACATAATCCAGGACACGGATTTGTTCTAAATATATACCTACTCAAAGGATGCGTATGACGAATCCTTAAAGTTGTATTGATTCTAGGAATAACGTTATATGTTTATCTTCAACGTAACGTCTACAAATAGAGTTGAAGAATACTTTAAATTATTGTACAAAAAATCGTAATGACCACTAGTAAATAAAAATAAATAAAAAATAACAAATTATTACTTTTCACACCTTTTTGTACTTTTTTATAATTTTTCCTTTATTTTACATTTGATTTTAGATTTTGTTTTTTATTACCTCTTACTTAGATTTTGATGATTTTGTATTTCATGCTTGTCCTTTCTATGTAATTGTCCTTTTTTATAACTTGTTGTTGTTTAGTCGCGAGGATTCAGTGACGACGAAGATAATGGTTTTAATATGCAGCTATACTGAGCCAGCTCCACACATTTTTTTTTATACTTTAACAAATTTATGACACAAATGCAACATTTTACACAAATGTGTGACAATACTGGCGATTTTTCTTTCTTTCAATAGGGCTTTCATGAAAATAATTTATCGAACAGGCTTAGTTCTGCTGCCTATGCAGTGAAGAAGATATGCCATATGACAGACGTAGAAACTGCAAGTGTATTTTAGTTACTTTCACAGCAAATGGGGTAATGCTGCTGATATTAGCACTAATTTCGTGCTGCAGAAGGTGGCTATTCGATGCGATCCATAAAAGAAGACCGAGAGTCATTGGAAGATAAATTTAAAGATATTTTAATAATGACAGTGTATAGCTAAAGAATATGTTTGAAAATTTAATGTTCATATTATATTTCTAAATTTAAAAAAAATAGTGACTTCAACGTCTTGAACATTAGAAGCAAAAATAATAGCAGTGCAATAAACTAGGCTACATAAAATTTGTAATTTGATTAAAAATATATAGAAGTTATACAAATTTACAATAAACCACATGTTGACTTCTTGGAGATGTGTCTTAAAAAGCTCGAAGATTAAATTGAACGTAAGCTTATAGAAAAGTTCTAGCCGTACGTATATTATAAATGCGAAAGTAAATCTGGCTGTCTGTCTGTTTTGTTTTTTTTTTGTTTCAAGGCTGGACGGATCTTAATGAAACTTGGCAAGGAGAAAGATTATATTCTGGAGATGTACACATCATGGCCTGTGTCCATCTTGTCTTGTCTCTTTTGTGTCAAAAGATAATCTTGAAGATGATGATAAAAACGATGTTGTTAATGAGCAATCTACTGAGTTTCTTGCCAGCTCTTTTCATTATAATCTGCATTCCGAACCGATGGTAGAGTCACTACAAACAGACTGACTTGACGTTTCAAAAGTGATTATATACTTGGGCTACTTGAAATAAATGAATTTAGAATTTTTCGAATTATGTTTTTGAAGTTAGATACGTGGAAATCGGAATTTAGGTAATCAGATTTAAATGATAAAATATTAATAAATTATTTTGGAAAATTCCCTCTCGAGGTTTAGACGACACAAATTTTGTCATATAGACAAGTAACAAAAAGCCAACATCACGCGGTGTTCCCAGGCGGTCACCCATCCAAGTACTGACCGCGCCCGATGTTGCTTAACTTCGGTGATCGGACGAGAACCGGTGTATTCAACATGGTATGGACGTTGGCATTAAGCAAGACATAAATAATGTTCAGTATGAGGTAGATGTTGGCACTGCCGCGCCACTGAACAAAACGTGGAAAGATGTGAACTAACTTGTGGACCAATCGTCTTGACAAAGTAGTTAACAATGACGAGGTATACGTTATACCCAACAGATGTCGCTGTATGTGTCGTGTACTGTTATGTCTCACGCTGGGGAGATTCTCACCCGACGAATCACTACCCCGGCGTAACACCATTACGGCATCGCTTCTCGGCCTTTTGGCTAAGATCAAAGTGTAGTATCTGTTCTTTTCAGCTTAATATCTGAAAGTTCCCACAATGTGGGACCAGTATATTAAACTGATTTTTGTAAACCGACGGGATGTTCGGGGCTCGCTCCACTCCCGTCACGGGTCGGCCCGGCATTGCAGTGCCGCCGGGATCGGCCCACATAAAATACCTTTAAAACTTTGGGGAATTTAAATATATGTCGACGACCCACCGTACGTGTTCTGTAAACACATGAAACTTGAGTAGCGTACAAGATTTGGTTGCTCGCTATAAAAGTAGGAGTGAAATTGGCTCGCATTCGAATCTCTTTATAAAAAGCCCAAATTTGCCTAAAATTCTTCAGCTCAGCTTTTGGCAGAACGCTCGTGAAATCGGACAGGAGTTACGATTCTAGAACCAGTGACATAAGGTCTATATTACTTTGACGATACAAGAATGTATGTACTTATTTTAACGCTCAAATTCAACCACGCTTCTACAACAGTCGTTTTAGATAAAATACCAACAAAATTAGAATGTTCAACCCAAAAATGAACATTTAGGTGTTTCGATACTCGAAATGACTGAATGAAATCTTATGATAAATTTGGGTAGGGTGCATAAGCCCGCCTTACCTTATCCTGTTTTTTACACAGATAAGGTAAGAGGGGACCTGTTTCCTGCATTGGGACATCAAATCAGTTGAAAGCAACTTACAGGCAGGTTCCCGTGTTCATACAGAATGTTTCGCTTATGCGATCCGGGTACAACGTAGAGGCAGCCGTTGTCTATGGTGACGTCATCGATGGCCGTCCACGCCGCGATGATTTTCTCAGCCGGACGGAACGGAAAGTAGTAGAGATCCTGGAATATATAAATTATTTCTTCATTAAAAATATAATATTACATAAATATAACTTGATATTTTTATATTTCGTTGGGAGTGTTTTATATACTTTTTTACGCCATTAAGTCTTTTATATGTAGCAGTTCTACACGCCATTAAGTCTTTTGTATGTAGTGTTCAGACTGTAGTATTTTTTATCTGTGATGCGCACAGTTCCCGTATTTTAACTTTTAAGCTGCGTCTATGATGAGCTGACTTGCTCATAACACTAACGCCCTCAGCAAATTTGCGTGTAGGCTAGACAGTCCTCTCTGGAGAACTTTGAACCATGCTCATATTAGCGCTAGAGGATGCAAGTAGTTCTTTAAATAGTTTTAAGTACTAGTGATAGGAACTGACATAGGAGAAAGTAAATATTGTAACTAACAAAATATGTAATTTTGTTCTGAAACAAAAATATACTTTATTATTGTAAACGGAGAATCTGGTTTAGATGTTAGACTTTGCTCATTATTTTGTAGTTATTTTGGGTTATACGTAAGACATCAATTGGAAATTGGCATCACGGATCGTTTTGTGAATAATTGTACTAATTGTGATTATAAAATTCTAAACATTTGACATTGACATCTTGGAGATGTCTCTTAAAAGGTTCAAAGTTTAAAAAAGCTTGGGTGTGAATTATTGCTCTAGCCAGGTAGCTCTTCTAATAATTTTAAATGACAATGTGAGATGGTGATAACAAAGAAAAAAACACCCGCTTAAGTATGGTGTGGGCTTCTGCTCAGACCGGTACGCGTTTGGAACCCTGGTAGCTTTAGTTTTAAGTTTACGAATATGGTTATCGCCATAATTTCACCACCGTGTACTTCTCATGTAATGTACGCATCAAAATTGCCACCTATCCAAATCTCTTTCAGATGCTGGGAGTGTAATTGGAAATCCCACTGCTTTTATTTATCAAGATAGTTAGAATTCAATGGTCAATAAATAAAGCTTTTTACCAGTTTGATTTAACTTTTTTAAATGTTGGATAGAAGCAGACGTTACTTTGCAGAATACCATGATATACAATCAATATTTAGCTTACTCGAATAAAGATATTTTAGACTTTTTTTTGACGTTTCAAAAGTCAGCTTTTCGGTGTAGATTAGTAATGCATTATTTGTACTAAATCGCAGAACTTTCAGTGATGGTCGGCATTATATGGAAGTGTTTCCACCGTGGCGCTGCGAGTCACCGCGGCAGGGCGGCGCGTGCACCTGGTGCGGCGGGTGGCGCGCGCTGGCGGGCGGCTTGTTGATGAGCATGCTGTTGACCACGCGCAGCGGCGCGCCCACGAGCTGGCGCAGCACGTGCAGCAGGCGCGGGTGCTCCGTGTACGACGAGAACACCTCGTCGAAGTGGATCTCTGACACCTGCCACCAGGTGAGATGGTGATAACAAAACTAATACGCGGCTAAGTTTGTTGTGGGCTTCTTCTTAGACCAGGGCGCGTTTGGAACCCCCGTAGCTTTAGTTTAAAGTTTACTTGTTATAGCCATCACTACTCACTGCTATGTACACATTTTGGATATAATCAACGCATCTCAAGTGCCATCTATGTGCCTATTTGAATAAAGAAATATTTGACTTTGACTTTACTCCAACTAAGTGCCAAGTGTCAGATTTTTCCATTGACCGTCGTAACTTCTATTATGGTATCGTTAACCCCTTGTCATTGTGGGAGAACACCCGTGCCCCGTAGTGGGCCGGTGATGGGTTGATATGATACTGTATCGAAGTACTGAGAAACCGTATCGAAACTAGATGGCGCTCTTTCAAATATTAATTAACTTTCAAGCGATCGAATAACTAAAAATAGGTAGAAAATCTCACACTAGGCCCTCGAGAATCGATTTTAAATCTTATTTTGTTTAGCAGTGCGTTGCGGTTGCATTCTTAATATTTTTTTCGCCACAATATTCGCCAACGTCCATACCATGTTGAATACACCGGTTCTCGTCCGATCACCGAAGTTAAGCAACATCGGGCGCGGTCAGTACTTGGATGGGTGACCGCCTGGGAACACCGCGTGATGTTGGCTTTTTGTTACTTTTGTTTAATATTTCATATTAGAATATTTTGTGTCAGATTATATTGCCATATAGAATTCTGATGAATTTGACCCATAAACATATTATCTCACACCTGGCACTCAGTAAGAAGCCAAGATTTGCTAGCTCGCAACCGAGTATATCAACCTCTATACCTACAAATTAAAATAACCCTTATGAACCTCGATTTAGAGTCGCAAATCTTGTACTTCCTAGATTTTATTTAGCCAAACGTTCTGCTTAAGGCACTAGCTGAAGACTTGTAGGCAAATTTGAGCTTTAAATTGACATAAATAAGATCAATTTCCTCAGTTGAAGAATGTAAGTTTTAAAGTAACCTAAAAAAATTTTTTTTTATGCATTAGCAATACAATTGGTGAAAGCTTTCATTATTGTCATGTAGTTTCAAATCTTTTATTTTAGATAGGTACCTTTACAACAACACAAATACATTACCTATGTTGGTTTTTCAATAAATTTATCAAAAAATCAAGAGTTCCCGGGTTCGAGCATGGAATGTTTATAACAGCTATAACCCAACAGTGTGGCCCGTTACTAACTTACACTGCATCATCACTTACCACCAGGTGAGATTGTAGTGCAGAGCTAACTAGAGGTCAAACAAAAAAAAATGTGTATAAGGTATAAAAATATATGATCATATGATATACTTTAATTTATTCTTTAGTATTTAAGTACCTACCTATTAATTGTCTTCACGAGTAATCTACACAATGCTAAAGGTGCAATTATAATTATTATGCTCTTCGAGTTTTTAACGCACGGCAAAAAGACAACGAAGTGTTATAGGTTTGCCGTAAATGTGTGTATGTCTGTGGCATCGTAGCTCCGCATCGATTATTCGCCATCGATTTTTTTGGTGAATTAGTCAGGAGTATTCTTGGTAGCTCTATGTTTGATGAAAAATAGTCCAAGATGGCCGCCGCCACAACAACGCGGATTACATATATTTTCACAATTCCCTCAATATGGGTATAAATTAACTTGTTTTAGGCTTTTTACGTTCATCGTCATTCTAATCATCCCTTCAACTGATTGACGTCCACTGCTGGGCTTAGGTCTTTTGTAGGAAGTTCTAAAATCCACGGTCCCGGGCCTCTTGATTTTACTTTCATATTAGAAAATTTAAATAACTTCCAAGCCCTAATAGTGCTTCTATCACACCTGCACGTAACTTGTATTACTTCGATTTAAAACGCACTGTGGTAGACATAGACCATCCGTTTTTTTATTTTACATTATTGCAATTGAGTTAAGAAATTAGAAAGAGACATTTTCAATCTACCGCGTAGTACATTTTTTTTAAATAAATACCAATAGTTAATAACATTTCCTTGAATAAATATATCCTCATAATGAAATAGATAAAAAAAATAATTCTTTTGTCCACATTCACAATTATGCGAATAATACTACCGCTTAATACTTCCTCGAGTGTAAAATAAAATGTACTATAGTCCATACTAGTTGCATAATGTACTATTGTAATTCCTTACCTTATTTATCAGCTGTTCCCCCTTGGCCCCTTTAGCTGCGAGGCTCGGCTCCTTTACCAACACCATACCACCTCTATCCACTACCCCCTTGCAAATATTAATAAACCTTTGTCTGAAAATCAATATCCTTAAATAAGTCACAAGAATAAATAATAAGGCTATACCTAATTATTTATACAATAAGAATTCAGATCATCTACCAAATAACAGTAAAAATGAATGTGTAATCAATTCTTAGTTTCATGGAAATATGCCCATATCTAACAATTTATATAATGGATGGACCACAAATGCAGTTTTTTTCAGTTTGATCCCCAGCGGGGCGGGGGGAAATTAGGAATTTTAAATTTCAGAGTTTTCTTTGGTCTGGTCTGGTTTCTGCCATGGCTAGTTATTAATCTCCTGATAAAAATAAATTAAAGTAATATAAATGTTAATTCTTAAAAATATTTTAGATAAAATAAAATTTAGAATTATTAGGTAATCAGCAAAAATCAATGTAAGTAGGTGCTATATTTTGTAACACATTCAACTGTAACTCCACTTGTAGGATATTCACACTTACTTGCATCCATACAAACATGTGAAGTCAATAAGCCCTTTAATAACCAGGTATCCATTGTCCTCATAAAACTGTCTTTCTTCTGTGGATATTGTGTATGTCTCAGCCATTTCCGACGCTATCTGCATTCTAAAATGTATATCAAATAATGTATCAGTCTCATCAGACTATTCACTGCTCCGTTCTTCTCATTTTTCATTTTTTATTAGTTATGTTTGAGGATAATTATTTATTTTATTTATTGTGTTTCATATTTAATTTTTTTATATTTTTTTTTATGATATCATTTTTATATATTATATTTATATTTGTTACTTATATATTATTATGTCTTTAGTTATAAATATTGTTTTATATATATCTATACTAATATATAAATCTATAGAGTTTTTTTACGGTTGTACATCCGATTGATATAAATTTTGCATCCATGTAGAGGATACATTGACTTAATGGATAGGCTAACTTTTTTATAAGTGTTAAATCTCGGAAGTGTATAATGATTAGAAAAAATCATAAAAAACTAAATTATGAATTTTAACTCTTTTAGACATGAAATTTGGACAGAATTTTTTTGGGCTATGTTACAAGCAAACAAGAATGTATTGAATGAAGTTTAAATCACAAAATCGGTTACGGATAAAAAAAATAAAAAATGTTATACTAAAATTCCCACATACTTAAAATTAATAAATAAAAGTTTCATGTTTGTTAAACTTAGGTCGCTTACTATCAGATTTTGAAAAATTTTAGCCCTAGAGGAGATTGTGAGGGCATTAAAATTATTTATATAATTATAATTGTTGATAATCCTAAAGGTTTTTTTATAGTAATAAATGATGGACCAAGCTGTGGTAACCTAATGGTTAGTGAAAAACCATAATTTTTTACATAAACAGAGGAACACTTTAAATGCCATGCAAGGAACACATCCTATGAAATGACACCCTTCGGACTGGAACGCAGTTTAGCAGCTTAAATAGGCATGGGGGTAGTAGGGACTCCCCTGGACAAGCTTGGCCACAAAATGCTTTAATAGGTACTACTACTAAAACTTTAAGTGCGGAAAAGTCTATCAGTCAATGATTGCAACTACATATCTATAATTTCCAAATAATACTGGTTGCCTCTGGAAGTAAGAGGGACATCTTTAGTGCTAAAACACATATCTATATATATAAAAATGTTATGTTGATTTGTGTACGCTTCAAAAACACAAAAAGTTCTGCAATGATCTGGCTGAAATTTTAGCATGATATATAATATGCATCAAGGATTGTTTTATCTATTTTTCTAAACCATTCAATCTCAATGTGCCACAGCGAAGCGTGGCAGGGTAAAACTAGTATCATATATATTTATTTAAGTAATGAAATATTTATTTTATGGGTATATGTTAATATGCATCGCCTAACTATTTTCTGTTTATCTTCGCCATTGGTTGCCTAGAAGAAATCGCTATGAAGTGATAAATAAAAGCCAAATTGTATAAGTTGTTTTGTTATACTTTTTTATGTACTTTTTGTGGTGTGCAATAAAAGTATATACATAAATTCATTCATCGATATATGATGTACATAGCTCATACTAAAATGTATCAAATCAACAAAGTGAATTTTTGAGATGGTCATCCCTATTGCATGCAAGTTAGAAAGATTTTATAATTGTTTCTTGAAACCTGTGAAAACATTGAAAATAAGTTTTGGATACATATTATTATACTATTAATATTAAAAGTGACAAAATATTTATAAGCTCCTTTCGATAGTATGAAGACTCCTTAAAAAAGGATACAGTTTATTACTACTTTTATAACATTTTCAGTTTGGACCCATAGGCAGGTAATATATTTATGTTCAGATCTCTGATAGAGGGATGGACGGAAATGGCTAATTCACATAAATAATTAATCTTAGACCTACTCAAGTAAAACAAGTTGACTGTGTTGCTTACCTTGGTACAAATAATAGTTAAATTTATCTGATCACTCCACCTTTGTGTTTGCAATTAATTTACGTTAACCCGATATTTTATGATGGATTTCAAATAATAAAAAATTGTGGAAATCTAGTTGAACTCTTGTAGCCACTGTTGTTGTTTACAAAACCAACAAAAATTGTTATAATTCCAGCAGTCAGCTGACTTTGGCATTGACGTCTGCACTCTGAGGGCTCTTAAGCCTCGAGTATCCATAGCCTCGAGAAAAAATGACAGCTAACTGACAGAATTTTTTTTTAAATTATAAATAGTTGCATAGCTGTGGGTTCAGCATTTTTAAAATTATATGAACTAATTCATATTGGTAAAGTTTATTAAACGGGAATTTGTTAATCTTAAAATACTTAACTGAAACACCGATCTTGATGAAATCTGGCACTGATATACCCTTAGACTCTTAACATGCTCTTTGAGAGGCTAAGCTAGTTATAGGATAACCTTAAAAAATTCGTAAAATTAACAGTGCTGTGGATTTATGAATAACCAAAACAGTGCCGTACATCTCGTAGAATATAATTGCAAATTTAGCCATGCCAGGAATCAAATCAAAACCAGCCATTGCGCCTGGTTCCTAAACGTAGTTGCGACGTTAGTAACAAGACGGTGATGGGCTGAAAGCGTTATTTTTCGTTCAATTCTAAAATTACTATACCATATATTTTATGATGGACTTCAAATAATAAAATATTGTGAATATCAAGTTGCAGTTTATTGACGGCCGATTGGCGCAGTGGGCAGCGACCCTGGTTTCTGAGTCTAAGGCCGTGGGTTCGATTCCCACAACTGGAAAAATATTACTGTGATGAACATGAATGTTTTTCAGTGTCTGGGTGATTATCAGTATTTTATAAGTATTTATGTATATTATTCATAAAATTATTCCTCAATCATCTACTGAGATACTAAAGTACGTTATGGGTACCAACCCATAACACTAGCTTAACTAGTTAATTAATTTAACTGGTTAGTTTAAGTTAATAATTTGGGTGCTGAACTAATTAACCTGGTTTAATTTTATGGCCGGTTTAAACGGCCAAATTGTACAGCACTACTAGCTACGCTTACTTTGGGGCTAGATGTCGATGTGTGTATTGTCTTAGTGTATTTATTTATTTGTTATTTATTTATCAGACGAGTGGGCAACGTTGATCGACTTTAGAAGTCCGAGTTTGCCTAACTTCTGCCCCTCTAAGAATCCCTCAAGCCAGCAGTCCCGGTAATTATGATTAAAACCTGATAATAATCTTGTATGAGTCGGTGTGCTCCTCAGCCTACCAACCCTCTTTGGAAGTGTGGTCTCAGTCGTGGTAGGTAGGTACTTCTCTGATTCAAAATATAATTAATCAAATAACAATATTTACATACTTAGGATAGGATAGCAAAAATAATCAAACAATTATTTTATTTTATTCAAAATTCACTTGGTTTCGAATACGCACCAACAAATATGGGTACATCTACCTCTTTATCTATAATCATGAATAAAAATGGTTTGTTTACATTGAAATTAGTGGGGCTACTCCTGAAAGAGAACTGCGCTTCTGTGACTGCAGCAGCGACCGTGCCTTCTTCTGTCACTTCTATATCAGCTTTTTGGATTAAATTGGACACGTATGTAGGGTAGCTGGATAAGTTTGGAAACTGTGCGCTATTGCTGTCAAACATCGTCTTTAAGCCCATATCTTCTAAAAGCTCCTTTAAGTTATTCAGATCTGAAGTTATTTTAAATCGAGGAAGGTTTAGAGCCATTTCAAGCGGGCCGAATTCATCAAATAAACATTGTATAGACTTCAAACTTATATTTTTAAGTTTATCGATTACAGTGAATACGGAAACATCTTTGTGTGGCAGAAATACCAACATCGAGTACCTCTCTCCGCTCCCGTACGGAAGTTCTATTACACTTGCACTAACTATATTTACATCTCTAAAATTGAAAGTTTTCGTTATATACATCGAATTAGTTTTCCCGATAAATGTTCCTTTCTCGTTGTAAAATCCTTCAACTTGCGTATTTTCGTTCGGGAATGGAAATTTCCACGCGCCTTTGAAAAATATGGCATCGATCATAACTAAAAGTACGTCCTGTAGATCTGCTGGGGCCACGATCTCGTCTATAACTTCGTGCGTCGCTTCGCTCACGTAGTCATTTATCGTCTGGGCTGCTGCATCTGCATTATCAAATGCCAGGCTCTTAAATGTAGTGCCAGCTGCTGTATTCATTTTCCTTCTGAAGGCTTCGAGGATTGGCATCTTATCGTCAACATATATCGCAGAGCTTTTCTCAACCACAACATCCGTCTCATTGTTGACGGCGATCGAGTTTGCGAGCTGCAAGTATTTGTAGTTGAAACACTTACGTTTGTGTAATTTGAGAACTTGCCTCATTTCGGCGAGGGTGATGTCCGCAGCGCCAAGAGAGATAGACGATAGTAGTGACCATGCCGATAGTGTAGACGCCACGAAGTGATTCTCCTTTTCCTGTGCGAGCCTGGTCAACAGTTCCACAGAAAATTCATACACTGATCTCTTAAAAAACGGCTGTGCCTTCTCGACAGTGCATTGGGTAAATGCATGAGGAGTGAATGCACAAATTAATAGAAATACTAATTTATTCATCCTGTACGTTTAACTTGAATAAGCTTTTAAGACTGATAGCTAGCGAAGCAGAATTATTTAAGACGTTATCAATTTGACCGACCGCCGTGATAAACCAAAGGTTAGAGTTGTGTTCTATTTGGAAACATCCAAGTTACAAGTCACAACCAAACAAAAAAACTCGAGTAGGTAGGTAAGGCTCGCGAGCGACGGCTTATGAAATATCAAATCGTTTCTAAGAAGATAAATGTTTTTATTTTTCCTAGACTGAGAATTCCTATATCTATAATATTTTGTAGGAATTAAGACTCCAATTTACTTATCTGTAACTTATCTTAACGTAAACCAAAAACTTAGTTACCCTTTTTACGAAAATTGCGTGGACGATTAGTATGAAATATCCCACATGTATATAGTTTATATATGGAAGGAGAGCAGAATGCCAATATTTTTCTTAATAACGCAAACATTTTTATAGACTAGCGCATGGCCGCAATCACACCTGATTAATGCAGCCTAACATGGAGCGCGCTTGCTTAGAAGATGCCTATTCACTCTTGATTCGAAGGTTACCTACCTTAGTACCTAGTAGTAGTACCTACCTCATTTAGTAGTAGTGGGAAAGTTAAAGCTGGAAGGGCAGACCTTTATGGTGCGAATCAGAAACGCGGATGCAAAGCGCTTCGTACTTGTCCAAGGTATATCAACCACGTAGGTCTTAAACACCGATACACGAAGTTTTGGTATTAGTATGAAAGTCAGTAATTTTTCAAGTAACATTGATAAATAAGATCGGCCGTGGCTTGTGGCACTCTACTGACACACAAAGATAAAGCTTAAAAGATACAACTAAGCAAAAATAAAACCAAAAAACTGCAATAAAACTTAGATTACTTAATAAACCAACAAGTATAATAATAACAAAACTGAATGTAAATTATGAATAAATTATGAATTAAATATATATAAAAATTGGAAAATGATATTTGCTTCACAGTTTCCTGGTATTAAAACCTGAAACTAGGTGCTTTTAATTTTCCCTGAAATTAGATATAATATTCGAAAAATATTTTTTCGCACTCGTCTTTTTGTTAAACTGTAATATGATTTCCCGTAAGTACTTATATTCATAATAAATTTATTTTAAGTAGGCCTAATATAAGTACTTTTGAAACGTCAAGTATGTCTGTTTGTGGTGTCTCTACCACCGGTTCGAAAGGCAGATTCTACCGAGAAGAAGCCGGCAAGAAACTCAGCAGTTGCTCTGTCCCAACATCGTTTTAAAATTTAACAATCTTTGTTCTATATATATATTTTGAAATCTATATATATATATATATAAAAGAGATAGTGTGTGGGTATGTTCCCTATAGGCTCCGAAACGGCTGAACCGATTTCAATGAAACTTTCAGAAAATCTCCGGATTGACCTGGCGAGTAATCCTGTAAAGTTTGGTGACGACCGGAGCACTCCTAGTTTTGAACTGTCAAACTGTCAAATACAGCTTTTATTTACTATGATGATATTCTGTTGTTGGGTGTAGATCTTCACCCGCTCGAGAAGAGAATAGAAGAGAATGAATACGGAGAGAAATAAATGATTTAATATATTATGACTTAAATTAAAAATTTTATGACGTAAGTTTATTGTTTAAATAAAATAAAGCAAAATCTAGCCAGGCGCAGCGGGCTGGGTACGCTAGTCTTTTATAAATACACGATGTCCATAACTCAATAATATAAAAACGCCTTCAGTGACTTACATACAACAATAGAATTAAAGCAAGCCAATTTCGTATTATAAAAGAAAAGTACTTCTGTTCTGTTTTGAAAGACTCAATTTTAAGCAAATATTATTTGCGTTATAGCCAAGTGGATAAGGCTTTGACTTTACTTTCTTGAAGACCGAGTTCGAGCCCAGGCACGCACCACAGACTTTTCGGAGTTATGTGCGTTTTTAATTTAAATATCACGAAGACATCGTGAAGAAACCCGCATGTCTGAGAGTTCTCCATAATGTCCTTAACGGCGTGTGAAGTCTACCAATTCGCACTTGGCCAGCTAGTAGACTACGGCCTAACCCCTTCTCACTCTGAGAGGAGAACGTGCACTGTGGCCGGTAAATTGTTTTATGATGATGATGATTAGTAATATTAATTCAATTTTTTATGGGAGTGAAAGTTACTGCAACAATAAAATTCTCCGTACGATTCATGGACAGAGTGGGTCAAAAGACTGATGTTGATTTTATAATCTCACCGCTTGGCTTTAATTTATATCTTGGCAGAAGGAGCGACCCAAAATGAAATTAAGAACTGCACAAGACTTCATTCCAAGAAATGCTTCAGGCGAAAGTTCAAAGATGTTCTCAATAAAATGGACCAGCTTTATCGTTATTGATAAATTATGTAACAACGAAAAATTCTTTAAGGACAAAGTGAAAAAACAAACTCAATAAAGATTGTTGAATTAAACTTCCTCAACCCATATCGACTGCTAGCTGCTGTAAAAGAGCTTCTAAAATGTTCTGATGAATATTGTAGAAGTTAAAACTGACACCGACTGGTACCCAAATGATAAAACGGGACCCTTTCGCCAAGACTTTATCTGTCTGTCTGCCCGTCTGCCCGCCTGCCTGCCTTCCTGTCTGCCCGCCGGTCTACCCGCCTTTCTACCCGCCTGTCTACCCGCCTGTCTACCCACCTGCCTACCCGCCTGTCTACCCGCCTGTCTACCCGCCTGTCTACCCGCCTGTCTACCCGCCTGTCTACCCGCCTGTCTACCCGCCTTTCTACCCGCCTGTCTACCCGCCTGTCTACCCGCCTGTCTACCCGCCTGTCTACGCGGCTGTCTACCCACCTGCCTGCCCACCTACCTGTCTGTCTATCCGCCTGTCTACCTATATATATATATATATATATATATATATACTAGCGGACCCCAGCGCCATTTGTCAGGCTGATTTGTGAATCTAAACCATCCTGGGTGCCACTTAAATGCATACCAAAAAATTCATTCAAATCGGTCCAGCCGTTTAGGAGGAGTTCAGTGACATACACACGCACACAAGAAATATATGCTGGCTGGTAGAAAATGCTTTAGCACTAAATCAGCAGTTTGTAAACGGTTTTTTTGGTTGTGTTATAAAGTGAATAAAAATATTAATAAAACGTGTGTTAGTTTTTTTGTCCTTCCTTTACGTCCTAAATAAGAAACCAATCAACTAGATTTTTGGTATGGAGTTAGTTGAAAGGACGAAGAGTAACGGGTTTCATCCCAGGAAACCAAACCAGTCCCACGGGATTTGAAAAAAGCCGTATTAAACGTGAACGAAGGACGCGGGCAACAGCTAGTACTTATTCAATATGACGTCAATAATTGTAATTTAACAGATTTACTGATCTTACTTTTATTATTTACAAAGTGTTTGGCGGAAGCTCTTCAACTTTTATATACTACAACAAAAACACTAAAGATATGTATAGATATAAGAATAAAAAGCACCTATCGCAATCATGTCTCAAGAATCAATGTAACTGAAGTGAGGTTTGTTAATCCTAGAGTTTTAGAATTGCATTTTAACACGTACGACAGAATTTCAGTTTGGTGCTAGTTAAGTCTATGTCGTTGATGATGAATACGATCGATTGATATGACCAAGAAGCTCCGAGAATGAGTTTTATGGATACGAAGATCCGGCGTAAGTTCTGTGTGTAAGTACACAATGTATCAGACTTTATGCCTAAGAAGGCAAATTACAAGCGAACGTAAGCAAACATGAAGGCAAATAATAATATATATTGTATACCTATAAAACTTAAAATTCAAAATTTATTAGGCCTAATTTATAAGCACTTTTGAAACGTAAAGTCAGTCTGTTTGTAGTGACTCTACCTATATATTTTTCGAGAATGTTTTCCTTGAGCTCTTTTTGATAGTGACTAACTTCCTGTTTATTAACTAGTATGATTTTGCCAGTGACTAGAAACGCACATCTCCTTCCATTGAAATTCTCTAGAATTATCCTCGAATACGGCGGTCAAATATTTGACCCCAGTTTATCTCAGTAGTTTATAAATATCGATCTTGACATAAAACTTCAGTTTAAATAAAACAAGCCTTCAATGAGTACAACAGTATTATTGCGAACGTAAAATAAGTCAATTATTATAGAGTCAAGTGTTAAAGTTATTACTATTTACTGCTAGTTCGAACTACGTAAGATTGGTAAAATCACAATGATTTTGAAAATTGTTTCGTTTATATTTTTATTCACATTAGTTCAAGGAAAAAAGTTAAACTGCAACCATGAAAACGCATTAGTTTCCTTTAAACGTCCTACCTATGACTTTTCCGTACGGCTTTTGGACAGGGTGTCCCGAGACACTCGATTCCACTTTGTGTTCTCACCACTGTCTACATGGCTTCAACTGATGTCTTTGGCTGAAGGAGCAAGAGGGCCGACACAAACTGAAATTTGGCAGGTAACAAGATATCACCGCATGAAATGTTTCAGACGTAAGTTTAGGGAAATTCTCAATTCAATGGATGAAGAATTGAAATTTATGACGAAGAGAACCAACTTTATAGTAATCGACAAATTATTGAGCGTCAAAGAATCATTTAAGACAGAAGTTAACAAAACAAATACAACTAAGATTATTTCATTAAATTTTAATAATCGCGAAGAAGCAGTTGCAAAAATAAATGAAGCGATCGATATGGATGATATAGGTGGTCAATTTGATTCTGATGATTTTAATTTAACAGTTTTACTGATGTCTGATACTGCATCCTTTAAAAGTGACTGGTGGAAGCCTTTCAACCCCGTGTTCACGTCAACAGAAAAGTTTTATTCGGAAGAAAATGTTATCCTCGGAAACGTGAGGATGATGAATCAAGAAGATTACTTTAATTTAACAGAAGTGCCGTTTATTAACGCTAGAGTCTTGGAATTGCCTTTTAATACGAACGACAGACTTTGTATGCTTGTCTTTTTACCAACTGGAGGTACAGTGGTTGATTTGTTTTATAAATTAAAAAATATAAGGTTATCGACCATTTTTAATCTATTTAAAGTGAAGGGGACGAAGTTTGTGAAAGTTGAAATGCCGAGGTTTAAAATAACGTCCGAGTTGCAGAACATACCCGAGCTGATATACGATATGGGTGTGAAAAGGATGTTCTATCCGGAGTTGGCAGACTTCGGAGGTATATCCGACTATCCAGTGTATGCGTCTATAATGACACAGATCGCTGATATCGAAGTTACAGAACAGGAGGCCCGAGCAAGTGTAGTTCCTGCCCCGATAATACGGAGACCTAAACATAGTATACCTTTTACAGCGAACCGGCCCTTTGCATTCCTTATTGTCGACCGATTTACTGAGTCTATACTTTTTGGTGGAATGTACAGTCATCCTTCTATTTAGTAATTATTTGTTTAATTAAATGAAATATAAATTAAAACACATCTTTCACTTTACGAATTTATTGATAATGTTTAATTATGACTAGTATCACATTAACAGCCTCTTATAGTATTAGATATAAACATATACTTACAACGAACACTTGCTATAAATCTGGACAGCTAGATAAACCCAACAGATTTTGTTTATTTTTTTTATAACAATGACAACTGTGTTCCTTTTGAACACAATTGGTAATGCTATTTCATATTCACACGTCAGTCACACGTCTTTCATTGCAATAATAATGTAATATAGCGCCGTATATACAACGTGTAAGTTATCGAATTACGAACTACTGTTGAAGCGTGCATAAAAGATTAAAATATTAAAAGAAGCATATATATTTTCCATACAAACTATTTCACAGCATTATAAGTGTTTACCTTGTGAAAACCCTATTGAGGATAATAGACCGAAACACGCATAGTGCCTACGCTACGTGACGCGTAGCTAATAAGGTGACAGGAGTCTCTTCATTTTAATTTTGCATTTGATGTTAGGGCTGTATCTGATTTCTTTCGGTAAAAACCATGGCAGTGGTTTACGCAAAACTATCAGCATTTACAGATAAGTCCCAGATATAGTAATTAATGTTCCTCTAAAGCATGTGAAATAATATTTCGGTTTTCATTTACACGTTGTATATGTTTTCGACCTTCCAATACATGTGACATTGTGAAGTGTGTAAGTGATTTACACTTACTGAAAGCTAAGAATTGAGAGATATTTTAAATCATATTTAAAATATTATAAATGCAAAAGTGCTTCTGTTAGTTGGTTTGTTTGTCCTTTCTTTACGCCCTAAACAAGCAAACAATCAACTTAATTTTTGGCATAGTGTTAACTGTTAGTTAAAAGGAGACAGAGTAACACAAGCTAATTTTTATGCCAGGGTAAAAAACCGTTCCCACGGGATTTGTAAAAAAACAGTCATAAAAGCGTACGAAGAACGCAGGCAACGACTAGTTGCATCGAAAATACATCACATTTGTCTGTTTGACGCTGTTTATAGCAAATGATGATTAAGGTTCATTGTTTAGCCACTAATAATAATTGGTTGTAACAAAGTACTTTTATAATATATTTCAATATGTCTTATTGAAAATTGAATAATACACAATAACTATCTATTATTAAGAATCCTACTAATATTATAAATGTGAAAGCGTGGATTTTTGTTACTCAATAACGCAAAAACTATTGAACGGATTTGGATGAAATTTGGCATGCATGTAGCCTTTGACATGGAAAAGAACATAGGCTATCTTTTATCCCGGGAAATAAGAGAGTTCGCGCGGGAACAACAAAACCTTAATCCACGCAACGAGATCGCGGGTATCAGCTAGTATTATATAAAGCAACATTATGAGTAGGTAGATAGTCTGAACTATGGAATAGCTCGCACTTTCTTAAATATTATCAATATTGCCATCTATATTTTCAAAATTAAGCTTAATTTGCTAAACTTCGCGAAAATGGGAGAAAAAAATTTCTTCAATCCTTATACTCCACACCAAACAGATCTTCGGCAATATACCTACGCAAGTTTTGTTCCGAAACCGGAGCATCCTCAGGAGATGTTGACTTTACAATGAATAATTGTTAAGACTTAACAATTATTCTGATTTCGCGGAGTATAGCAAATTAAGCTTAATTTTGATAATATATTATGGATTTCCGCAATGTAACGCCTGCTTCTATCCAATAATATTGCCATCCTCAGTCTATTAACGTCCCATTGCTAGGTACCTACAGGCCTCTACTCTCATAACAAGAGGTTTCTGGAATATATACCCACCACGCTTCTATAATGCGGGTCGGTGGGAATTTCGATAACTATCGCGTTAGTTATAATTGATTAAGTTTCTCTGACAACAAATAGCAAAGAGACAGTTTACAAATAATACCGTTTGAGTAGGTATAATGCTCTAATTATTGGAATTGTTTTCATCATCAGACCCTTATCATATCCGAGACGAAATATACGTGCAACTAGTGGCTCTTAATTCGGGTTGTATATCCATTGATTGCGTTGCTCTAATTCTCTAAGACATAGGCAACCACGGTAATTTCATAAAAAAATAGACTTATAACGTCTATCTAGGTTTCCCTTTACACTTTCATCTCCCTAATTAATCCGATTGATGATATTGAGCTTAGATTCACCACGTAACGATACAGGGTATGCACAGGGTATGCCCTAAGCGGGATGATATAAAATCAAAACAATCTCTAGCACGAGTTATAATAAGCATAAGCATAGTAAGAGTTATAAAAAGGCCTACCCTTAAGTGTTTATGTCTCGTACTGAAGATTTTTCCTATTTTATGTCATCTGCATACTATGTACGCCACTACGTGCGGGTTGGCGGGCTTAAACCAGTTTCACTTATGCTAATTAGAATAAAACATTTTGTTAGACATGATTATAAAATTATTGATATTAAATTTTATCAAAAACGGACACTAAACTTAATAGGTTATCCTTATCACAAATTATAGTTTTGTTATTGTTCTGTAGTCCGACAAAGACTGTGTTGTTTGTATCGAGAGTAATATTTTAGGAATGGTCAGTGAAGCGATAAATAATTACAATAAATAACGATAGTATCAACTCGAAAGAAAAGAAAAAATGGTTTTCTGAAGAATATAAAAAGAACTACCTAGCTAGTTGGAATTGCACATGACGGTTTCATAACACTTATTTGCACTATTAAGATTGAGCAAAAAATAGCTATAAACACGTTTCTTGTATGGGATATAATATAATATTTTATATACTCCCTTCTTATTATATAGCGTTTTTTTATAGCTATAATTGAGTGACCAAACAGATGGCCACCCTGATGGTAAGTGTAAAATAATCGCACATAAACAGAGCAACACTTCGCAGGGCATGCAAGGCACGACCTGCAACGTACCGCCCTGTGTCCAACAACCTGAGGCGTAGGTGCCTGTTTTATTACACATTTTTTATACTTTATAATTAAACCGGTAATCACGCCCTACTGACCGAAACACAGCACTGCAATAAAGCTACTTAGCGGCAGAAATAAGCACGGTGGTAGTACTTACCCGGACGAACTCAGTCACAAAAAGCTCTTCTACTTCTTGAAATTATAGCGTCAATAGAAACAAACATTTTGTGAAAATTTTAACTCTATCGAGGCTAGTGCAATCCTGATGGCACTCTCAGGACTTGAAATGAATTTTGAAATTATAATAATAACATCTCATAGATCTATCCCTATCATGGAGCGCGCCATCCCGCATTTTAGGGAGCCTCTGCCCAGCAGTGGGACTTTAATAGGCCTATGCCCGTTTTCACTAAACCAAGGCATCGCTTAAATCGAATTCCTAACGATTTAGGCGATATCTAAAGAAAAAAAATGCTCCGCCAACTCTTAGGTGATGACTATTAGTTAACGGTTGATTTATTTATTTAATACCAGTTGTTAAGAATATTAGTCTCCGAAATGATAATTAGGAGAAATATTTTTAACTATGTATCACATTACGTTTATACTAAAGTTTACACAATTTCTAAGCTTTGATTGAAACTATTTTTGCTTTCTTGTGAAATATATTGCTCGCTTATTTCGTATACTATAATATCGTTTTCACATTAATTTAAATCGGAGATCTCTTTATTTTTTTTAGTTTTTGCGACACTGACCATTCTAGAAATGACACCCTTCAATCTATATGGATTTAATATAATTATGTACACGCCTTAATATCTTTGTTATGTGCCCTTAAAATATTATAATATTGATTATGTCTCGGGCGTATACAAATCTCAAAACTAAAATAAAATTAAGGTCTAATAGTACTACCATCCTTTTCACAATATTCCCTGTCGTAAAGGAATACATTATATAATAATAATAGAAGTATTTTTATAATTTCATTACTTCTTAGCGTAAAGTACGTACCTATGTATAAGGTTATTTACATTATTTTATATTATAAGGTAAGCAAAAATCGACTTAGTACACCTAAATAATAAATTCGTTGATAAAATCGTTGTAGGCAAAGTTGGACCCTGAGGTTTTTAGGTAAGTAATTAATATATTCGAATAAGCTCCAGTATCTATTTTGTAAGATACATTTTAACAATTCTTGGAACGGTGGAAACAACTTAAATCTATTAAATGTTTATACTATGAATGTGTGCGTGTGGACACAGTCAAAGAGAATACAAACACTACGTTGTGGAGGCTGGTGAACGCACAGTGAACGGATAACGTAGTGTTCATATACCCAATATATCCACTTTAGTGAATGTTCCTGACATGTGATTCGGGCACCTATTAATTACATACATAGTTACGTATAATATTTTGTTTTTTTTAAATAGACTAAGTTTGTTTTAAATTAAAATATCATGTAAACTTCTTCCCTTATCCCACGTCATTCTGGAGTTTGCAGCACTTCTTCTTCAAACTACTGAAGATTGATTTATGGTTTTGTTTTAACGACGTCAACCCTCTTTGGAAATATACCATCACATGACATCTTATGATTTAAAAGTCTTGGGTTATTTTGTATATAATGGATAGACCATTTAATTTTTCGGTGCTATTGAAATGCAAACAGGAGTATCAAAATCGGCACAGCAATCACACAGGCCATGTACACTGACGTCCGAGGTTCACATTCTGATATAATCACGAACTGCTCGTTCCAAAGTGAGTCGTTGTTTCGTAGAGGCAGCTCTAAGACCACCTGAAACAATCAAAGATCCTGTATACAAGTTGAAACGAACGAAGCTGAAATGTAAAACAGGAACCCGTTTTAAAAGCTATGATTGAGGCCCTAAATTTTAGGGCCTTTGTTAAAAAGAACGGGTGTGACGTAAGCTTACGTCACAACACATAGTCCATCCTGCGGGCGTTCGAGTATTTTGGGTGCGGCCAATCATATATCTCCTGCTCGAACGCGCACTTGTGATTGGTCATTCGGTAAGCGCAATCTTTAACGCCGCTAAGGACGCAGGACACAAATAATTTACTTTGCAAAGTGATTTCAATATTTTTAGGATTAGATTAATTGGTTCAGAATGATTAATTCCACCGCATAAAGCAGGAGATATTATTTTACAATGTCTGTTTGTATGATATATATTATATTAGGATTATAATACTGAAACAAAACGTCAATAATATCAATATAATACTGCACTAAGGAGGATTCCCAGGAGATCCTATAATGTTTTGGTGAAAATCTGATGAACTCTCGGGTCTGATGAACTCCTTAACGGAATTAAGAATATTAGATTACCTTCTGGCTAGAAAAGATATCCAGCGGCAGATCACAGCGTTCAGTGCTATTCCTGCACTCCCTCAACGTGGTGCGGGCGACGTCGTATCTCGTCTTCTGCAGGTCGAAGCGAGCCCGGATGAAGTTTCTCTGCACTTCGTTTTCGGAGTTGAACACGAAGAAGTAGTAACCGTTAGCTGGCACTCTAAAATTAAGAATGTTTTACACGTAAGTATATTAAATGCACGTGAAGTCTCAAAATCCGCATTTGACCAGCGTATTATATAACAGCCTTAGCCCTGTAGTATAATTTGCTCGTCGAGAGCGATCACGTGCTGAGAGGGAGACCCTCAAATATTAATGACTGAAAACCTCGAATCTCTATCTATGCATGTAGGTACCATGGAATTAGGAACATACAGAAAGCGTGTATACAATATATATTGATAGCATGTTTCTCGAACGGGTTAGTCATTTCATACCATAGTAGTTGACAGTAATTATTTTACCCTTAATATTATAAACGGGGATTGAATACACACCTTAAAAAATGGGGATAATGGGACCAGTTTGTGAGCTAGCAACGTTCCGCGGGTGAAAAGTGATACGTCCGCGGTGCGTTTTTACTGTTTTTAGGCACAATACACTGCGTGCAATGATGGCTGAATGAGGGTGTGTGCTCAATTCTGTGGTACGTACACTGGTTGGTATTGTCTCCGTATATTATACGTTCTTGGGCCACTTGTGACCAGCACTGATCGATGTCGTCTGCCCACCTAGTGCGGGGGTCTACCAGCGCTGCGTGTTGTCTTTTTACAACCAGCGTCGTCCACGAGACATACAGAGCGATACTCTGAGTGTAATTCTCTTTTTTAAGGAGTGACCACGAGCTTTCTTATTAGGTCCATAATAATAGCAACCACGTTTCCGAGACATATGTCATTTCTCGATTTTAAGTTGGCCAATATTTAGTACAAAATTAAAGAAAATAATATTAAGACTACAAACCTATATGTTAAAGCGTTCGCCCTGGCCGCCGTATGGCTCTGAGATTCAGAAACACCAGGGCGGCATGAGGAGTGAGGCGTCAGTGGTAGATTCAGTATGAGACCAGCGCACTCGAGTAATGCTTCTTCACTGCTTGAGAAAGACGACCAAAACTCTGAGTTGGACATGTCAAAGGCAGTTGTTTCGTTGATTTGATTGTGGTGCTCCGCGAAGCCATCTGGTTCGAGACCCTGTAATTAGGAAACAATTCTTAATGAGATATGTTTTCTTTCATGAAATAAGCATAAAAAGGCTCTTTTAATATATACATACAAATCATTAAGTACATTGTGGTGAATTAATTCTTATAATTACAATGATAAATTAAATTAACAAGGAGCGATTGTCTAGTGATTTTCGCAATCTGTCGATTGTAAAAGTGTATGCTGTGGCGCAAATTTTCAAAACTATGAGCGTGTACTAAAATACTGCTTTGCCTAATTAAGGATGATTATTTTGATCACAGTAGGGGTGAGGTTTTATATAATCTTTAACGAACCTGTTTGATTATCGATTATTTTCAAAGTTCTATGAATTACATGCAATGCATACAGCATTGCATGGTCAGATTATAAATTATGATACAAATAATTTGATAACTCATTTCTTTTCTTTTAAACTTATTCCCATCTATGAATTTTACAATATACACGACTGGCATTATGGATGTATAATAATTTCTTATTAAATTTAAAATAATTTGTTACATGCATAAGTAACACTTTATTTTAACAAATAATTATAAGTGCGACAATATCTGTATTTTATTTCACCGGAATATAAATCGAAACTTGACGGGCCCTGCAACTGCCAAAATGATCATCCTAAATGAAATGAAATATTTTCTTAATTTACTTACGAGAGTTGAGAGCCACTCGTTTTATTTATTTTGTATTTTTTGAAGTAAAACTTCTTTGGGCAAGACTAGGGAGTAACTCAGATCTTTTTTCTGACGGAAGTAACACTAACGTCAGACGTCTATGTAGTTTCCGCTATTTAAAAATAATAATTTGGATTGGTCGCAAGTATGTCATATACTCCACGCTTCTTGACGACACGCCAGCTAGTGGCAAATATCGTAATCAATTAGGATTATATATTTCCAATATTTTCAAACGGATCAATTGTGAATAGCAACGTGAATAAAAATTCAAAAATATTTATTAAATAGAAAACTAAATGAAATGGCGGTGTCCCAGGAACATTTTACTCCTTTATCAATAAATAATAAAAAAACTTTTACTTCAGCCTTAGTGTCCTAGGTACTGAAGGAAACTAAACTAACCGGAACTAAAGGGCGTGCCTCCGATCAACGGTATTATATGCCCGAACTAAATAATTAATCAGATCCAAAACATTAGGATACAACGGAAAATACAGCTATCCTTATCAACAGGGCACGTTAAGAAAATGAGATTATATTTTCGGTCTAAAGATTTTAAGTCTATCGGGTAAAGGTAGGCATCGTAGGTTAAACAACGAGTATGATGAAGATACCTTACCTCTTCAGCCGCGAAGTCCCTCGCTTCATCGTCCTCATTAAATTGTTTCTGGAGCTCAATTTGCCCCAGCAGTAGCTCCCGTTTGTGTCTTGCATCTTCCATTGCCTGACGACGTCTTTCTGAAACGGCGATTGATCGTTATTTTAAATGTTATATTTTAATCAGGATTTGATGCAGCTGATAAAAGTATCAGTAAAGTTCTTCAAAACTATCTGGACTCGGTACAAACTTGGGGTACAATAATTACGTAATTGTTAGATTTTGGGGAGATGTATTTCTATCAACTTATCTCAATATATTGCCTATAATATTATTATTAATTTTAAATGCCAATGTGAGATGGTGATAACAAAAACCCGGCTAAGTTTGTTAGGGGCTTCTTCTTAGACCAGGACGCGTTTGTAACACTTGTAGCTTTAGTTTTAAGTTTACGAATGTGGTTATCGCCATCATCTCACTACCGTGTAATTCTCATGTAATGTACGCATCAAAAGTGCCACCTATGGGCCGGGCCTACTTGAATACTGATATTTTTGACTTTGTCTTTGACTTCGACTATTATATCCTAAGCTTACATGGCGTCGTAATATCATCTCTGTTTATAAAGTTCATGGTACACTGAGTTTGTACATTTCTACATTAATCAGGCGAGGACTCGAATAAAGGATTTAGGAAACGCCCCAGTAGGAATGGGCACTTACGCTGTCTCTGTTTTCTGGTTTTTTCTTCATCAATAGCTTCCACTAACACATTGCGAAGGTGATCCAAATCTTCATCGCTACGCGTGACTGTATCTGAAGCCTGTAAAAAAATACAATAAAAGTGTATTCATTCGTTCACAATTACTATACAAACAAACAAAACACTTTCCAGGTTAGGCCACGGTGGTCGATATACAGAGAGATTTTCCAACTACGCAGGATATATTATTGAAGTGCAGAAGTGTGTGCGCAAACACAGTTACACCCTCCATTCCTTACTCTCATTATCTGATGTGACGGCAGAGCCGACTCCACCGGAGAAAGATCAGGCCAGGGCTTATAGCTTAACGTGCTCGCCGAGGCATGGGGGTGAATCACCGCCAATTTCATAACATCGGGCTGGTACTTATTCTATGATAGAAAGACCCCATATTATTCTAACCTAACCTAGCTAACCTGGGAATCGAACCCAGGACCTCGTAATCGCCAGTCGAATATGATAACCACTAGCAACCAACGAGGCAGTTACACAATACAATATTGCCGTTTGAATTGGGTGACTATCAAGGTGATTTTTGGGTAATGTCTAACCGAATCCTAACACGCTGAATACATTATGAAAAAGAGTAAATCCGTTAATTTTAAATAGTTAAGATATTTGTGTTCTGAATTTATACTCAATCTAATTAGCATCTTTATACGTAAGGCATATTTTAGAAGAATAAGCACGTTCCTTGCTTAAATTCAAGTTCAAGTTCAAGATTCTACCGAGGAGAAGCCGGCAAGAAACTCAGGAGTTGCTCTTTTCCAACATCATTTTACAATTTAACAATCTTTGTTCTATCTTGTGTGAGATGAAAGCGGAGCGGCTTGCTTCCAGGCATTCATTAAGAAATTTATCAATAGTATAGTAACTTCAATGTATTAAATGTGTTATTGTACTTTCTTTAAACTTATGTAATGGTAAATCTAATATTACCTTCGGTATCATGTTATAAAATAAGGGTACTGGGCTGGTAGGGGGGCTTATTTAAAGGGTCTCTCTTTTTTGGTAACAAAGCCTACCTGATCTTGGTAGGCCACTCCCATCGTCTTGTGCAGGCGCGCCAGAACTCGTTTTCCTCTATCCCCCAAACCTTGCAATTGTTTCAGCACTTCATCGAAAACTTCTTTTGAGTTTGCTTCTTCTTTACTATTCTAGAAAGCATTAATTGAAATCATGTTAAATTATAATTTATTACAGAAAACGAGAGACTTTGGAAAATTGTAGATAATCATGAAAAACTAATAGAGTCGGTGGTAAAAGGTGTTGAAATAAATTACCATGGGCGTTAACTTTTCTATAATTTATTACTATGCGTAGATAAGAAACATCATATTATTATCATCATGTATGTGATACGATAAATGTAATCCGGGGATCTTAGATTATCAGATCTAGTAGGGAAATAGTCACGTCCGTTGTCAGGCCGTTTGTTACTACGCCATTTCAACTCTAATATATGTCAGTAGGTTATTGGTATGATAACGAAAATAAAATAATCTGAACTTGATGGTTACACATCATAGCCAAAAATCTAACTACTAAATTTTTGACAAAGGTACTAGATATGTCTTTGGTATTGAAGTGATGAATTCACTCCTCAACTTTAAACTGAAATGAAATGAAAATGAAAATGAAAAAATGAAAATGAAAACCGAGAGCGTAAATTTTTGTAAATGTTTTGAGCTGAGAAGAAGGTACAGCTGCTTATATAAAATAATAGATAATAACTGATTATATATTCTACTTGAAGTGGTGATAGCCAGTGGGTAAGACTTCGCCTTCACTTTCGTGGGGCCGAGTTTGAGTGCCAGCACGCGCCTCTGACTTTTCTAAGTTATGTGCGAGTTAAAGAAATTAAAATAAAATAGGACTTGCTTCAACAAAGGTGTGTAAAGTCCGCCGATTCGCATTGGGCTACGGCCTCAACCCTTTCGCATTGCGGGAGGAAACCCGTGCCAGTCAGTTGGTAATGGGTTGATATGACGAGCCTCCCAACCCACATTAGTGCAGTGTTAGTTAACTCTTTTTTACGAGACAAGAAGACTATACTAAGATGGCTTAACGTGCTCTCGGGTACACGGCGGAGGGGCACAAAATTATAAGCTGCACAAACCTAGATGTCATAATTTTGAACTTGTTCAGCTATATGGGTATTATAATGGATATAATCGGTAGCGTTTAGCACGTGCCGACGAATTCTTTACGATGGAATATGAGCCATTTACAATGGTAAAGCTTTGCTATCAAAATTGCTATAATAAAGTCGATCTTGAACTCGTAATCTTTTAAGATTATTATGTTTAAAGATTATTATGTATTTACGATTAAAGGCTGCCATCTCCGATAACGAAAGAGATAAAAAAATTCCATACTTAAAACTTATTTTGCGTTTTTTAATTACTAGGAGAAGATCAGTAGATTAATCTCTTAACGCCTGGTTTTAGATGAAAATCGTGGCCTGGTTTTTATTTGAATTATCATTGGAAATCATTTAAATTGATGAGGTATACAAGTACAATACTTTTTTGTGTTGTGCTAAACGCACATGTACCAATAAAGCGAAAATAAGATATATATTAAGGCATGAATCGGAAGGCATAATTGTTATGTTTGAAGTCATTGTTAAATAGAAAAAGTTGGTAATTAAAATTGTTGCTGATCATTTTATATTAGGCTATAAGGTTAAGAAAACATAATGATAACTTGAGATTCTGTGTTGTAATTTTGTGTGAACTGATAACATTCCAATCAATTTTATAAATTAAATATTAAAAATCCTTCGTGATTAAACGTTAACAAGAAATAAAATGTTTAACAATTCAAGACTTCTCGTATAACAGCCTAAACAAATATACTTGATCTCGTTAATTAGTTAATATCTGTTAAGCGAAAAGGCTCAGCTAAGAATATAAAGACTTGATTGCAATCACATATGATGGTAATAATGCAGAAGAAGCGTACAAGCCTAAAAGATGCCCTCCTACTTTTTTAAGGTACGTGTATTTAAAACAAAGAAAATGCTGTTCTTACGTGTCAATGAAACAATTTTGGTATATATTTATAATGTAATTCACAGTTGTGTTAGAGGTTAACTAAATCGCAAAGTTTTAAAGCACGCTCTCAGAAACAAACATTGTAAAATATAGTCGTTGGTTTGGTCTTATCTAATTTAAATAAGTCAATTGCATATAATAAACGTTAGGTATAATAACCATATCAACAACAATGTAATAAAGCCAGCATGTTTAGAAATGGTATCTTAAGACTTACCGGATCTTTATCCGTCGTATTAAGTTTTGTATTAGCATTATTCTTAATTCCATTTTCCATTGTTCTCTTATCATTCATCGAATGTTTGGATTTAGAATTGATAAGATTATCTTCTTCACTAAGATCAATTTCCTTTTGTAAATTCGTATTTGTCGTATTCTTTGTGGTATTACTTGCAGTTTGGATAACGGATTTTATATCTGCACTTTCCATCTTCGTTTTACTTGAATTACTCTTAATTTGCTCGCTGATACTTGTGTCTATATCTGGGGAAAATAAAGAAATAAAATACATAATTGTATTATGAGTTACACAGTTGTGGAAGAACATACTTCGTTTACTGCCACTAATAACATGAAAACCTTATGGGCAAACGTAAATAGGTCTAACCTAGACAAGGAATATGCTTACAATAATGAAGTATTAGTAGCATTTAGTTTAACCACAAGGTGTCGCTGGCGGGAACATATTTGCCCTCAGATGAAATATAATTTTTACACTTTCATGTAATATTATATGTTCGTAGTTCTATTAACAATAAGCTATTTATAAAAAAAAATAACACCACACCGAGGTACATAGTAACCAAAATATTCTATCAATAAAGCTACCAAGGTTTATACCTTGTTTGTAACTAGCTCTGTTTGGAGAAAACTCAGTTGATTATTTTTCTTGCCAGTATCTCACAGTAACCTAAAACTAAGTGTTCAATTATTATAGAATAGTAATGTTCTAAATATTTAATTAACTTCAGTAAGGTTATCATGAGTAAATAATGGGTTTTCAGTAGACATGCATTATTGTTTATAATATCCAAGATAGCTTTTGGCATAATGGGATGTGACTTTGTTATTTGTATTGACAATATCAATATTAACATGGTATGAGATCGTTTAATATGATGCATAGTGGAACTTTCCACGAGTTTTACTTCTGGAACGTGCAGAACGTGCAAACTGATAGTACGCGCGCGATAAGAATCTTAAATACTATCTTTCTCATTTTTATAGAATTAACGAAATAAAACTTAAGTTAACCAAAATCCTCAAAAAGGTTTCAGTATGCAGTATTGTTAAGCCATTAAATAAAAATTGCAGCAGACGGGCTTGACGTGCGCCCATTTTTGGTTAACAACACGCCTTAACACCTACGTCGTTTAGTAAATGGTGCCAGCAGCGTCACGCGCTTTTTTTGGGTCAATATAGCGTAAACCGGGCAGTGCCGTTTATCTTAAATATGTGCTAGAGAAAAGAGCCTTGTATATTGTGGAGTGCCATGACCATTCACCTCTATAACACAAAAGGTTGGCTGTCCCTATGCAAATAATAATAATTGAAACCCCATTTGCATCGTCGAATGTGACTTACGAGTGTCGGGAAAACTAGGGTTATTAAAATTTTATTTGGAATCTCGTATTACAGCGTAACACTTATAGCTAGTCCATTGGTAGCACCAATCCTTGTTATAATAGCAAGGAATTGGGTTGCTTTGACTTATTCTGTCCCTAAATATTATATATGTTATTTTACAAACGTATTCACCTTTGAACGTCAGCCATCTTCGTTCATCTCTGTCGACGTTCGCGTCTCTGTGCCTGTGCAGAGCTGGCAGCGACATCAGGTGGGGTGGCGGGTGATAGAACTTTGCTGATTCAGTCTTCGCCGCTTGTCGCAATGCGTGCAATCTTTCGAGGATTTGGCGAAGTTCCTATGGTGTGAAGATAAATAAAATATTTTAAAAATGCACATAACTACAGAACTGGCAAAATTTCTGCGGCAATAGCGGCCCGTGTGCTTTGCCAACTGTGGCTTAGTTGCCAGCGATGCCGTTGTGCCTTTTTATCAGTCTCATAGCGAGTGTATTTGCGACTGATATTTTCTCCAAATGCAGATAAAAAAACTAGAGTGAAAATTCTTTGTCGAACTTATTTTGCGTGTTAAGTTAACAAAAACCCTGTTTAAAACGAAACAAAAATGGGGGGAGTACTCTTGGCACGCCCTCTAACTTTTTTAAGTTATATGCATTCTAAGCAATTAAATATCACGTGCTTTAACGGTGAAGGAAAAATATCGTGAGGAAACCTGCATGCCTGAGATTACTATATGTTACTATATGTTGTCAAAGACATGTCTGTGGGCCGGTATTGAGTTGATATGATGATGATAACGATTAATATTTTTGGAAAATTTTGTAGGGTCTTCGTGAGTTCACATTTCATCATCGTAATCTGCAGTTGTGATCGTAGGACATAAGAATTATGTGGGATTTACCTTTGGGTCATGATCCGTGACGTCATTGGTGGGCACATTGTCTGAGGACGTTACATTTGCGGTTTGATTAGGGTCGTGGAAGGATACCCCTGGTTTATGCCTTTTCATAGTTCCTGAAAAATAATAAAGTATTTTTTATGAAGATGATCTATCATGGTTAACGAATTTCAATCAATGATCAAAAAATACAATATCCTGATAGTGAAAAGGTTTCTTTAAAGTATGAGAATATACTGACTGCTCTGCTTCCAAGTTATAAGTATATGTATTTTTGTTTATTATTCATAAAATATATTTACTTGAAGAAACTTATTGGGGATGCTCGGAATCAAAAAAATCATTTACGGGACAAAAGCATTGCTCTATGAGGTTTTTTTTTGAATATTAAATTCATTTTCATTTTCAGTATTCCTAATAAAATCTTGCAGATGGTTAAATATTTTTATAGACATTGCGTATGGACTTTGCTTGTGGAGTGCTAATTTTCAACAGGGGGCATTTAATTTATTTTTAGTTTTTTCCGGAAAAAGCCGTTCTGTTCTGTGTTCTGTGTATATGTGTATTGTATATTTTTCATTAGAAATTAACTCTTACGTCCATATATATATCTTTAAAATTTATATTAATATAGCTATAGCCCGCAACTTCGTCTGCGTTTGATTTTGTTTTAAGATGTGGCATTCATTTTAGTTGTAGTTCTAAAAAAAATTAAAGTATTCAGTATCGCTAAGCCTTAAATGAGGGGTTTGCTGCTGTCCGCTGAGGATTTCTGTCCTCTATCTCCAACCACATTTATTAGATCTACACAAAGTTTGGGCAAAATTAAACACATATTATAACCTCTATAGTACAAAAGTAATTATTTAAATCGGTTATAATTTGTCGGAGTTATGGTGTAAAATCTACAAACACTTTCATCCTCTCTCCCAAAGGAACCGAGCTTACTGCTGGGATAAAAAGTATTCTATATTACTTCTACCACTTCCAAGAATATGTGTACAAAGTTTCATGAGGATCAGTTAAGTAGTTTTTGCGTGAAAGCGTAACAAACAAACTTACATTGACATTTATAATATTAGTAGGGATAGGGATAGGGATAGGGATTTCAAAGATATATATGGACGTAAGAGTTAGGAACTTTAATTTTTTTGGAATAAGTTGTTGTCGTTGCGATGGCCTTAAAGATTAAGGAAGTATAGCCAAACTTTTTTCAGGAAGCATTTCGTCCATTTACTTTTAGCTAACGTCACTCTAAATTTGTTTGGTACTCGAAAACCACCGACTCTTGCGAGATATACAGTCTCTAACTAGGGCTAATATTATCGGAATAATATTATACCTACTCGTTTAGAACTATTTGAACTAGATAACTTCTTCACGTGATCAATGTGCATTCTTTGTTCTGTAGACAATACAATCAATTGCTCATTAACTTCACAGACCTCTCTACTAATAACAGTATTGGTTATATACATACTTATCTACATACTTTTGACTATCGCTGGGTCTTTGGTAGAGATACGCTCCAACCATTTATTTCTATTATACTTATTTGTATGTTTGTCGGTACATTGGTAACTAGTGATGGCCAAAGCCTCCCACCAGACCAGACCAGAGAAAATTCAGGAATTATAAAATGCCCGGGACCTCCTACTTCACAGCACACACTGTTGCGCAAGGGGGGTCGTCAAAATATCAGAAATGGGATCACAAGCAATAAAGAAAATATCAAACTTGTGAAAGATTAGTTTTTGTCTCAATCCCGATGATGACCCGTGATAGTTAACTGCTCCCTTTTTCATTTTTATTATTTATGTTTGAGGATAATTATTTATTTTGTTTTATATTTAATTTATTATATTACTTTTAAATATTTATATCGGTAGTTACTTATTTATTTATTTGAATGTAGTAGTAGTATCGATGTATATATTTATTACTTATATATAATTATTTAAGTAATGAAATATTTTTTTATGTGTATATGTATATATGCATTACCTTCCTATTTTCTGTATTTATTTTCTTCGTCATTGGTTGCCTGGAAGAAATCGGTATGAAGCGATAAGGCCGCCAAATTGTATACGTTGTTTGGTTATACTTTTCTTTTTTTATGTAGTTTTTGTGGTGTGTAATAAAAATATAATAATTCATTCATTCAATCTTACTTATTGGTGGTCATATATTTAAGACGTATGTAGAGTCTTACCGGGGTCATTGGCTTTTCCATCTTCTTTGTTCAGTTTGTTGATCTTGTCCAGTAAGGTGGTGTTACTCATGAGCCCGAGCTTGTAGTTCTCCATGAGCTCATCCAGTTCCTCGGAGGAGTCGTCCCCGATGTACGCGCACTCCTGCAAGTGCTTGTACCCTTTGATCATGATGAGGGACGCGCCTGGCCAGCTGGAGGGATAAGGATGTTCATTAAACAGGAGTCTGCATTCATTTTTAAATTGTCTTTTAGTCCCCGACGCATAATGATGCTTGACAAGTATAACATGTGTATGAGGCAGTGGCGTGCATAGAGGGTATGCACAGGGTATGCAGATGATATTAAATGAAGAAAATCTCCAGTATGAGTTATAAATACAAAAGGACAAGTCTTTCAATGCCTCTCCTTAAGTTTTTTATAACTGGTACTGGAGATTTTCTTCATTTTATATAATCTGCATACCCTGTGTTTACCCTCTATGCACGCCACTGGTATGAGGGTCTGTTTTGGCATCGTAGCTCCCAAACAAATGGTCCAATGGGAATAAGGTTTCCGAAATATTATCGAAAAACATTGCGGGCATCAGTTAGCTGATAGTTTTATCGCCACGTGAGGGCGGGCTGTGGTTAATACCTGACACACGCTGATACGGTGACAGTAGAGCCTTGTAGCAGGTAGAACCCCCAGTATTCCTTCATGTCATCTTCTAGTTCCAACTCCCGTGTCATGGAGACCGGCACTAGCTCCTCCATCAGCTCTGGGGGGCCCGGCACCACGAACGCGTTGAACGTTGCGTTGGATTTCACCACTTGCGTCTGTATAGCGAGGATATTAGATGGTTAGTAAAGATAGCGGTGACAGCCTAGTAGGTAAGGCTTTCTTTCGGGGGGACAGAGTTCAAACCCTGGTAGGTACTCCAAACTTTTCGGAGTTATGTACGTTTTTAATTTAAGCAATTATCACTTTCTCCGCGAAGGAAAACAAACTGCATGCCGGAGAGTTCTCCATAATGTTCTCAAGGAAATGTGACGTCTATCAATCCGAAAAGTTAGAGGTGCGGTACGACCTAAACCCTTCCCATTCTGAGATGCCATGATGGCCGGTAATGGGTTGAAGAAGAAGATGATGATGGTGAT
Source organism: Pararge aegeria (assembly GCF_905163445.1). Taxonomy (NCBI): domain Eukaryota; kingdom Metazoa; phylum Arthropoda; class Insecta; order Lepidoptera; family Nymphalidae; genus Pararge; species Pararge aegeria. The sequence continues at coordinate 20,531,546 of NC_053180.1, read as the reverse complement.
TATTATGAAAGCTTCTAAAACTACTTTATATATTCAAAAATATATTTTTTGGTGTTGTATTTAATTTCAGGTTTATTGTTTTCTTTTGATATGTTGACGATATCAAATACTACGTACAAAATCTATATATATAAAAGAGGATGTTTGTATATATGTCATCGATAAACTCAGAAACTATTTGACCGATCATTATGAAAATTGGTATGCTTATGTATTTTTTCACGGAGAAGGTTTATATGCTATGCCCATTGATGTAACTCCCCACCAGGCGGCGCTGTCAAGTATCTACTTCCACCCCGTTCAACCGATTGTCATAAAAATTGGTATGACCATGTATTTTTCCACGGAGAAAACGAACATGCTATGTCCATTGATGTAACTCCCCACCAGGCGGCGCTGTCCAGTATCGACTTCCGCCCCGTTCAACCGATTGTCATAAAAATTGGTATGACCATGTATTTTTCCACGGAGAAAACGAACATGCTATGTCCATTGATGTAACTCCCCACCAGGCGGTGCTGTCAAGTATCGACTTCCGCCCCGTTCAACCGATTGTCATAAAAATTGGTATGACCATGTATTTTTCCTCGGAGAAAAAGAAAATGCTATGTCAATTGATGTAACTCCCCACCAGGCGGCGCTGTCAAGTATCGACTTCCGCCCCGTTCAACCGATTGTCATAAAAATTGGTAATTAAATTTTTTTTTAAATTAAATTTTATCTTTTAAAACATTAATTACATCTAAACGCGAGTGATAATATCATTAATAATTACCATGTCCAAGCTATTGCAATAGTTGTCTCTGTTTCGTCAACGTAATCTTAGAAAATAATTTTTTTTATTTCAAACGCACTTCATCGATTAAAAAACTAAAAGTTATCATTTTTGCTTTAGTACTCACCGATTACTTGATTGGTAATTGTATATGACCAATTATTTTCACCAAACGCATTATCAGCATAACTGCACAAATTTTCGAAAGTATACCTAACCTACCCTTTTTGCGTAAAATATTTATTGAGCAGCTGATAACTTGTATATTATCAAAATATATAAAAGGCAAAGGTCACTGACTGACTGACTGATTGACTGATCTATCAACACACAGCTCGAACCACTTGACGGATTGGGCTGAAATTTTGCACACAGATAGTTATTACAACGTAGGCGTCCGCTAGGAAAGGATTTTTTTAAATTCCATCAGGGTTAAATATGGGATGAAAGTTTGTAAAAAATTCTTCATTTATCAATTTATTTTTCAAGCTACATCAATTAAACTTTGATTTTAGGTTTTCGATTTATAATAAAGAAATACGTATTTCATAGGGGATCAAAATTTATATGAAAGTTTCTGATTTTCTAAGTAATTTCCGTTCATATTTTTCTATAAGCAGCAAGACCTTTTTTTTAACCCTTTGTAGTAAATTTAACAAATCAAAAATAAAACTTAACGTGAGCGAAGCCGCGGGCAAAAGCTAGTACTTGAAATAATTCATTAATTAGAGACTAACTTCGCCTGCGCGCTCAACTTTTTTTCATTCGGAAAAGCTAGCTAACGCCCTTAAAAAATTCTAACTTAAAAAAGAACAGGTTGGTTGAAGGTTGGTTGGTTGGTACAACGGTAGGTTATTGGAGAAATACACAATCGTCGATTCACACATCAAATTTTTTTTTATTCCATATCAAGATTGTCCTTGACTGCAATCTCAATGTAACAGTAACCTCCACCAGACCAGGGTCAATCTTCGGTTGTAAAAATATTATCTAAAAATGACTGTTTATTACACATACTTTCCTTCTTCTTTCCTTCTTCTTCTTTGTATACGGATACAGTGTAAAACGTCAATAATATTTTAAGCGATAGAAGTACGGTAGACTAAAGAAATTTTAGGCCCATCGCCCACCACTACGCAAAGTCTGTTTGGTATTAAATTTTACGCTCACCTCGAATAGAAGAAAATACTGCAAGAGTGATATTCTAATAAAAGGCTGAAACTTTTAGAAGGTGAACCAATTACTTTTAGTTTTGAAAGTGTATCCGGTTTAACCCAGTTGCTATCAATTGTGTATCAACTTAATAAACATTAAAATTGTTATACACATTATAAACAAACAGACATTCGGTTGGCTGATAACGCGTATCACTGAATCAAGCGACACCCCGTCTCGATAAGACCGTCGAAGATATTCAAATATAGAGCAAGTATTATTTGAATGCGTTTAACAACATACAGAGGGTTTTGAACTTTGGCTTTTAGTACAGAAAGACTTGCAGAAATAATATTTGCATTTTCATTCATAGTTTTGTATTAATTTAATTTTCTCACAATAATAGAAAAATCAAAGAATGGTTATTACAAAAACTTTATAGACGAATGTCAAATTATTAAACAGGTTGGGAGGTAGCATTGTATAACTAATCTCCAGCTATATATTTATAAGTAAGGCCCGTTTAATATTAAACGAAACAAATAGGTTATTATTGTACTTAAATCCACAACGAATGGATCGTTAACGCAACTCTACCATACAAATGCGTATTGGTTCATATTTGCCCTGCGACTAATTACCTAGTTCAATACAAATAAATGTATAAAATGCTAATTATGTAAATAATATGCATTTGAGATTTAAAAAAGCTTGACTCAGGGCGCCTCTGCGGGCTCAGTCAAAACAGACGGCCGATTGACGCAGTGGGCAGCGACCCTGCTATCTTAGTCGAAGGCCGTGGGTTCGATTCCAACAACTGGAAAAATGTTTGTGTGATAAATGTTTTTCAGTGTCTAGGTTAATATATATAATAAACTAGCTGTTGCCCGCGACTTCGTCTGCGTTAGATTTTGTTTTTAAAGTATTCAGTATCGCTAAGCCTTAAATGAGTCTAGTAGTATATATATATAACATGTGACTGTCAATTAATTATAGACAAATAATTTGCAATAAAATAAAATTGCGACTATAATTAAAGATCTAAGCTACCCTATCTCTTAAGTTGGACCAGACTGCTCATGGTGTGCCAATTTAATTTAAAATCGGTTAAGTAGTTTAGGAGTCCATCGCGGACAAACATCGTGACAGGAGATTTATATATATTAAGATAAATAATTATATTTATTTATTTATTTCATTTTTATTTATGTTATTAATACTCTTTATTTTTACGCTTCTAGAATGAAGTAGGATACAAAAGGCGACCTAGGATTAGGAAAACTAAAAAGAAAAACGAAAAGATGGTGTTTAAAACATACATACGAATAACAATATACTTACACATAAACCAGAATACACAAATACAACGATGCTATTTGTAAATATACTAATACATACATTAACATTCGATAAATACATAAATAATTGAGCGAGATAATGAGCCTTAAAAGCATTATTTATGTATGTTATTCAATAAATTATTCATCAGTTACCATCAGTACCCATAACACAAGCTATGCTTACTTTGGGGCTAAGTGTGTGTATTGTAATTGTGTATTGTATAGTAATTATGTTTATTTATTTTGAAGTAAAACTTCTGTAGGCGCGACTAGGGAGTAACTCAGATTTTTTCTGACGGAAGTAACGCTTACGTCAGACGTCTGTGTAGTTTCCGCTATTTAAAAATAATAATTTGGATTGGTCTTTATGGAAGTATATGTCATATACTCCACGCTTCTTGACTTATACGTGCCGAATATTAGCCAGCTAGTGACAATTAGGATTATTATTTCCAATATTTTCAAACGGATCAATTGTGAATAGCAAAGTGAATAAAAATTCAACAGGTTTAAAAAGAATATTTTAAACTTAATTTTTCTTTTAAATCTCTAAATATACCTATGTAATAAATAAATTATTAATACATTTTCTGACGATTGCGGCATTCTATAATATTCAATGTCAAGTTTATATTGACATGTGCTGATCTAACCATCAATTTTCTACTCTCAATTATTCTATTTAACAAACGATAATATTTATAAAATGTGAAAGTAATATTAATGAATTTTAAATACAATAAAAAGAAATAATGAATATTAAAATGGCGGACCCCAGAAACATTTTACTGTTTCATCAGTTACACGCACACACTTTTATTATTGTTCTTTTTGTGGTGTGTAGTGTAAGTATATTCATTCATTCATTAATTCATTCATAGAGCTATAGATGCAAAAGGCACAACAAGGAGTACAGACCTACCTGGCACCACGTGGGGGATATCTTACTGTCGATCAGCCGCATGTCTGTCATGCTCATGGGGTACATTTGGCTCGGGAACATGCGGTACCTGCCAGATAAAAATTACTAGTAGTAATATAAAATTATAACGAAATGAAAACAAAACTCTTCGAACAGTGCGTGTGGACAGTGAAGGCTTATGGCTCTGAAACGTAGCTTACTATTGGCCTCATAAGAGATGGGGTGTAGAGTCACTCGGCTGGCGATGCAGACAGCAGATAGCTATACCTAAGCGGTGATACCCCAGTAGGTAGGACTTCAAGTACCTATAACTTTTGTTATGTGCGTTTTAAACAATTATAACATCACTTGCTTCAACGGCGAAGGAAAACATCGTGAGAAAACCTGCATGCCTGAGAGTTCTACATAAAGTTCTCAAAGGTGTGTGGAGTCCGTCAATCCGCACGGGGCCAGCCTGTTGGACTACGGCCTTAACCCCTTCTCATTGTGGGAGGAGACCTGTGACCTGTAGTCGGCTGGTAATGGTGTTGATGATGATGAGTAGTAGCAGTAGTTTAGTAGTAGTAGAGCTTTTTGTGGCAGAGCTCGTCTAGGGTAGTACTACAGCCACGCTTATTTCTGCCGCTTAGTAGCATTGTTGCAATGCTGTGTTGCGGTCTATAGGGCGTGATTGCCGGTGTAATTTCAGGCACATGAGGCTTAACACCTACGCCACAAATTGACAGAAGGGGGGCACGTTGCAGGACTTGTTCCTTGCATAACCTGCGAAGTGTGGTTTTGTTTATAGCACTTACCATAAGGTACGTTGCGCCGTGGAGGTTAGACGACCTCCCTGGTGCAACGGTACGCGCTGAGAATTTAAGTAGGAGGTCCCTGGTTCGATTACCGGCAGGGGCAATTATTGGTTTTATAATTTCTTGCTCTGGCTGTGGCGTTAAGCGATTTAGTGTTCCGGTGCGATGTCAGATAGAAACCGACTAAGGAGTATGACTACCATACTCCCTGACAGGTTGGCCCGCTACTGTCTTAGACTGCAACAGGTGAGATTGCAGTCAAGGGCTAACTTGTAGTGGAATAAAAAAAGAAGTCTATCTGAAATAAATTCTGCGTTTGGTGCTCTTTTCTCTTTTCTTACCTACCGTTCTTATGTCTACCGTCTAAATAAGAAAACTTAGTTAATCGACAAAGGAAAAAGTATCTTTCAACCTACCTCATATAAAGCGGTACGAATATAAACAAGCTGGGTAGTACGATCATCAGAAGTAGAAGCCGGCACAGTCTGATCGGGACCTTATAGCACGACCGGGACGCTAGCTGGCTGAACTGTCGGGCAGGGCGTGGCCGAGGGAGGCCGGCTGGAATAAAGAATAAGAGTTTAGAATTCTTAGATAGAAATAAATAACGTTACCAGTGGCGCTAGCATGCGCGCCACGTGATAAGTATTTCTATTTTTCCTTTAGAGATAAACGAGATAATAGGTAACTCTCTCGTGGCGCTCAGCTAGAGCCCTGCAGAAGAAGGTTAGATATTTATGTGGTTTTACATAGAAGTTGACCAAGTAAGCGTTAGGTGGACTGTGGGAAAGAGGCGATATGCGTGTAAAATGTCTGGATAGTGAGGTGACGGCAAACAGAAGTGAGTCGGTGGAGAAGATAAAGTGTGCGTAAGAGATGCACAAAGTTGCTTTGCGCAAGTCAATAATATAAAATAAACATTGAGTTTTAGTATAAACCGCGAAAACGAGGTACATTTGAATAGTGCAATTTGTTATTTCTTCAATTTGTATGCACGACCTTTTTAACCTCCCTGGCGCGGCGCGAAGAGGACTGTGCGTTACAAGTTTGAGTTTCCGGGTTCGATACCCGGCAGGGTAATTTATAATTTCTGAATTTTACCTGGCCTTGTCTGGAGTAACATCATTATTCCAGAGAAAGAGATTTAGCGTTCCGAGACGTGTAATGTCGCGAAACCGATGAGGGGCTTTGTATAACTGCCATACTCCTGACAGGTTATCCCGCTACCAATTTCGATTTCATCATCACTTATCACTAGGCAATGGAATAAAAATAAGAAAAAGTGGAAGAAGACCAAGTAAGAGGTGGATGGATGGTGTAATATGCTAGGTTTCTATTACACGGAATCGTAGAGGACCGGTCACTAGCCACGATAAGTTCTGGGGCGTATGGAGTGTGTTTTGCCGATCAACAAAGGAAATAAATGAATGAATGACTAATAACACTTTTTTATTTATTTATTAAAGGTACACCAACAGCTTGTTTACAATACATAGTAAAGAAAAATACAAATATTTTGTTTCTAATCTGTGTGACTAGCTAGCTAGTGTTTGAGTTTCCTTAACAATACGTTATGATCTACTTTGTAAAATGCACTGCTAAAATCAGTATAAAGAGCATCAACCAGGACTCGAGAGTCGACCAACCTTGAGATGTCAGAGACAAAAAAACATCAGTCAAGAAGTTTTTTGAATGGAAATCAACCAAAGGACAGATCATAGACTCGAACACTTTAGGAAAAGCGGACAGTATAGATACCGGGCGGTAGTTTTTGATGTTGATCGTTCAGAATACCAGGTTAAGCTGAAACACTTCCATATGCTTTTCCTAGTTGACCGACGACGGTGCATTACTGATATGAATTTTCTACAGAAGCTCGTAAATGGTAATTTGGAAGCTCCTGAACTTTTCCATACCCTTTCATCATTGTCTGCTAAGAAAAAATTACCAAGAGTTGCTACGCGCAAAACTTTTTATGTAAACAGCGGTAGAACGAATTTGGGTAGGAATGCAGCTCTAAATCGCCTAAGTCGTGTATATTACTCGCGCAAATAACAATATTGATCTATTTTGTCAAAGGCCAAAGGTTTTTAAACGTGCTATTATTTCTGCTTTGTCAAGCAATCCGAACTGCACTTTTGGATTGTAATTTTTAGTTTTCATTTGTTATTTTTCTTATTGTATTATTAGTTTTGTTTCACTTTTCGTATTTTTATTATAGTTTGTAGTTTTAATATCCGTCATTTTGTAGTAAATGCTGTGCACACCTTTAAGTGGCTAGTCACACAGATTACAAACAAAATATTTGTATTTTTTCTTTACTATGTATTGTGAACAAGCTGTTGGTGTACATTTAATAAATAAATAAAAAAAAAAAATAATACATTATATACTTAAGTACATTATTTACTCAAGTACATTATATACTTAAATACATTATTTTCTTACTTTCATCTTACCGACGCAAAAAATGGTAATAGATAAAAAAAAATCAACATACAGACATCGCCATCTAGCCCCATAGTAAGTGTAGCTTGTTTTATTGGTACTTAAATAGCTGATAAATATGTTTATGAATAATGTACATTACTACTTATGATATATAGATAAACACTCTATCACTGAAGAACTTTCATGTTCATCACCCACACATTATCTAGTTGTAGGAATCAAACCTACGGCCTTGGACTCGGAAACAATGGTCGCTGCCCACTGCACTAATCGGCCAATGATAGAAGTTAGCGATGCGTGGAAGGCAAGATAAGAGGAAAGTTAAAATAAATCAATATTTGTAAAATTAACTCACTCTCTAACGGCACTAGTTCCTGTGGATCCATTTTGTGATCGTCGTACTCCTCATTCCTTACTGACACATCTGCATTTTGACGTCAACTTACGTACTGCAAAGCTTCATTCTTCATTAAGTCATCAGACATAGAAGCTACTTATTGCTCATTCTTGAATGTTGATCCTCGTTGTTTGGGTATTCTCATTTATTCTGATACCTGTCTGACAACGTATAAATATTAAAATGTATATTAGCTTTAGCTATAAGTCGAGATTTTGATCGACTTATAGCTAAAGCTATAAGTCGAGCTCATTCCGGTGATGTAATCGATTCAATTGTACAATAATCTCATATATTTATATTCAGTAAAGCTTGGTAGTCCTATAATGAAATAACTATGTAATGCATTATAATAAAACTTTCAGTGTATTAAATACCTTTTTTCTTGTATTAATTACCTTTTTTATTGTTAGTGTCGTTTTCTCTACAAAGGTAGAATAAGGCGTAAGATAAAACTTAAATAACAGGTTACCACATGTAAGTTCTATATAAACAAGGGTATCTGGTAGAACCCAGCAAAAATGCAGCAATCTATACCTGAAAATTAAGTTTACCTAACATTCAACAGTTTCATATTACCATAAAATAAATCGATTTCGGTGCTCATTATAAACAGAATTAAGAAGGCGAGGAACATGTAGTACCAATTAATTAAATCTGTTCTTAATTTTAATTAAAGGTATGTGCAGGATATTTTATGCCTAGGTAAAGACAAAGTCAAAGTAAAAATATCTTTATATTAAGAAAATTAACCTTAATTTCCGCGAAAAGCAGAAGAATCTGTATGTATAATTTCTTCAATCTTTAAAATCCACACCAAACAGATCCTAGGCAATGTACTATACGGCCTATACGCACAGGAGATGTTGACTTTACAATTAATCATTCTAAAGTCAAAATCTCCTGAGGATGTTCCGGTTTCGGAGCGAAACGTGCATAGGAGGTACATCGTCGTATAGCAAATTAAGCTTAATTTTCACAATATATCGTGGAATTCTGCTAAGTAACGCAAGCTACGATCCAATATTTAAAAATATCTTTATTCAATTAGGCCAATATGTGGCACTTTTGATGTGTACCTACATTAGTCAAAGTCAAAGTCAAATATTTCTTTATTCAAATAGGCATATAGATGGCACTTTTGATGCGTACATTACATGTAAAATATGACATAGGAGTGAGTTGATGGCGATAAATAAATTCGTCAACTTAAAACTAAAGCTACGAGGGTTCCAAACGCGCCCTGGTCTAAGAAGAAGCCCACAACAAACTTAGCCGGGTGTTTTTTTTTTAATCCTGAGTAATTCCGTTGTTTTTTTTAGGTATATTCAAGGGAACTTCTTTTCCGAGGGTCCCGCGACGTCTGAAGCATTAAATTATCATTATTCTTTAGGCTTTTGAAGTGTAGGTTTATAATCATAGATTAGAACATGATCTAGCTGCGTGGTATCGGGGTGGCAACTATAAATAGTTGTCTATCTATATATCAATCTTAACAGTATCATTTAGATCTGATAGCGTAATATTGAAGCCCGATAATGGTTGTAAACTTTGCAAAAAAAAATGTAGACATCTATTTTGATAAGCGGGCTTCTTGAAGGCGAATTTGATTAAATCTTTAAGCAAAGTAATCAACATCATTATTATTCTTAGATTGATCATCAAGTTCAGTGAATTGTTGTTGCGTCGAACTTAGAAAAAGGACTTTTGAGCTTGGATTATCTACGCTTTTAAATTGTATAATAATGAACAAGCTTCGTAATATTGCAACCTCAAAAAATTATATTGACGTGTAGGGCTTGCGCGCCATGAGAGTGTTATGTGTACTCATTATCTCGTCAATCAATCGCCATAGAAAAAATGCGAGTAAAGGGTAGAGATAACTCGTGGTGCGCATGCTAGCCCTACTGGTGTGGCGCAGCTAAAATATTTATGATACAATTAGATAGGGCTCAGAGAACAGTCTTAAAAGTGATGTTTAAATATCCGCCTAGATATCCTGCTAAACTTCTTCATAAAGCAGATAAAGTTTTAAATATTCTAATTAACAAATATTTGATATTATTCATAAATTTAATTTATTTTGAAGCTCACTGCCATATTAAACTGAAAAATAACTAATAACTTAAAATATATAATTTATAGAAAATTAATTATTATTATTTAACCCATATTATCCGTACGCTAAATCGCTCATCTTTCGTTCTTTTAGGGTTGTAACTGTCCACGGCCAAAGCCTCCCACCAGACGTGAACAGAGAAAATTCAGAAATTATAAATTTCCAAATGTCCCCTGCCGGGATTCGAACCCGGGACTTCTACTAAAGGGAGGTCGAGAAAACGGTAGTAACAATTACAGGCCTTTTATATAGAAATTATAAATAATAAGGTATACGGGTCTGCACAATACAAATTATCCATTACTTGTTTACTTTCATATCGTTGCAAACGACAAGTAAATAATAATTACATATTTAGGTTATCTAAGCCCTCCACAACTTAAGTACTTCGATAGGTACCTATTAGCTAACTATAGTCACTTTGTAAGCGTGTGTTCTGGACCAACGACTCCTTAACATTGTTATCAGTGCTTACACATTTCGTATTATTCATAAGGTAAATAGATAGATAGATAGATAAATTCTTTATTGCACACAATTTATAATATAAATTGAAAACATAAATATAAGAAGAATAAAAATGCGCAAAGGCGGTCTTATCGCTTTAAGCGATCTCCTCCAGACAACCCTTAAGGTAAATAGGGTTGTGTCAATATTTATTGTTTTTTTTTTTTCTTTTGATACAAGTTATTTCTATTTCTATAGCATGGGCAATTTTCACGCCGGGGAAAAGAAAAAAAAAATATCTTCTTCAGTTTTACCAACTCTCCGATCATTGGCGCTGGTGGAACTAAGTAAAAGAAAAATATAAATAAAAGAGTTTCATATATCGAGATTGAAAAACGATAAAATGATGTTAGAAAAGAGCAACGGCTAAGTTTCTTGCCATTTTCTTTTTTCGAACCGGTGGCAGAGTCACTACAAACTGACGTTGACGTTTCAAAAGTGCTTACATTAGGTCTACTTGAAACAAATGAATTTCGAATTTGAATTTAGAATTTCGAATTTGAATAATATCCAAATAATATACGTATCAAGCGCGTAGAATCTGTAATAGCCTAGGGTAGGACTTTTGCTATACTTTGGGGGAACGAGTTCAAATCCCAACCTCCAACTTTTCTAAGTTATGTGCGTTTTAAGCAATTAAAATATCACAATGCTTAAACGGTGAAGGTAAACATCGTTAGGAAACCTGCATGCCTCAGAGTTCTCCATAATATTCTCAAAGGTGTGTGGAGTCTACCAAGTCACATTGGGCCAGCCTTACCGAGAAAGACGTGCCGCAAAGTAATTTAGCGTTTAGGTACGATGTTGCTTTGAAATCGATTAGGGGTTTAATATAACTGCCATACTTCCTAACAGTGAGAGTGTGCCCATAAAATTACAAATTAGCTTGTAATTTAATAAAAAGAAATAAAAAATGATTTTTAAAATCTCTAAAGCAATTGGAGTATCTAACATCAAGTAGGTACCTACAAACTCATATAACAAATATTATAGCCTACCTATTAGGCATACATTAAATATTCACTATTTAATGTATCCCTTATAGTGTAACATCTAATGCCATACTTAAGTATGGTATGGCATCGCATCTGTATTAACGCATTATGTTACGAGTATATGGTGGGCGCTCATACCCATGCACGAGGCCGTATGTACGCCACGCGTACACGACGTTCATTACGTAATGTGATAAAGTCAATCGTAGTTAATGTCGAGTTCAAAGACCGATTTACCATCTGAAATGTAGGTAAACAGATACAAATACATTTATTTCAAGTGGGGTAATTTCACAAGCACTTTAAGAACATTAAGTATGTATTTAGGAGTGATTATAATAAAACACCGGTTCGTAAACCACTTTCTTCCACCTTCTTCTACCGAGTTTTAAAATCAATAAACAGATAAATGTCTTGGCAATGTATGTATTTCGTATGCAGGGATAAAATATCAAGTAGCGAAGCATAAAAAGCGACATCTTTTAAATACATTTGACGGCAGATTGGCGCAGTGGGCAGCGACCCTGCTTTCTGAGTCCAAGGTTTTGGGTTCGATTCCCACTACTGGAAAATGTTGGCGTGATGAACAGCAATGTTTTAGTAAGCGTCGCTTTTTTATGGGTATTGGGTACTAAAATAACTGATGAATATTTTTATGAGTAATAGAGTAATATTTATTGCTCTGTTAAGCTCTGTCTCAAAAACTAATAGCTCTTTGTGACAGACCGCGTCTGCGGAAGTACTACCACACACTTCAACCCTTTACCGACCCACTACAGGGCACGGGTCGCCTCCCACAATGAGAGGGCTTAGGCCGTAGACCACGCTGGCCCAGAGCGGATTGGTGAACTTCACACGCCTTTGACAACAATATGCAGAACACATAGGCATGCAGGTTTCCTCACGATGTTTTTCATCACTGTTGAAGCAAGTGATATTTTTAATAACTTAATTGTGCGTGCTGGGATTCAAACTCGGTCCATCGAAAGTGAAAAGTCCTAACCACCGCTACAATAAGAAGCAATAGTATTTCTTTAATATATATACATGAAAACATCGACGTTACAGCAGATAGTAAATGGCCGTCGTGCCACAAAATTCGCCAGCAATCAGAAGAAGAAATGTGAGATGTCATCTCTAGGATGCACCTCGACTTAGAATAACGCCACGTTTGGACAGTCGGATACCGCTTCTCTTGCGGCGAAAAGCAGTAGTCAGCGAACAACTAAGCTTTGACCTATCAACGGGATCATGACATTTGACTCTGCGCGTTTGGACTGTGGGTGAAAACTAGTTATAGATAACAAACACGATTTTATAGTTTCGGATTCCATACGGAACAATATAATATTATAATCAGCAATGTGTTACGGATGCACGCACGCGTCGCATGTTTTGACCGAGTTTTGGCAACGGAGTAATGACCTGTATTACTCTACTACTACTCGTAGTGTGAATTTGCAATCATCAGAAAACTATCGAATTCTCGATGTCGATTAATAATGTCGATGATTAAAATATGTTTTTTATAATCATTAAAGTATACCTAGTTAGTAGGACTATCTCTTTGAATAAGTATTGAAAGATTTATGCTGAACTATTTCAATATCGCTTTAACGGTTGAGACGGGTATTGGTAATAAACACACAATTTTGCTTTGCTTGATGTACAAGCTAATCCAAAATTTGATAAAGATTTATTTATAAGTTTTTATAAGCAGTATATTCGACAGTGATATCATCTATAAAGCTTCTTTTTTAGGTCCAGTGTTTATTATTTCATTCAGTTTCCGTTAAGGCTACGTACTACCAGCTACAGGAAGAAACTCGTTATCAGATTACGTTAAATAAATCTATAAAAACACGTACTAGATGTGAACTTTTAACGTAAGTAGCAAAACATGTAGATATTTTTAGAATATTAATACTCTGGAGTTTTTCAGCCTTGAACTACATAGTCACACTTGGTGCGAAAGATTTTGAGGGTCTGTTTCCTACCTTCGCTCCTAAATTCCGCGTGGATTTGTAATTATATGTCGATATAACACACTTAATGGTGAAATAAAACTTAATTTAAAATTTAAAGTAGTGCTAATAAATAGAGCCTACACACATGAAGTAGACATTTTATGCGCGTGAACCAACGCGGGTTGACATTGAAAAACCTAAGATGTATATCAAATTTCAGTCACCATTAAACGACCATAATGAATTCAGACCTTTATATATAAAATATATATAAAAGTGATATCCTAGTGGGTAAGGCTTCGGATTTCCTTTCGTGGAGACTGAGTTCGAGCCCCGGAACGCACCACTAATTTTTCGGTTTTATGTGCGTTTTTAATTTAAGCAATATAAATATCACATGATTTAAAGGTGGCCTGAGAATTCTACATAAGGTTCTCAAAGGCGTGTGAAGTCTACTCCTCATTTGGCCAGCGTGGTAGACTACGGCCTAAACCCTTCTCACCGAGGAGACCCGTGCCTTGTAGTGGGCCGGAAATGGGTTGATGATGCTGACATATAAAAACGCGCATACAGCACGATACAAAGGCAAACGCCCGCTCTTTAGGCGCGCATAAAAAAAATTGCCGTATAACCTCAATTCGCTTATCGCAGAATTTCGATCTATAAGAAAATATCTGGAAAATATCAAACAGAACTTTTGAATCATTATAAGTTTAGAAACGCATATTTCAGCAGTCTACTTTGCAGCCTCGTTGATTACGAGCAGACAATATGGGCACTTAAAACTTTTTTATTGTCACACTGTGACGTTTCTAAATCGCTCCAATCGCTTAGAGGTAATCCTTCTGCGACTAGACGCACGGTTTCTATTCGCCTTGTACAGTATGCTTTTAGTTTGAGGCTTTACTTCTTCTTCGCTTGCCAAAAACGTATATTGTATAGCCGCATGATGTGCTGGGGCCCTAACGGAGCCGCAATAAAATTCAAAACAACAGTAATAGGTATAATCTTATTAACGTAGTATCACTGAAACTTACACGTGTTAGGTATAGCGATCGCAGTTTATCGACCGACGTGAGGTCTAAAATAAATATTCAAATCGGCAGACACACATTGTTAAAGCTATTCACAAAAAAATACGTCAACCGCCATATGTACACTTTCAAAACTATACTTTCTGTAATATATATATATTTATCACCAATAATATTGAATTATAATAATATTTTATTTAAAATTCGTCAACAGTAATAACTACTATTAAAAGTTATTATGATATTTTATTCATTAATGTAAACAAATGTTGGATTATTAAGAATTTAATAAACACTATTCAAGTTTTTTATAAGTCTTTTAATTATGGCACATAAATATTTATCACATTTAAATAATATAGTTAATTATCGAAAATGAACGCGATGATTCATCATTCAGAATAAACGCCCCGTGTTTATCGTCGGGCGGTAAAATCGCGACTGAGTTTATTCTTTATCTCGACGACGCATTTAAATGTATCTCAAATAACACAAATAGCTGTGCGATTTTCAATTGTGCGTATCTAAACCGCTATGAATTTTGTTGGAAGCGTAAATATTTTTAACTCTATTGTTTTGTTCACTTTGCAGAATTCTTTGTGGTTCTTCTTGCATTTAATGCGATTTCCTTACTCTTATTTTACACAAAAGACAAATATAACTGAGAACTACCTATGTAATAGGATGTACTTCGTAAGATCGAGATTGTGAAAAATAGTACAAAATAAAAATGTCATTTAATAATTATTGATTATGTTGCCTGTTATTTAATTTGTACATCTGTATATTATATACTTTTATTTAAAATAGAGCATTTGTGTGGTTTGGAAAAAAACTGCCTCTTGTTAATAACCTTTCAAATCGTAAGGGTTAATCTTCAGATCGTCTTGACCGATTTTATATAGCTTATACAGGTAAAGAATTATACATGGAGTATTCTAGGAGAAAAATGGCATTCCACGCTCAATAATAGGTAAAATACAGCAAAATTTGCTTTTGCTACCTTATGCATATAGGGTACAGATCCAGTATCAAAATATATTTTTAAAGCCACTGTGTTTGACCTATTTATTACTGCAAAGAATACAAAATACCTGATTATCGTTTTAAATTATTACTACTAAACTCTCTTAATGAGCGATCATAATAAAGTCTAAATACATATAATCGGGATGTTTGAGCAGCGTAGGTATTTAGCAGGCAGTTTTTATTTATTTATTTATTAGCTTTTCCAGGGAAACAAACAGTACTATTACACATAAGAGTAATGCCGTAATTTTATATCACATAAAGTTTGTTTGTTTTTTGAAGTTGCAACTTAGTTATACATAAACGATAACATTTACCACAATTGCTTAGGGTTTTCGTACTTAATACGAAGGAAAAATTATACAACAAAATTAAAACAAAAACTTTAAAAGCTTATAACACTTATTTTGCCATAATAATATTCCTAAAAGTGCCAATTTTGACGTGTTAAATATCTGTCTCACAATATTTGCTTAGTAATGGAAATGGTAGTAACAAAACTTTTGTGGAGTTAGTGCCAGAGTGCGTGCTATAAGGGTCTCAGTCCAATTTTATTGCTAGTGTTTTATGTACTGCTTGTTTAATAAACATATAAAGTACGAGTTACACAAAAAACTTATCATTGACAATTTAAACTACTTATATAAAAAAAAAAAGAAAAGAAAGGATACAAGTAATTTGTCCTGTGCATACTAATGATAGAAGTAATTACTTATGGGGTGGTTAGAGATGTCATTATGCTAATGTGTTTACTTTAAAAGAACTGTAGTAAAACTGTCATTTTGAGTAAACAATCCCCGTCTACTGGGATTGTGAAATCTGCCAAAATATTTATTGATTTATGTCCACTCAAGCCTTTACCAAAGGGGTGCTGTTTACTACTACCCCGTGCATATTTATCTAACTAATCTTTTCCTTCTAGTGCCATCTCTTATCAGAGGTTTTTTCCACTACAGGTTAGCCCTTGACTGCAGTCTCACCTGGTGGTAAATGATGATGCAATCTAAGATTGTAGCGGGTTAACCTACACTAGAACTCAACCAACTTAGCCGGGTTTTCTTTTTGTTATCACCATCTCACATTGTCATTTGAAAATTTAAATATTTAGCTTAAAGAAAATTTAATATTAAGCACCCAAGCTTTGTTTTCGTTTACATTATCCTTTATACTGTAATACGACTTTTCTATAAGCTTTCGCTTAATACCAAATTTGCAACATCCGCAAGATATCAAAAGGTAATTCATTGTAAAATTGTATCCCATTTCCTTTAAATGAATTGCTTATTTTGTGTAGTCTAGTGTATTGCACTGCTAGTTTATTTTTGCTTTTAATGTATAAAATTGCAAAATTGTAATTTTAAACTGTTTGGATACTTGAAGATTTCTTCAAAGCTAAATCTACTTTCACTTGCGTTGTGACTCTACCGCCGATCAAATTAATCTTTCGGAAAGATATAATTAATATTTCAAAAGAACCTGTAATGTATTGAACCTGTTTTTGAAATAAGTGACAATTGACAAGTTTTATCGCCGAAGAGCCGTGACGGGATTAAAGCTTTATTGTATCGTAAAGAGTAGATTTTAACTCGTGTTCGGAATATAGATTAGATACAAGATAATCTATATTTGCGTCAATAAAGCATAAAGAATAAAGAACGAAAGATATGGTTAGGTAATAATATAATATACTTAACCTCTATCATGGTTCCTACTCTCACATAGCTTTAGGAGTATTGTCTCAAATTTCGCAGACATAACTATTTTTTATTATATTATGTTTACTTATTATATACAAACAATCCGCGACAACTTACGACAATTTTTTAAGTCGACTCATTCGCGGACGAAGTCGCTTGGGTCCGCTAGTCTATTATATATATATAAAAGAGAAAGTTTGTGGGTATGTTCTGAATAGGCTCCGAAACAACTGGACCGATTTCAATGAAACTTTCAGGGACTCTCCGGATTGACCTGGCGAGTAATCCTGTAAAGTTTGATGACGATCGGAGCACTCCTATTTTTGAACTGTCGAACTGTCAAATACAGCTTTTATTTACTATGATGATATTCTATTGTTGGGTATACATAGGTGTAGATAATGATCTTCACCCGCTCGAGAAGAGAATAGAAGAGAATACATACGGACAGAAATAAATGATTTAATATAATATGAGACTTAAATTAAAAATTTAATGATGTAAGTTTATTGGTTAAATAAAATAAAGCAAAATCTAGCCCAGCGAAGCGGGCTGGGTAAGTATATTATGAAAATCAAGCTTAATTTGCAGTACTCCGCGAAAAGCAGGAGAATCTGTATGGTGTTATTTATAATTTCTTCAATCCTTATAATATAAATACGAATAATAGTTAAGTCATTGTTCATTGTAAAGTCAACATCTCCTGAAGATCCTCCGGTTTCGGAGCGAAACGTGCGTAGCTCCACACCAAACAGATCTTCGGCAATGTACCCTACATTGCCTAAGATCTGTTTGGTGTGGAGTCTAAGTATTGAAGAAATTATAAATAACTCCATACAGATCATGCTTTTCGCGGAGTATAGCAAATTAAGCTTAATTTTCATAAATGCCCATATGACAAAAACTACAAAAACTACTGTTAAGATAAGAAAATAAAGACTCCGAAAATATAACTTAAATCGAATGAAAATTGCAATTATATACAAAAAAAAATTAATTCAGTAAGTTTTTCGTTCTAAGTTTTATAAATTGTAAATTTTATAAATTGTTATTTAACTTAACTATTTTTTATAATGAACGTGGCAGCGATAAGCACTTACAATTAGGCCAATCAGAGCACAGGATGCCTCGTGTACGTTGGCATCTAGCTAATTACATTTAAAACCTGTTTAATTATTCGATGGCATAATTTTAATAAATTCAATGAGATATCGTCGCGATACTATTTCATTGAAAAGGTAATTTATTGTGGAGGGTGGGGATACAGTATGTGTAATTTGTAAATAATTTTCCCAAATTATCCGTACCAGCCCAAATTAGGGAATCGAAGCGGAGCACCTCGGTGCAACACAATCCTTAAGACGCTGTTCGGTCCCGTTTATAAACGTGTCATAATTATTGACACAGTTGCCTGTAAGAGATTGCTTGCAGCAATAAGGCCACCTTTGCATATCTACGTCGCGTACTGTATACAAGAATAGCAATCTGCACGGTCAAAAGCCTGCCTTCCAAACCGGTGGTAGAGTCACTACAAACAAACTGACTTGACGTTTTAACAATGCTTTAAAACAGGGCGTCAATTATTGAAAAAAATAAATCTTGAATTTTGAATGGGCTACTGGGAACTAATAGGCCAAGGCAAACGATGATAGTTGAAGCTATTGTTTTGTAACCAACCGTCAGCCAGTGGCGTGCATAGAGGGTATGCACAGGGTATGCAGATGATATAAAATGAAGAAAATCCCAGTACGAGTTATAAATACTTTAGGGTAGGCTTTCCCAAATTATCCGTACCAGCCCAAATTAGGGAATCGAAGCGGAGCACCTCGGTGCAACACAATCCTTAAGACGCTGTTCGGTCCCGTTTATAAACGTGTCATAATTATTGACACAGTTGCCTGTAAAAGATTGCTTGCAGCAATAAGGCCACCTTTGCATATCTACGTCGCGTACTCTCGATGCTCTCTGATTACATATTGCTATGAGATAACTTGTAATTTTAAGTTCTAAATTCGAAATCGCACTTTGCAAATAGGTACCATATGTATCTGTAAAGTCCTAATACTTAAACTCAAACGTACCTGGCACGTGTCTTTGGACATTTGGATAATTGAAAATTTGAAATCTGTAGTAAAACATTGAAAAAAAATAGATATATTGAGATACATTTTAATTCAAGAGCACCCTGAAACTGCGTCTGAATTTGTTTTTTTGGTAATAGTTCATGTAAGTGACTAACAAATAGACATACGGCAGACAAAATAACTAGCTAAAAATAACTAACAAGCTAATTTAATCAAGCTGCTATGTCTCACTATATTGTACAGTAAGGAGAACTTGTGATATATTTTTAATATTATTAATGTATCGTTAATATGGCATAGCATTTTTTTATATTTATTATATTAACTATTATTTTATGTAGTAGTTTATGGATTATCTTGTAGTTATACATACGGAGATATTTTTTAAGTATGAACCGCAGTGGCAGTCTATTTTCTCTGTTTTCCTATTCCTTAAGCCTGCCTGGCCGAGATCGCTTCTTAGCGATAAAGCCTTTTGTATTCTGCTTCTGTTTTTCTATTTTTCTTTTACTTCTATACCTTGTAGAGATGTGCAAATAAAGAGTATTGATAAATAAATAATTACTTTATATAACTGACTGGTACCACTACGATCTTTATCAAACATTTATTACGCTTTGTTATACGCAATATCCATGCTTTTTTAATCTCTTCGGTGAATTTGCAAAAGGCTTTAAGGCTGAGAAGCATTGAGATTGAATCTCTCGCACCACGCCCTTCAATTCTATTGGTTGATTCCTTCACAACAAACCACCAATCAGGCATCAGCTTGCTCAACCCCCTTCGAAATTTGAATATTATAATTGAATTTTCTTCAGTTGTTCCATAACTGCGATACAGTGAGGATCTTTTCGTAAAAAAAGTGTTTGAAAATCAGGTTTTTCTGGTTTCTGCGTTGAACAGTTTGTTTAAGTGTACCCTTTATGCCAACAGTGACGGACATTCGTGGAAATAAAGGTTTGAATTGTGTAAAGTGTTAGATTTTTCTTATTAAAGATTAAACATTTAAAAAATAATAATTAAAGCAATTATATAAAGCAGCACAGTTTTAAATTACCCGTATTATCCGAAAAATAGGATAAGAAATTGTGTGTTGGTTTTTTTTCTGCTGAAATATCTAACGTTGTTTAACAACTTTAACAAGCCAGTGTTATTTCGACTGTTAAAACAAGTGTAATGTTATTATTTTAGTTAGTCAGTGTACAGACTGCGTAAAAGATTAAGAGAACAAAAATTATACCTGTAAAACCGTACGGTATCACGCTTCATAAGATTGTAGGTAACTAACAAAAATCATTTTGTTAGTTACCTACAACCACAAACAAGGAGAAAGTCGTGTCGTTGATTCGGCGCTTTTTACTAATGTCTAAACAAATGTTTTTTATGTTCAAAAGGGTAAACTTACAGTCTCTTCAAGCAAGTCAAGTACCATTGATGGCTGAGTAGACCATAGTTTAAGAGGCTTAGCCAAAAGCGTTTTCTTTCTAAGCTATATGTACTTATCCTCCCTTTTAAGAGTGACAAGGCCTGTTTAGGTACTCCTGACATAAATTATTCCGGTAAAAATAAACCGCATACCATAGAAATGCTGAGAGTCCTAAAACAGTACATTTTTTTTTTATATTTTGAAATCTGTACTTATTCGTTTTATCCCAAGCGAACTTTCTTCTTTTCTAAATTGCGTTTCCATTTTTCTTACAGTAGGAAAAGTTCTTTATAAAATAGCACTTTTTTATATTCTTACTGAACTAGAAAAGTAGGCTTACATTTAGGGAATAATAATTGTTGAATTATTTGAACGAATTTCTTATTATTTGCTGGAGTAAAAGTCTTACTTCAAAGGTTATGTAAATTAATTTTAATATGCTCTGGAACATTCAACTTTATATAACTAGTTAATGGCGTAAATTTGTTTTATAAATATAATCTAAAATATATTTAATCTATGTAAAACTTAATAAAATCTAAAACGTCTTCGAAACTACCGCAATGAGGTACAGTTCCTAAGATGCTGGCAGCATTGCCCCTTTGGATGGCCAAACTTCGAAGGAAATATTTAAAATATTAATTTCCGGCCATTCCGTCTTAACATTGGATGTCCTTAAAGTGATTCTGATAATACATTCTTTATTTGAATTATACTTACTAGGTGTATGTGCCTAATTAAGTTACGAAACATATCATGCCATGTATCTTTCTTCCCATGCGCCATGTTATTTATAACGCGTCCGTTGATACGGGCATCCGGTGATATCTTACAATAGTCACTGTTCGCTCATTATTTATGTATTACTAGCCTTTAACAGTGGTTTTATCGTCGTTAATGTGAATTTTGACAAGCCATTAACGCTATCCCTTTTTAGAAGTCATTTTTCCATTTCAGGGAAACAGTAGATACTGTTTATCTGTATGAAACCTCCAGTCAGTTTATCTGCACCATTAGTCCATTTCCGAACGCCTTATAAGAAAGCTTTAACTTAACTTTGATTAAGACGCAATTAGCTAAATTCATCAAGATAAACCATTTGCCGGCCCACTACGGCAGAATTACGAGGGTTTAGGCCATAGTAGATGAGAAGATGTCCGCGATTGTCTCCACCATTAAAGCAAGTGATATTTTAAATTTCTTAAATTAAAAACGCACATAACTCCGAAAAGTTAAAGGTGGCGGGGATCAAACTCGGTGACCCCGAAACAGAGGCCGAAGCTGTAACCGCTAAGCTATCACCGCAACTAAACCATCAATAAATATCAAATATAAACTTTTTGTTTATTATACGAGTATAAATACCAGTCGACCTCCCTTGCACAACAGTGAGCGCTATGAATTTATGCAGGAGGTTACCGGGTTCAATTACCGACAGGGGCAATTTGGGAATTTATAATTTCTGAATTTTCTCTGGTCTGGTCTGTTGACTGTTACCACCCTAACGTAAAAGCGATTTAGTGTTCCGGTGCGATGTTGCCTAGAAACCGATTAGGGGTATAACTACTATACCCCCTAACAGGTTAGCCCGCTACCATCTTAGACTTACCATCAGGCGAGATTACAGTGCCGAGACAACTTGTAGTCGAATTAAAAAAATGTGTAGGTATCCTTACAACACAAATAAATATTTCAAATTCGTCGACCTAAATACCATTGAATTGATAGTCTTTCTTTTATTTGACATTGGGATAAAAAACAAATATTATTCTGGTCAAAATAAAATGTTTTTATTTAACTGTAGGTATGTTAGTTATTATGTTATTGATTATATAGCAATGCTCAGGTGTTATTTTATGTACAATAAACTATAAGCTTAAATTTGCTATAATCCGCGATCAACAAGCAACACATGTTACTTGTAAGCTCTTAATTCCGCCACTTTTCCGGCTTTCCCACAAACTAAACAAAAAAAGGTTTCAAATCTTGGAACAGAATTTTCAAGGACACTTTATGATGCCTGACAGCATTCTGGTATGTTTGCGGAGAACTGAGTTGATGGTTCTTGGCATTAATTAGGAAAAATACCGCGTCCATCAAACGTAGGATCGAGAGCAGGTCATATATTGTTCTGAAGGTTTTAGCTGACAGTCAGGATAGTGTTTTCAAAGCACACTGGATGTCAGCATTAGTATGTAGTAACATTAATATAGATATTAAGTTTATTGTGAACACATGGACCTTCGTAGTCTGAAATAAATGCAATACAATACAAGACAACACAGTAAGGAAGTATTTTATTGGCCGTAGCTTAATAGTGAATCTGCACTTCCAGTGTACTCCATGGCTTCCGACCAGGAGTCATGCTCGGACGAGGAGCCAGACAGCGAGATGCTGAGCGATGACCTGTGCCTGCCAGACAGCGACGACGACAGGCAACCTGCCAGGAGTGTGCAGGTACCCTACATATGTTCCCTGGACAGCTGGGCACAACTACAACCCTGCGGAACTTGAAAATTTACTTGGAAATACCCTAAGATTCTTAAACTATCTACTAATCAATAAATTAATTTTAGAGTCTGCCAGAAGATCTCCCGCCACTGAACAACTGTATACTCAGACCGCCTCGGAAGCTATTCACCAACTGCCGCGAACGATGGCGTCAGCAAAACGTCAGCGGTGCCTTTGCAGAGCTGAGGCGATTAGTGCCTACTCATCCGCATGACAAGAAGCTCTCAAAGAATGAAATACTCAGGATGGCCATAAGGTAGACGCCGAGTTATTTGATATTGGAACTTTAAAAATAAAAGTTAAAGAAGCTTGTTCCTCTGAAACTCTACATTAAGTAGGTATTTACGTAGGTATAGATTTATACCTACGTAAATACCTACTTAATGTATTTATATTTATGTAGGTATAGATATAATAGGTATGACATGGTGTTTTAACATATAGTGTTTTTTCACTGTTGACATTGATATATGTTGTTTATACAGAAATTCCTACCACCCTCAAAAACTACGTCTTAACGAGGTCGTCGTCGTCAGTGGATCTCATCGGTATAGTGGTTGTCATATTCAACATAATGAATAGTGAGAATTAAAAGTTGTTTTGCCCGGTTTTCTGTTAAAAATTTTCACTGCCGGGTCTGAGTTCGAAAATTTGCGAGGGTCACTCCCGTGCATCGGAGTACACTTATAGCCAATAGTTCCGTCTATAGTCACTAAAATGGCAAATGTTATAATAATCGTTAAAGCTTATTAACCCGCATAGAAGCAGCGTTATGATTCTAATCTTAAAAGTCCTCTCTTATCAGAGAGATGTCTTGCCCTCTTAGGCTGATGATGACGATGATGATGAATGTTCCTATGTAATCTATTGTCTGTCTGACAAATTTATTTTGTCTTCAGATACATCGGTCTACTCTGCGAAGTACTCGAATGGCAAAAAAGCCATGGCTTAGGAACGAATAAAGAAAATTCAGGTCTAGCCATAAAGTGTGAATCTCCATTGAGTCCTACCTCAAGACGTCTCCGACTCAAAAGACCGTACGACGAAGACACGAAGAGATCCTATGATACTGAATACACGAGATTTGGGAATGAAGAAAATGAAGTAGTATATAGACGGAACTGTCAAAGGAGTTTCCAAAGTAAAACGGAGTTCTTCTTCGGCAAAGAACATTTAAAAGTTTTGCGGAACCAGTATTATTTGCCCCCGAATTGGAGGCATATGCCGTTCAGAAATTTAGGTGAAAGGAATGGAAATAATCTCTTGATGATTGCACCAGCTAGCAAAGGTGATGAAAAGGATGGTAATTGTAAAGATAAAGTTGACAAAGAAAAGTGATTAAACTTGGATCAAGCAATGCAATAGAGCGTTGCAGTGTTGCATCCACATCTTCAAATTTGCTTTGATCAATTGCATTTGAAGCATTTTGAATGGAAGACTTGATACATTAGTTCTAAATGGTTCTACAAAACTTAAATGTATAAGGCATAAATGGGATAAAGTTAACGTTAAGAGACAATGTTGGCCTAAAAGTCGCTGGGTTCAAATCGTTTTTAATACGGTATCTTTTGTCGTATACCACTTGTAATTGTTGTCCAAAACTGACTGCTGCCTTAAACAACAACAATGAAATAAAATCCAGTATTATTTGACGAGCCTATAGACTAGATCAGGGTCCCAAAAAACTAAAGTATATTAGAAATATTGTAATTTTTTTTTTTGTAATGCTTAATGAGCCAATTAGGAGATATATACTTATTTATTCTGAACTCTTTAGCTTTACTTGCATAAATATATATCTTTAACTTTAAGCTTTCTTCACCAGATATTTATTCTTCTTTAGACTTTAAAAATAATAATTATTACTTTTTATTATTTTGCATGCTCATTAATTTATCGTGGTATCTATCTATCACAAAAAAATTTGTTAGTACCTAGTAGTGGGTTTAAAACTAGTCGAGCATCAACATGAGTTCAATTTTGCATTGTTTTATTTACAATTTTAATGATATTAAGAAATCTCTAATTATCATTAAAAAGAGCGGTTTTGTTGTTATTTTATGTTTCAAAGGTTATTGTTGATATTTATTTTTTTTATCTTAATATAAATAGAAAATAATTTTGTAAATTTCAAATGATTCATTTAGGCGTAAGTTGATCCAAATGTTTTGGTAAGTCGATGTATGATTATTGATCAATTAAATGCCAAAATTATTTATAAATACAAATAATGTTTTATTTTGCTGTAGAGGTTTTGGATAGAAGCAGGCGTTACTTTGCGAAAACCCATATTATGAAAATGAAGCTTAATTTGCTATGCTCCGCGAAAAGCAGGAGAATCTGTATGGTATAATTTATAATTTCTTCAATCCTTTAACTCCACACCAAACACTTTCGACAATGTACCCTCTGCGCACGGTTCGCTCGGAAACCGGAGCATCCTCAGGAGATGTTTACTTTACAATGAACAATGGCTTAACAATTATTCTTATTTCTATTATAAGGATTGAAGAAATTATAAATAACACCATACAGATTCTCCTGCTTTTCGCGGAGTATAACAAATTAAGCTTGATTTTTATAATATTGCTGTAGAGGATTATTTTTAGCAGCGTGCACCGTGGCCTCGTACCCTGATACCCTCCTGTGACGACTCCAAAACCAAGTAGTATGGGTTTGAGGATTGCCATTGTTTTGACATAGATGTGACATTTTTTGATGGTGAATATCTTTATGAATAATATACATATTTATGTATATAGCAATATGAATATAAACACCCAGACATTAAAAAAAAATCCTTGCTCATCACACAAACATTTCCAGTAGTGGGAATCAGCTCAGAAAGCATGGTCCCTGCAAACTGCGCCAATCGGCCGTCATCTTCTCTCTCGATCGGTCGGATCGGGTCTTTAATTGTTCTATATTAATTTCACGTACTTAAAATATTATTTTTAAATATGTAATAGTTTAATATACACCACTGTATAATGACAGTTATGTATTAACAGCGGTATGGTGACACCTTTATTAACTCTTCAAGTATTGTGACATCATTGTATGATGACCAATAACAATGGTCTGTATATTTAATGTGAGTCCATGCGAATAAAAAAAAATCCAAATGTGATTGTGAGCTTCAACTTCCCGCAAAAGTTAAGTACCAGGATGTGATTTGAAGTTAAACCTATAATAAGTTTCCTTATGGTGTTTAATCCCACACCGCACGCCTGCCACGCGCCTGCGTAATTGTGAACTGGTGATTACAGATAAGGCGAACCCCACCACGATTGGGCACAAAGTAATTGTTATTTGATATTAATTTATCATGGGGAGGGTTTATGGAACTTAAAATAAATTAAATGAGTCAGATTTTATATAAAGGCACACGATAGCGTGTCAGCCAAGTTCCAGCCTAGAATAAGGAACTGGTGACACAGCTACCGTGCTATAATATTACACGAACCAGAGTGAGTTAGAGTCACTTTTGTCTTCTTAAAAACTCAAAATATATTTAGCATAAACAGATGAAATTTGGTTTATTTATTGAAACCACTTAAGATCTATTAGAACCCTTGATTTCATTAGTACAGCTCAAACGGTCATTTAAATATCAACGACTAAAAATCAGCATTTCTTCTATTGACTGACATATTCCACAATAAAAAAAAAACATACTTCATTTATTTCAATTTAGACAGCCGATTTGCAGCAACCCTGCTTTCTGAGCCGAGGGCCGTGGGTTCGATTCCCACAACTGGAAAATGTTTGTGTTATGAGCATGAATATTTGTCAGTGTCTGGGTTTTTATATGCATATTCTAAGTATTTATGTATATTATTCATAAAAATATTCATTAGTCGTCTTAGTACCCATAACACAAGCTACGCTTACTTTGGGGCTAGATGGCGGTGTGTGTATTGTCATAGTATATTTATTTATTTTATTTATTCAAGTAGGTCTAGGCGCTTTTGAAACGTCAAGTCTGTCTGTTTGCATTGATTGTAGCAAGAAAAAACCGGCAAGAAACTCATGCGTTGCTCTTTTCCAATATCAACTACATATTTACATTTTAACATGAATTTTTCTATCTTGGGGCAGATGAAAGCGGAAATAGTTGGAGGCTTTTACTGCCGCTGGCGGAGTCACAAAAATATTTTAAATTAGATAGTATACAATAAATACAATAAAGAGAAATAATTTACTGCAATGTAAATAAAGCTCTATTATTATTATTATTATAAACGTGGTCGCTATATAAAAAAAAAATTAATTGCGGTCAGTAATGAAGTCAGGCTCCATACTAAAATATTCAAACCCCTTTGTACCAATGAAGAACTGCTTTAAACCAATGTAACTACAACTCAGTTCTATTATTCTTATGCCATGCTCTGAACTCTCCAATAGCCTTGATGACATCATCAGAAAAGAGCTGGGGCAGTTCTAATGCTAAGAAGTGGCCGCCGTCGTCCAGTACCGTGTTGCGTATGAGATTCGGGAATTTCCTCTGGATCGCCCAGGTCGGCGTGAAGGAAACCTCGTTCTTCGCTTGTAATGACACCGTTGGAACCGGTGATGGAATCCTGCGGAAAACAAATGGTCCTTACTTATAATATAAATGCGAAAGTGTTTTGTTTGTTTGTCTTTCTTGTTCGCCCTAACTAAGCAAACTATTAACTGGATTCTTTGGGTTTTAATCAAAAAAAAAAATATATATATACTACGAAAATACACATAACGTCATCTAGCCCCAAAAAAAGCACAGCTTGCGTTATGGGTACTAAAATTACAGATGATTTTTTTTTTAAGAATAATATACATAAATACTCGTAATATAGAGATAAACAACCATACACTGGAATACATTCATGTACATCGCACAAACATTATTCCAGTTTAGGATATCGAACGGCCTTGGACTCAGAAAGCAGGATTGCTGCCTTCTACGCCAATCGCCCGTCAAATTCTTGTAGCCCAGAAATATGTATGTGTACGCTGTAAAACCTTCTGTTTTCTGTAGCTGTTATTGTAACTGGGCTCTTATATACTTATACACTTACTCATCAAGCTTCATGCTGAAATATCTAGAGTTGAATGTCTCGGCGTAAAGTCTCATGGCTGAGGTCATGGAATTGGTCACAAAGTAGAGCATAATGTTGTCGAGTAGCTGGTCCTTGGTGAAGCGGCGGGTGAGCCCTCCGTCCGGGCGGCTGCGGTGCTGTAAGTTTGTGCCCGTTGAGAACTTCTCGAGGATGTACGCTGCGAGTCCTGTCGGCGAATCTGCTAGAGCCACACCTATAACAGATAAGTTGAAGTCATAGTACAAAATTAAAAAAGCACTATTGAAACGTCAAGTATCGTCAGTATAGTCTGTTTGTTGTGACTCTACCACCGGTTCGAAAAGCGTATTCTACCGAGAAGAGCCGGCAAGAAACTCGGTAGTTGCTCTTTTCCAACATCAACATTTACAATCATTATTCTTTCTTGCGTGTGAAAGTCAAAGTCAAAGTCAAAGTCAAATATTTCTTTATTCAAATAGGCACATAGATGGCACTTTTGATGCGTTATTATATACAAAATGTGTACATAGCAGTGAGTAGTGATGGCGATAACTACAATCGTAAACTTAAAACTAAAGCTACGAGGGTTCCAATCGCGCCCTAGTCTAAGAAGAAGCCCACAACAAACTTAGCCGGTGATGAGAGCGAAGTTCGAACCCCGGCCCACACACCTAACTATGTGCGTTTTTAATGCAAAGAATTTAAATATCACGTGAAAGTAGTCACGCCGCACCTTGGATCTATACTCAGCTATGTTATTTTACACCTTTGGTTGCGTGGAAGAGATCGCCATGTGGCGACAATGCCGCCACATTGTAAACTCTGTCTATCTTGCTGTATGTATTCTTATTTTCTGTTATATTTTTTATTTATTTATTGTACAATAAAAGTGTATTCATTCATACATATATAGCACTTGCTATAACGGTGATGGAAAACATCGAGAGGAAACTTGTAAACTTGAGTTCTTCATAATGTTCACGGATTGGTTCAATCAGCACATGGCCAGCGAGGTTGACTAAATCCCTTCTAATTCTGAGAGGACCCGTGCCCTGTAGTGGTGGTAGCAGGTTAATAATGATCAAAGTACGAAAGTGCTAAAATGGATTAAATATGCAGACACGTTGAAGGTTCAGTGTAAAGTTAACTTGACCGCTTAATAATA
This sequence comes from Pararge aegeria, assembly GCF_905163445.1. Taxonomy (NCBI): domain Eukaryota; kingdom Metazoa; phylum Arthropoda; class Insecta; order Lepidoptera; family Nymphalidae; genus Pararge; species Pararge aegeria. Next base: position 20,502,118 of record NC_053180.1, on the reverse strand, counting down.
ATTGCAAAAAAAAAAGACATTTTAGCGAAGTTAAATTAGTTCTTGTCACAGTTACAAATCCCGATTTGAGTAACTGTAACATATGAGCTGTTTAATTACCGATGGTATCAGGTTTAGTGGCCTGTATATGGAGGTATCCAGTCTCTTCTAGCAGGTTGCCGTAAACCTTCGACAGAGGGTACATCTTATCCTGCAGGTCAGAGCTGACCACGAGAGATGGGAAGACGGTTCCCAGGAGAGTGTAGAATGTGAACAGCGGTGACGTTGAGAAGGGCATGTTGGTGTGGTAACCAAGAATCTCCTGAAAAATAAAAGGAAAAATACGAGTGTCTCTTGGTACAAAACCAAGTTTGCGCAGATTGTTTGAAAATCAAATCCAAGTTTTTGCAGTTTTTTTGAAAATCTAATTGAATATTTAAGGGCCAGTTGAACAGACTTCGTCGGTTGCTAAATCAGTCTAAATCGACAGGTTTATTTTTTTGAGATTTCGGCCCAATTATAAAGCTTAGGCTGACTAACTGAGAATTTCTTGACAGAGAATCAAATATTATTGGTTACTCCGGAATATATTGGATACTCCGGAATATGCTAACTTATAAAGCAACGCGATGAGTTCACAATCTCCATCTTCTACTAAATAATCTTTTCAGTTACCTCAGGGAAGAAAGTTGCCATGTTTTTAGTGATGAACGCTCCCCAGTCGCCTCCTTGTATATAGTATTTCTTGAAGCCGAGTCTGTGCATCAGGTTCCTGAATACGACAGCCATTTTATCAGCTCCAAGGCCTGGTCGGATAGCTGCCTGTAACCAAATGTATTAAATTTGAAAATATTTCTCTTCTGAGCTTGACTTGGTCATCAAAAGCATCAAGAAGTCAACTAATGCACCTTAACTGATTCTTTTATTAAATGCATTAGACACCGTTTTTCATTTTAAGAACGTGAATTAAATGTCAGGCAGATTTTTTCGCAGGAGTTACCTAGTTCAAAATATACTTGCAACATATTAGTCAACGAACTATCATAGTCATATACTAATATCTACTTATAGCAGCTCAAAGACAATCTTCAGATTGAGCACCTTTCTTCTTGATTCTTGATTGTATGAGCACTTCTTGTTTCTTGATTGTATGAGCACCTTTAAATGAAACATATAAAATGAACTAAAATTCCCAGGATGTAATTGAATATTAAAATTTATTTCACACTAACGCTTGAGAATCCAAACCCTGGCAGGCTGGGGACAATGACTTCGATGGCGAAGTTCCGGTCCTTGCTCACAGATGTCAACAGTGGAATAGCCTCGTAGAACTCCCGCACGGAGCCTGGCCAGCCATGAAGAAGGAGCAACGGCACTACTTCAACACCAGGTGGAACCTTGAAGGCAAAATTAAAAATGATAAGCAGACGAAACATACAAACATAATCCTCACGAACTAGTTTACCTACTTTTCGTACAAGTCCTTGAATCTGATCGTAATTTACCATATCCATCCAAGTTCACTCCGAATAACCAGGCTACCCACGACCTCGAGCCTTACTCCGGGGAAAAGACAATACTATATATTTTCCCACAGCTTTATCAAGTCTCGGAGAATTGGCGCACAGGTTAAATAATATAATACTAGCGGACCCGCGAGACTTCGTCCGCGAATGAGTCGACTTAAAAAAATAGTCGTGTGTCCAATATAAATGAATACTAGCTAGATCGATTTATCGCCCCCGAAACCCCCTGAATACAAAATTAAATAGTATAAAATAAATACTTACTAAACTAAATTTTATGAAAATCGTTGGAGCCGATTCCGAGATTCCAATTATATATATATATATATATATATATACTCTTATCTATATATATATATATATATATATATATATATATATATATATATATAATAATTGCTCGTTTATAGATATCACTGGCTTCAATGGTGAAGAAAAACATCGTGAGGAAACCTGCATGCATGAGAGTTCTTTATATGTTCTCAAAGGTGTGTGTAGGCCGGAGTCCACCAATGCGCACTCTGGCCCAGTGCGGATTGGCGGACTCCACACATCTTAGTGTAGTATCCGTAGTGGACTACGGCCGACCCGTTATTTATACGTGTAAAAATAAACGGGGGTAAACTTCTTCCAATACTAGCCGTGCTGCTTATGGTTGGGAAACTGGGATATAATACATATCGCTGGTGGTTTATGAGCTCGCTACTTACATTTGGCGTCACCCTAATGAAGTGAATGTCCAATCCCTGTATGTTGGTCTTGAACTGTGGATATTTGTTGAAGAAATTCTCTCGTTCACTGAAAAACAAAACAAATTATATTATTATTATGTTAGACCCTCAAAGGAGTATTGCTCTCGCAACGCTATATGCGAGCTCTCGGTTTGCATCCTTTGAACTTGGGCAAAAGTGGGAATTCATAACTTCAATATTAGTTTTGGCCATGGGTTACAACTTACCGAAAACCAGTTACTAGTTTATTAAAAGCATTTTCGAATATCTAGTTTGTACCTGAAAGGATACTCCTCAGCCCAGTATTTGAGCCAGGTTTCGAGTTGTTTGCTGTTGAAACCGTACTCAAACGCGATGCCTTCTAGGGGTGGAGCTAGACGGTAGCGGTCTCTCAACCTTTCTTTGATGTCTCTTACCATCTGGGGATAGAAAACTATTGTAAAAAAAGATAAATAGAAGTCTTTATTCCCTTGACTATTAACTGGTAGCCAAAATAAAGGTAGCACTGCACAATAATTCATTCATTTACACAATTCAGTTTCTTTATATATAACTCGACGAAAAACAGGGCACGGGTCTTTTTATTTCTGCAATCACATCTTGGTGGTAAGTAATGATACAGTATTAGATAGTATCGAGTATCGTGTCAGAGATAAGACAATTACATTAAACCCATACCTCTACGGTTTCAAACTTACCGGAACGCTAAATTGTTCAGCTGTACGTTTTTTTGGTAAGCTAGTAACTAGCAACGGCCGAAGCCTCCAAGCTGACCAGATCAGAGAAAATTCAGAAATTATATATTCCCAAATTGCCCCTGCTGGGAATCGAACACGGGACCTCCTAAATTCACAGCGCTCACCGTTGCGCCAGTTAGGTCGTCACAAACACTATGAAGTTATAACTACGCTAACTAAGTCTATCGAATACTGTACCCTCGAAAAAGAAGTCGAAGTTACGGCCTAGTAGATAAAACTTCGACTGCCCTAACCCTCGTAACTAGGCTGATATTTTAAACCTCCAGATATTAAAAAAAACTGGCTTAACTAAGTTCGGCAAGAGTTGAAACTTATTACAACTTACCACTTCACTGAACTGCACTTTGAAAGGTTTTATATCTTCCTTGAAGCTGTCCTTCATTAGCTGCGAGCTCCACCACTCGTCGAGAACGATCTTCGGGAGTGGTGGTACGCTTCTCAGGTGCAAGTAAGACAGTGGCACCAACACCATCACCACCATGACCACCAGCACCGCTAGTAGAACTCGGAACACCATCTGGGAAAAAGTGATACCGGTAGTTTCAATGTTATAAATCGCTACGGAACGGAGATTTTACCCTTGCTATTCAAAAGTGATTATTATTGAGTGCTGATTTCAGCTATTCATGAGTGATGATTTTGTTACCTCGCCCGAAGGATTACTGATTTCTCCACAGTCTCAACAGAGTTTTTTTATTCTAATAGGCTGATACATGGCACTTTTCGGCTGAAAAAGACATTTATTGCTCAAAAAGAACACAATAGTTCACTTACATCGAGAATACAACAATATTTTAAAATTAGTAGATACAAAATCTCAAAGTGCTGTACAAATCTACCATATTATTTAAAAGTAAAAAAAAATTGCGGGTGGTTAAAGAAAAAAGTTAGCGAGCGGTAATACAAATCGATTATCTCAGGTAAATTATTGTACAACAGCACTCCCACACACTTTAATTGCTTTTCTTTCCATAATTGGTTCAAGTTTTAGATAGTAAAAATTTAGTTTTACGTTTTCTTAGATAGTTTGAGTATGTTTTTTTTTGAAATCGTAATTGTGAGAGTATATTATCTGCTTATTTTTCTTATGCAGGTTTTTAATGCGTATAATTGATTAATATTAAGAATTTTCGTCTCTGTATACAATTTATTTGTAGGAGTTAAATAGTTATACTTATAAATAGCTTTAATAATTTGATGCGTACATTACACAAAAAATGTGTACATAGTAATTAGATGAACGGGATTACTACATTCGTAAACTGAAAGCTACAAGAATTTCAAATGCGCCCTGATCTAAGAAGAAGCCTTCAATAAACTTCACCAGTTGTTTTAAGTATCTCCAACTCACATTGCCCTTTAAAATTACTAAAAAAGAAAACTAATTAGAGCAATAACAATTCACAGCTGAGCCCCTCAATTAGTTCCATCATCACCCTATGATAACTTAACGCTTGCCTTAAGCTTCACCTCTTCATCTTTTCTACAAGTTCTTTGTTTAAAGCTGAAATTTCACAAATTTAGTAAGGTTATACCTGACTGAATTTGTGTGTAATAAACGTTAATCAGCAATGGTTCATCCATCTCTAAAATTACTAGAGTGAATTTATCTTATCAGCTCCAATAATACTTTTAATTAATGCTCATAAAACGTGTTAGTCGATTTAATTTAACGCTAGCTAAATTATGTACATCAATTTATAAGTAAATGCATTTTATGATGTTAACTGACCGATCCTCGTGAGGTCTCAAGTTAACGAGAGCGAGATTACATTTAGCGATTGCTGAGTTTTTCGTTGACCTCTCCTATGTAGAGTCTGCCTTAGTCGGTAGAGGTACAGTCACTTAAAAAATTTAGTCTCGACGTTTTAAAAGTGCTTATAAAGTAGGCAATTCAATGAATTTAAATTTTATTAACGCATTTATGGAAAAACGTTACTTGAGAGTGACAAATATTAGTTAAATCCGATCCACAAGTCGAAATTGATACAAAATCGTTTAATAAGTTAAATTGTTTAATATATAGTAAACTTGTTTTATAGCTCTTATTCCTTTTCAAAACAAGAAGTACAATAACATTTAATAAACATAGTATAAATTGTAGAATTTAAACTCAGACTATTAGGTCTTCTTGAGGAGAAAAAAACGATATCAGGTCTGATTGATTACCTTACCTTAATGTCGTTCCATACACGTATTTTACAAAACACTGATAAACATGGACTGGGATTATTTTTCTTTAGTATGAATACTTATCAATTAAAATAATCTTATCATTAGGAAAATTAAGCCGATCGATACGTTATTTGGTTGATGATAAAGTTGAAAATCTATTGAGAAAATAATTCATGCCAACTTAAATTGGCCACGTCTGTAATTTTTTGAAATATTTTCTATAAAGGCATGTGTGTGATACACACCTGCTCGATGATACCACACTACTCGTACCTGCCTAGTCGTCAATATTATCCCATTACTTGCCCACAAATGGATACGGGCCTCCTCTCAGAATAAGAAGGGTTTGGGCAATAGGCCACCACACTGGCTAATTGCGGATTGGTAGACCATATGCGCCTTTGAAGAACTCAAAGTCATGCACATGTTCCCCCATGATTTTTTCCTTTACCGTCGAAGCAAGGGATACATACGAAAAGTTAGAAGTGCATGTTTGGGTATCGAACTCGGTCCCCTCAGAAGGAAAGCCGAAGCCTTACCCACTATGCTATCCACCAGCCACTGTACCTACTTATAGTTCAAATAAGATCGGTGTACTACCACCAGTTATTACCAACCCATTACCGCCCCAATACAGGGCTAGGTCTCCTCCGACCCTGGAAAGAGTTTAGGTCGTAGTCCACCGCGCTGGACATGCCTTTGAGAACATTATGGGCATGCAGGTTTTCTCACGATCTTTAGATCGCTGTAGTTCTAGGTGAATATTCTCATTCAATTCCACGACTATATCAAGAATATATTCGCAGATAAACACACAAAGTTATAAACCAATCTGATCCATTACCTTCAGCCGTAATATTTAGTTTAGTTGTGCTCCGGAAAGTGTAGAAGGATAGCACTAGGATAGCGTTAAAGTTTTTTTTTCTAAGGAGTCTGCAGGAAGTCTTTCTTTATTCCTTTTTGCACTGCAAGCCAGTCTAAGATGGTAGCGGGCTAATCTATTAGGGGTATGGCAAATAAAAACCTACTGTACCTCTAATCATCTTATATTATAGAAAATCCCATGATAACATTTATTCGTATTATCTTATAGAAATAGAACGAACAAATTGGTTTAGCGTCCAAGTTGATTTGCTGCAGGAAGTCTTTCTTTATTCCTTTTTCCACTGCACGTTAGTCTAAGATCAAAGCCGATCTATTAGGGGTATCTATGGCAAATATATTAAAACCTACCGTACATCTAATCATCTCACCTCCTAGAAAATCCTTTGACAACATTTATTCGTCTTATCTTATAGAAATGGAACGAAATAATTGGTCACATTTGAATATCTCGAGGCACGAGTTTTATTGGTCTGATATAGAGCTGAGAATCACCATGCCTTTACAGGTAAATAATGAATAACGAACTCAGATTTTGATTGCAATTATTATCAGGTATTAGTGATACTGACTTACACGATCTCAAGAGCACGGGGCCTAAAACCGCACCACCGAGTTCGTTTACTCAACGCGTCTGGCTTTAGCGATACCAAATATACAAGTATGCATTCCCCAAATTTGATATTATGAATGAAACTCATAATCCTCTTTCGCAAGGATTAAGCACAAGTTCATGACAATATTAGCGCAGCGCACGCGACCAGACGACGCCCGAGATTAGCCAACGTTGATAAAGGATGGTGTTTGACTATGTTAATCGAATTGCAGATTGATTTTAATGAATAGTTGTACAGTGTGAAACCGAGGGTTACGTAGCGCACTTTAGATAGATTATGTGGCTATGCAGATACCCGTCGACCAATTTATTTACATCGCCGTGTTGTAGGACAAGGCTAGCCAATTAAGCACCATTGGCTCGTGCGCTGAGCTTGCTTAATAAGTAAGTTCGAGACAATTTACGACTGGATTTCTTACACATCTAACCGCTTGGGCTAACAACATAAATCAGATTATTGTTACAAAGAAATGATTGTCTAATTTTTTTTTTAGTTATAATTGACGTCTTACAGGACGGTAAGTAGAATATCATAGCCTAAAAACAGAGTAACACTTCACAGGGCATGCAAGGAGCACGTCCTGCAACATGCCGCGCTGTGTCCATCAATTTGAGGCGTAGGTGTTAAGCTTAACAGTAATTACAACGGAATCACCGGAACACAGCGTCAGAAATAAGCATGGCGATATTACTTCCTCGAACGAGCTCCGTCACAAAAAGCTGTAGGTGCTAATACTTACTAAGAAATTGTGTATTTTAAAGTTTTTTTTTTAGTTTAGGCCAAGTACGTATTTAGGTAGGAATGTTTTGGTTTGGCATTGTTCTTTATTAAGTGGGTAATTGATATTTTTTTACTTATTTTATTATATAGTATTGTCTCATGAATTTAGAAAACTTTTTTGCAGGGTGTGTATTGCAACTAGGAACTTTAGCTACACGGTAAGAGATTCTTTTTTCCTTATATTGTGTGTCTATTAAGTGAAATAACGTGTCCACATGATAAACGGGAATATGGAATAGGAGAAGTTTACCACGTTTATTATTACACATATATTATTTGGATATTATTTTGACTAGTGCGCCAGTGCGTCAACTCTGAGTTGATAAAGCTGTGGGAGAAGATAAATTTAAATCGTTTCTCTGTGTTGCCCATGCTAGCCGTGGTTATGTCAAGTTGACTAAACGATATAGCTATCTACTAACTCCGTATTCCATATATCCCAAAAATTCAATTTTATTGATACTCTTTTTAATTTGGGATTGAGGTTTAGGTAATAAATAAAATAGCAATAACAACCCTCCGACACCCTGCAAATAAACGTGAGAAATCACTAAACGACTTTCAAATCGCTCATCCACCCATACATTATGGGATTTAGAGCATTAAGGGTGAGAATCCCTCAGGGTTGACCACTCATGAATAAAATTTAGGGTGAGGTAAGGGTTACCATATTCTATGTTCATTTTTAAATGGGTTTTTCACGAATTCTCATTTGAAAAGTTCGTTCATCTATAGGTTCCTACTTAATAATAATAATAATTCTTTATTTTGTAACTATGACCCATCTTCACTAAAATATAACGGACAGACCGACCGACCTTAAAACGACCTCTTTCTCTGTGATTGTTTGCCTATGCTTGTGGTTGGGTAAAGTACGTTAAGTCACAATAATTCTCATATAGCAAATTCAGACTAAATGTTGGTATTTGTTTTTATTTATGCTATAACTATACATTTTTATTGTATAGAATATCGTAATGGTCATTCGAGAATAGTAAAATCAGGAAAACGAAATAAATCTATTTTATTTGTCATCACATATTCAACATCTATGCTTTTAAAGATTATGCTAGATTTTAAGAAGATATATGTCACATAAGAATGTTTTAAATATGTAAACTGAAACGAAAAAACAAAATTTTATTTTGACGTATGCGAAAATATTATTTGACTTTTTGTTGTGCTTTTGACAACATTTATAAGAGCGTCCGTAACATCTGTGGTTACCCTACCAGCAGTGAAGAGGCAATAGAGTATCGACAAATGACTCCACGCCTGCGGGGGTGAGATAAAAACACAAAATATCTGTACCTCTATGTGTTGTAGGTTTTATTGAATGTTTGCTATATTATGTATTTTCTACTTTAGGTGTAATAGGCTTTTTAGGAAATATTTGCTGTCATGGTTGGTAGTATGTTATATGTTTATTTAGTACCATATTATGTATTTAAGGCCTTTTATTTAATTTTTCTATGTCATACACTAGCGTGCGATAGAGAGAGCAATAGGTATGTTTTGGCGGTAATGGGTAGCTATGATGATGATGAAGATTTTTGTTTACTGCTCCTGTGATCATAGGAATGGTTAAGTTTTACTCACCACGAAAAACATATCATTGGCTCGTTTGTCAAATTTCGCAATTAGGCTCACTAGTACGCGCCCTGAATATACACCATGTAAATTAAGCTTATTTTGCTATACCTACTCCGAGAAATATTATGAGAGAATAAAAGACATCTCCTGAGGATGCTCCGGTGTCGGAGAGTAGTTATAAATTGCACCATACATTCTCCTACTTTCCTCGGAGTATAATAAGCTTAAATTTCTAGGTGTATCATAGAATTCCTCGAAGTAACGCCTGCTTTTATCCAATACCATAAATATACCTACTGGTATTGATCGTACTTGTTACCGGTAGAGTGATGAATATAAATAAATAATATTTATCATCTGTAGACATTAAAATAGTAGGATATTTATCGACATATTCCTAACAACATTTCTTCCAAGAAATCTTTTAACTACTCAAAGAAAACCTATTATTTTCATTGAATTCACATAATCTTATTAATTTATCATCAATTCAATAACCTTTTCATTTAATTAAACGTACACAGTAGGTATATTTATTATTCACGGTGAGTACCTACGTAACGTAAACACCCCTCAAATTCACTAAGGTTGATTCACCACCCCACCCCTTGTTTAAGGCCCTTATCAGTGAAATGCACGCGTGCCTTTACAAACTGACAGGTTAGCACTTGACAAAAATTTCAACTATGTGTTAAATTGGAAGATGAAATCCCCAACTCTGAGTATGATATATTTTAAAAACACCTAAGGCTTTAGGCATTCATAATCTGTTTAAATCCATCTTTCCGCACCGATAAAATCTGTTTTACTCGCTAATGTTAAATGAGGTTTCGGGCAATAATCTTTTAATAATTAATTTAACGGCGCTATCCTCGAATTAATTAAAACTTTTTACTGTGACCAAGAATCAAAACTTATAATCTGGAACAAAGAACCGATAAAAAAAGTTGGGTTAGTAATTTTGAGGAGATGAATGATTAAACAAAAAAATAAATATACCATTTAGCCTTAGATTTGTATTACTAAGATGACTGATTGATATTTTGAAGAATAGTGTACAATGTACATAAATGCCTTTAATATACAGATAAACACCCGTGGCGTGGTTTGTGATAGAGTTTTCCACTAGAATAGGCATAAAAAGGACAGTAATCCCCGTGTGCGAGTTATACATATACAAATTAATAAATAAACAATGACTCACAAATAAACAAATCACACTGTCCCAGTGTGGATTCGGGAACTCCACACACCTTTGAGAACATTATCGAAAACTCTCAAGCAGGCAAGTTTCCTCACGATGTTTTCCTTCACCGTTGAAGCAAGTGATATTTTAATTACTTAAAAACGCACATAACTTAGAAAAGTTAGAGGTGCTGGGATTAGAACTCGGCTCCCCGAAACTGAAAAAGAGCTCCTACCCACTAGGCTATCACCGCTTCAAGACTCTTCTTTTTCTTGAATATCTACTTGAATCCACCTAAATTAAACTACACTTTAAACAAAATAAAAACATTTATGTCTTCCGAAATCACAACTCAGTCTTCCTTTTATGGAACTCCTTGAAAGCCTTCACAGCTCTGAAGACATCCTTAGTGAATACGTCAGGCAGCTCGAATGCGATAAAATGTCCGCCGTCATCCAAAACTGTGACTCCAAGAAGGTTCGAGAACTTCAGACTGAGAATGCCAGGGGGCTGGTACATAAGTTCATTCTTAGCTTGCAGGGCCCACGTCGGTACCGATGAGGGGTATCTGCGTATAGAAGGAGATATATGTTTAATCTCGAATTCAAATTCAAATTTAAAATTCATTATTAATAAGCACTTTTGAAACGTCAAATCAGTCTGTTTGTAGTGACTCTACCACCGGTTCGGAAGGCAGATTCCACTGAGAAGAGCCGGCAAGAAACTCAGCGGATTGCTCTTTACCAACATCATTTTTAAGTTCAATCTTTAGAATTTTTCTTTTTTGTGAGGGATGAGAGCGGAGTGGCCTGCTTCCAAGTAGCCTTGTCGTTAAGGAATTCATCAATCGTGTAGTAACCACGATTTGTTAAATGTGTTTTAATATATTGTTTAAACTTAGGTGAAGGTAGATGTAATATTACCTTCGGTATCATGTTATAAAAGCATATACCCAAGGATTTCTGTACTTTCTCAGACGATATGCTAGATATCACTAATTTATGTCCGTTTCTAGTTAGTTAGTTAGTTAGTTTCGACTGTTTATATCGATTTTATGTTTATAATTACTTATTTTGTGTTTAATAAAGATTATATTATTATCAATATATTGCGAGGCTACTGTAAGTATACCTATTTCTTTAAATTTGGTACGAAGGGATTCGCGTGATCTAAGTTTATATATCGATCGCACAGCTCTTTTCTCTAGTATAAATATAGTTTCTATACCAGCAGCTCTGCTCCATAACAAGATCCCATACGACATTACTCAATGGACGTATGCAAAATATCTAAACAGTAAAATTACTTCTAAAATTACTAATTTCTAGCTACGGTTCAGTGCAGCTTGCTAGTGAACTTCAGCGACTCGTTTGTGCTGTCGATCGTGCACCTTGTTGGTGGACTACCAAGACTGCGCTTGAGATCGGATACCTACAGAAGTCCAGTAGTGGTCATCTTGTAGTTGAGATGCTTATGAGATGTCTATCTACTTTTCTTCTTGCAATTTATTGACAGAACACAAGAACGCAATGATTTTTCTAAGTTTGCTCAACTCATCCAGAGTTTGCACATTGCTCTTTCATCTTTATGTCTGTTTGAGCTTTGAATATAATTACCTATACTTAATACCTCCAAGTCTACTTCTTCCTATTACTTATACTTAGTTCTTCTAAGTCTGTGGTTCAAAGCGAAAATGATAGAAAAACCATCAAAAGAAACATGAATAAATTGTTTAAGAAAAGGTGTCTCACCCTTCTATTCCTAAAGCGCGGTTCTTGTTTGACATATTCTCAGCGTACAGTCTCATGGAAGTGGTGATAGAATTAGTGCTCCAGTACAGCATGAGGTTATCAATCAGTTGATCCTTAGAGAATCGGTAGGATAGACCGCCGTCGGCCAGAGAACGGTGTTCTAATCGCGTCCACGTTGAGAACTTCTCCAATATGTAAGTGAGAAGACCAGCAGGGGAATCTGAGAGACTGACTCCTATAAAAGATAAAGAAGATTCGTATTAGGAATGGGTATTTAAAGCAACAATTCCGTCGGGCTATGATTATAATCTCCTAATAATTCTCCCCCAAAAAAGAGCATGTACAACAATAATTAAATTCTAATATTATAATAATTGAACTTATCAAGTTTTATTTATAGTAATTACTGATGGACCAAGCAGGTATATACAGAGATATAAATAGAGAAACTTCTAAGTAATATCGATTTTCCATGTCGTATGCAAGACGTAAACCTCCCTTTCCGTGGACTAGATGGAAGACAAGGTATTCGGAAAATAACTTTTTTATCTCGTACGAGCAATGCTTTCAACAGCAAATATTGCGAGACGTACACGTCGAAATTGGCACTTTTAGGAAAATAATTATGGCAAAATAAATATTTAGCTATTTAGTTATTATGTCATTAAGCTTTAAAGTTTTTGTTTTAATTTAATGTTGTTGTATAATGTTCGCTTGGTATTTAATTCCTAAGCAATTGTGGTTAATGTTATCGTTTATGTATAAACTAAGTTGTGGAAACTTCATTGGTTTATGTGATATAAAAATACGGCATTGCTTTATGTCAACAGTACTTTTATGTGTAATAGTACTGTTACTGTAATAAATAAATAATAAATAAATAAACACTTCGCAGGGTATGCGATACGCGGGCCTGTCCACAGATCACTGCTGCTTTAATAAGCATGGCGATCGTGCTTCCCCGGACGAGTTCTACTACAATTAAATAAAAAAATTATATTAAAAGTATTCATATCATTTTCCGAAAATCTCCAAATTTTGGAAACGTCTGTGGCGGTTTTCACTAGTATAGCGCTATTTAAAGGAGTAGACAAACTTTATTTCCTTTTTAAATAAAAAAAATTAAAATAAAATTCATTTATTTCGACCGACTTGGATACATAAATGGTTAGTGAAATACAAAGTTAAATGTTAGTAAACTTAGCCTAATGAAATAGTTTATATGAAACCCTTCTGGCATGCCCGATTGGAAAGCACGTGCACCATGCAGCAATGGCACAGGTACTGACAACCAATTTTTGCTTTTTTAGTCATGAAATAATACTTTTTACCTCCGGATGAACAGATGAACTTTCAAGGCGTTACCGGTTTTCGGGACATTGTTTTATCTGCTTCTTGAATCATTATTATTATTGGTGGAAAATTACCTAAGTTACCCAAACTTATTGACTTATTCTCTCACAAGATAGAAAAATGAATGTTAAAGTGTAAAATGTTAATAGTTGATGTTGGGAAAGAGCAACTGCTGAGTTTGTTGCCGGCTTCTTCTCGGTAGAATCTGCCTTCCGAACCGGTGGTAGAGTCACTACAAACAGACAGACTTGACGTTCCAAAATTGCTTATGTTAGGCCTACATGAAATAAATGAATTTTGAATTTTATTGATATGAAATATTTATTGGTAGTAAAATCGCCCCATATTTTTATTTCTTACTACTAGTACTTCAATTAAGTAATTCAAATTTTTTATACATAAACCTAGTTGTTACCTATGTTAGTTTGGTACTCATAAGATTATTATAAATCCCTAGAGGAATAAGTTGAGCATAGCCGCATACAAAATAATGAGTGGTGGACTAAGACATGACGCTGTCATATGCGGTAATGCTTCTTCGACGCCACTGTCTCCTGGTACATGTCTTCTCAAATTTTATCAATTAAGTGGAAATACCTATATTATGACATACAATAATTCATACTAGGTGCTATTAATATATGTTTAGGACCTAACTTACCAATAGTATCAGGTTTTGTTGATTGCAGGTGCAAATAACCAAACTCCTCCATGAGGAAAGCAAAATATTTCGACAGAGGATACATTCGGTCGGCTAAGTGAGATTCTACTACCAGAGAGGGGACGAAAGTTCCGATTATAGTTTTGAATGTCGACCAACCGTTCTGAAACATATTTAAAGAATAAGCCTTAGTAAATAAAATACAACTGAACCGAAACAGTAACACAGTAAATTAAAAAAAAAAACAGAAGAAAAGCACTAAAATACCATCTTTACACAAAGATAATATTAGTTGTATTAAAAAAAAGTAGCATACCTGTACAACCAGCATATTGGAATGGTAACCCAACACTTCATCCTCGAACATAGTGGCCATGCAACTGCCGATTAAAGCACCCCAATCCCCACCCTGGATGTAATACTTCTTGTGACCGAGCCTTTTCATCAGATTTTTGAAGATCACTCCCATTTGTGAAGCTCCAAGTCCTGGACGAACTGCCGCCTGTTAAAACATCCGTTTTGTTGCTCATCAAACGTTTTTACTATGAATGCATTTGAGAAATTATTAATGTAAGAATCAGTTAATCAAATTTTATATATGCACACAAGGAAAAATAAAAGAATAAGACTGTGTATGAAATAAAGTAGTAATGAAAGAATAAGTTAATTACATTTTATTTATGCACACTAGCGAATACCAAAGAATTACACTAGGGAAGATAAAATAATGTATGTGCAACTTTTCTAATTTAATTCGTATTGAGAAGTAGCGAAAGTAAGTTTTCGTTGTTCGCTGCTTTCTCTATATATATTAAACAGTAAGCTTTCTCGGTGATATCGCTGAAAAGCCACCTCTTCCAGGATCTGCTAAGAGAACTATATTTTAATTTCTGTTTATCTAACACATATAACAGACTGGTTTTACTTACGTCGGAAAATCCATATCCAGGCAAGCTGGGAACAATAACTTCAAATACGAAATCATATCCTTCAGCTTTTTTCGTTAACAGGGGTATAGCTTCATAGAATTCGCGCACGGAGCCTGGCCACCCGTGCATTAGGAGAAGAGGTACAGTGGTTACGCCAGCGGATACCTGAGGATTGAATGGTTTTTAATGACAAGGTTGCTTGGAAGCATCCGGCTCCGCTTTCATCTCTCACAAAATAGAGATATGAATGTTAAAGAGTAAAATGTAAATTGTTGATGTTGGAAAAGAGCAACTGCTGAGTTTCTTGCCGCCTCCTTCTCGGTAGAATCTGCCTTCCAAACTGGTGGTAGTCACTACAAACAGACAGACTTGACGTTTCCAAAGTGTTTATATTAGGCCTGCGTGTCATAAATGAATTTTGAATTATACTTTTAATAAGATAAGGCTATCGACATCTTCTTTCTTATAGAAAGTTTACGAAACTCGGACAGACAGATTATAATCCCGCATTTACAGGACATAAGACAGTATTAATCCCCAAATATACAGATGTGACCTTAGTGGGCACAGTATTTCTTTTTTTTCTGTAAACATTCCTAATTTACCGATGCCTAGATTGCATCCAGGAGCTCCCACTTACCTCCCATTACTGTTCCAGCGAGTTCTACAGTACTCATTAGAAAGCGGGAAAAACAGCTCAGACCCTATTATATACAAGAACATAGCTCAAAGTTATTTTTCCGTGATATGCAAGTTTCCTTGCGATAAGATAAGATAACTAGGTACAAATATGGTAGCTCATTATATTTGGTCGTTATACAGATAAAGACAATAATTTGTGACAAAGTAGCTGAAATATCGATACTTATAATAAAACTGTAACTGCAAGATTTCTGTACATTTAATATATTTTTAAAATTTTGACCGGGGGATGCTTTAAAATCGATACTGAGTCCAAAACAGATTTTTATTTAATTTTTGTCTGTCTGTCTGTGTGTCTGGTCGGGCATCACGTGAAAACTACTGAATGGATTTAAATAAAACTTGGTATAGTTGTAGTTGATATTCCGGGTCAACACATAGGCTTCTTTATATCCCGATAAACAATAAGTTTCCTCCGGGAAATGGGATGAAATTTTTTATCAATTTTACTTCATAGCTCCGTTAAATTTAAACCGATTTTAATAATTCTTTTTTTATTTGAAAGTGCATACTATAAAGCATGTACGGTCTTATTTTAATAAGGATCTAATAAATATTGTCGGAGATAAAGAACATAACTCTTCACAAATAACTGTTAGTCGCATGGCATATGGGACAAAGATCGAAGGATGGTAATCCTACTAATATTAAAAATGATAAAATTTGTGAGGATGGATGTATGTATGTATGTATCAACTGAAATACCACGTAAAATAACAGTAGGTACCTACATAGCTAGGTCCGCTTGTTTTATTACAAATCTGTGGTCATCATATTATTATCAACCCACTACCGGCCCAGGGCTACAGGGCACAGCTTTCCTCTAAGAATGATTAGGACTAAGGACGTGTTCCACTATGCTGGTTCACACGCCATTTAGAACGTTATGGAGAAATCTGGGGCGTGCAGTGCGTTTCCTCAAGATGTTTTCCTTTACTATTAAAGCAATAAATCCGAAAATAGAAAGATTTACCTGAGGCTTCACCCTGATGAAATGTATGTCGAGACCTTGTATGTTTGTTTTGTAGTGCGGAAATTTATTTAAGAATTTCTCCCTCTCCTGGAACTTGTAATCCTCTGACCAATATTTCACCCAGGGATCTAGTTGTTTTGAATTGAAGCCATATTCGAATCCAACGCTCTCGAGAGGTGGGACGATCTCACGGTGCTTTTTGAGACGTTCTTTTAGGTCACGGATCATCTGGAAATAGTCAATAATTGTATTAGAATTTTTAGACATGTTTGATCTGGTGAGAGGCTTTGGGCATGGCTAGATACTAACATATTAGCAAAGTTTAAACAAATGCGAGACACTTCGCGGATGTGCAGTGTAGCCTGAAGACCCGGTTGGGTTTTTAGAGTTTCTCAAGTAATATCATGAATTAAATACTATTTTCCATATAGGTAATTGGCTATGAAGCGATAGGGCCGCCAAATTTTTGATATACTT
This sequence comes from Pararge aegeria, assembly GCF_905163445.1. Classification (NCBI taxonomy): domain Eukaryota; kingdom Metazoa; phylum Arthropoda; class Insecta; order Lepidoptera; family Nymphalidae; genus Pararge; species Pararge aegeria. The sequence goes on along the minus strand of NC_053180.1, from coordinate 20,485,045 downwards.
TTCTTTTTTATGTACTTTTTGTGGTTTGCAATAAAAGTATTCACTCATTCATTTATTGGTTAATATAATCGAGTCCGGTAGATGCCTATGGTCAAGTTTTCATCTATTTTTTTTCTATACATCCCACAACATGGCAGTCATGCAGTTTTTTTATAAATAATAAGCCATTATGCTGACCGAAGCTGGGACTGGGACATGTACTCGGACGAATTTTTGCTACTTCCCTGAACGAACTCTGCCACAAAAAGCTTTACTATACTCTATATTATAAGCTTACATCAGAGACAAATCTGATGGTGTATATGAAATTGAGCATAGAACCCACCTCTTGAGCAAACCTAATTTCGAAAGGCTTAATGCTTGTATCCGTTTTGCCTTTAAGCTCCTTTGGTCCCCACCACTCGTTGAGGTCCAATTGTGGGGGGGAGCCAGGCACCTGTGTTTTGACGAAGAACCATGCTGCTGTACCGATCAAAGCGAGGCCGCCAAGGAAGATTAACTTTGCCATCTAAAAGAAAACGTACCTATGTATCAAAATATATAATTGATTCGGGAGAAGAGAAAGACCTAGAAGATTTTGTGTAAAATGTGTTATGTGTAAAGCCAAAACCAATGAAATAGCAGGGTTAAAAAAGGCTTCCGAAAGTAGCGGGCAAGATCAGAAATGACCTTCGCTCCACAACGCATGCTTAGCGAAATTTCAAGTACAATTAATAAATCTTTTACCTTTGCATTTAAACGTGTCAGCAAAATATATTCCAAATAGTTTGTTGTTTAAAATTCCTTTTATTTTTATAATTTTATTAGTATTCTTACCTACACTTGGAGGAATTATCAATGGTAAAATGTATAAAATTCCTTTTATTTAGTATTCTGTACATTTATATTTTAACCAATTTATTTGTTCAACGCACAAAAAAATTTCAATTTTTTTTATTAATATAGTTTTCTGAATTCATAATCCCAATTTCAAGATATGAGCCGATTTTTTTCTAGATTAATGATATTTAATGTACAGATTGTGCACAGTGACAATTTTATAATCAATAGAGTAGGTATAAATACTTAGATAACGACAGTTATTATAAAATAATGTAGCTTACGTTGGAGGTGTTTATAGGTATGTAGGTAGATAAATACATCTTGAGCAGAGTTCAAGGGCAAAATGATTGTGCAGTTTCTCAAGACAAGTTTTGATTATTTTACCGAATACAAAAAACGTATGTGTTTTTTGTATTTGTGTAGATATGTTTTGTCAATATTTTGTCAATGTCACGATTAACCTAATAACTGTTATATAAACAGTTATTAGGTTAATCGTTTTTTTTTTTTGTTTTCAACGTTTGCTTGATTTCTAATAAAGCTAAGGGTCTCTTTAAATTTCAGTCTCATACAAGTAACATTATATCTAGATTACCTGGAGCTGCTGAGTCTACCACCTCACTATTTATTAAGTAAGAACTTAGAGAGGATTTGATTTTAGAACGTTGCAAACTAACACGCGGCCTAATATGCTACGTGGCCGCAACGTCCACTTTTCGAGGGTTTGAAAATATATTTGTTAGATTCAGCTTTGTACTTAAAATACCAGTCCGATTCAAACAATACTTCTTGCATTTGGTTGCCAAATCCTGGGTATTATTTCAAAATCAATTCGACCATTAGGAAGCCAGAGCACGTGTAGTAATAGCGCAGGCGGGCGAGTCTACGCGACAGGTCGCGGTATACTGAGTAAAATAGTGGATGACACAAGAAACTAACCAGCAGTTGTTCTCTAATGAAGTCACGGGGGGCATAGTTGAGTTGATTAAATAAGAAGTAAATATAATTAAAATGGTGTATTTTTCGGAAAAAATACGCGTTGTCATTCACAGTCCCATTAATTATCTCTATGCTATAATTACGTAAACCCGTTCCGTGATCGAAAGACAAAGTCACAATACAAGATTACAAGACACAATTACATGACTGTTGGGTTTCACAAGCCTTTGAGAATTATTTGGAAAACTTTCAGGCGTCGAAGTAACCTCACGATATTTTCCTTCGCCGTTGGAGCAAGTGATGTTTTAATTGCTTAAAACGCACATAACTCAAAAAAGTTAGATGTGCGTGCTGGAAGTCGAACTCGGCCCCACGAAAGTGTGGCTGACGTCCTAACCACTAGGCTATCACTGCTTCACACACAAATCCCTATCCCTATCCCTATCCCTACTAATATTATAAATGTCAATGTAAGTTTGTTTGTTACGCTTACACGCAAAAACCTCTTCATGAAACTTTGTACACATGTTCTTGGAAGTGTTCCAAGTAATAATATACCTAGGATACTTTTTATCCCGACATTAAGCTCGGTTCCTTTGGCAGAGGGGTTGAAAGTGACGATTTTACACCATAACTCCGACAAATTATAACCGATTTAAATAATTATTTTTATACTAATAGATGTTTTCGAATTGCCCAAACATTGTGTTGATCTGATGAATGTGGTTGGAGATAGAGGACAGAACTCCTCAGCGGACAGCAGCAAATCCCTCATTTAAGGCTTAGCGATACTGAATACTTTATTTTTTTAGAACTACAACTAAATTGAATGCCACATCAAAAAACAAAATCAAACGAAGTCGTGGGCAACAGCAAGTAATATTATATAATACTCTGGGATTAATTCTATAAGAATCAATCGTGTCATCGTGACTTATGGCGTCATAAGCCATTAAGTGTCCAGGTCAAGGGCAAAACTGTTTATAAATAATAAAAGTCTCCATTGTATTTATACCGGTAAGCATTTCGATGATAAAGATCCATTGAACGCCATCCTATCTCATATTATCTTTAGAATGTCGATAAAAGTAGGTCCCTGTTTATAAAAACACATAAAATAAATAAACTCACCATCAAGTTTAAGAAAAATGAACAAAATCACAAAACTGTGCGCAACACTGCGCGTGAGCAGTACATCACCGTGTAATAGATACTGAAATGGTTGATGTGAATTTGTGTGGTCAGTACTCAGTAGCTTTAGTACGAGTATCACGACAACAAGCAAAGTAAAGTAAAAATATCTCTACCCAAGTAGTCCCATAGATGGCACTTTAGATGCGTACATGACATGAGAAATGTGTACACGGTAGTGAGATGATCGCGACAACCATATTCGTAAGATGCATATGGTGCGATTCGCCTTTGTATTTTATGTTACTAGCAACATTATTTTTCTATGCTTAGACAAGTTCAAACTGTTGAGTGTTGATTAGAACTCAACTTCAAAATCTTAGCTACTAACGGAAGATGTAAAACTTATAACGTAACTGTGTTTAATATTCATAATAAACAGTTATTATTTAATATTAGAAATGGGATTGTTATTTTGAGTTCCCCATTCCTGTACGTACATTAAATAGACAAATGTTAATGAATTGATGGCGATCAAAGTCAAAGTCAAAAATGTCTTTATTCAAGTAGGCCTTTTATAGGTTGCACTTTTTATGCGTACATTACATAAGAATTACACGGTAGTGAGATGATGGCGATAACCATATTCGTAAACTCAAAAGTAAAGCTACGAGGGCTCCAAACGCGTCCTTGTCTAAGAAGAAGCCCACAACAAACTTAGCCGGGTGTTATTTTTTGTTATCACCATCTCATATTGTCATTTAAAATTTTTAAAAGAGTAACCTGGTTAGAGCAATAATTCACACCAGTAGGCCAATGAATATTGGGGTTTTCTATCAATCAATTCTTTGTACCCGCCCGAACTTTGAAAATTGGCTGCAGCTCCGAAAATCCGATTTGTTCTCTCCAGCTTTCGAGATAAATTACTTTAAAAAAGTCGCAAGTATGTACTGATTAGTATTTTTCGTGAATAGGACATTTTTTTATTCTAAACTGCAATCACACCTGCTGGTAAGTGATGATGCAGTTTAAGATGGTAACAGGCTAACCTGTTAGGGGTATGGCAGTTATATTAAACCCATACCCCTAATCGGTTTCAACACGATATCGTACCGGAACGCTAAATCGCTTAGCAGCACGTTTGTCGATAGAGTGGTAACTGGCCACAGCAGAAACCTAACACCAGCCAGAACGCTTAGAACATTAGACGTAAAATAATTACTGCTAACTGCTAAATGGTATGAAGTGTCCAACCGTTTGTTCGAGAAACCATTCTAAAGTGTATTAGTCGTGTACACGGTTTCTGTATGTTCTTAATTCTGTCGCGTCAGTGTTTCGAAAATAGAATACTACGACGATCGTTATATCGTACTAAGGGGCAGATGCCTGATTACTTGACAACACTAACGATATACTGTTCATAGTGTTACGTGCCATTGACAAATGCTTATTGTATGTTTTGTTTATGACCAGGTTGGAATACATCGGATTTACATACTGTCTTATGTACGCGTAGGTTTAATAACTGAATGCCTCTTTGATCAAGTGGTCAGCATATTCGACTTATGATCACGAGGTCTTAGGTGCGTTTCCGAAGTTTTTCGGTTTAGAAATTCTTAATATGAGCCTGGAGTTAGGATATTATTGCGGTCCAGCCCCGTGCCGCGGAGAGCCACGTGGTGGGTCAGTTCTCTAAAACCCTCTCTCCTATGAGAAGGCAGGCCTGTGCCCACCCGACAGTAGGATGTTAGAAAGCTTCGCAAGGTGGGTCAATTTTCTAATTTTTCTTCCGTGACAGAAAGGAGACACAGAAGCGGGGCCTCCTGTCTCTTTTCTCTATTTTGGTTTTGGAAAAATTGTTTTATTTTTATTCGTATTATGCGTACTTCGTCGTGTGCATATAAATTCTTGCATTATGCGTATTATATTATACTAATGTATTATTAATTGTACTTACTATGTCGAAGGGTCTAGTAGCGACATCTATTACAACAGCAGGAAGCGCCAGGTTAGTTTTGTTGCTTTCGATGCTAGAAAGATGTTGTGCAGACGCGCAATTGCTAGTTGCTAGTTGCAAGTTCAATGATATTACCATAGATGGCGCTATAAATATTTAAAATTGACTCCTTATAATTTTATTAAAGTTTTGGCCAAAAGAACCATTACTGTTACTAAAAAGAACATCGGAGGATATTTGCTTTTGTTTCATTCCTACGTTTTTATATAATTACAATTTTTAATCCCAGCGCGAGTATATGCGACTTCGCCCGCGTTTATTTTCTGTTTTTAAATAACACGAAGAATCCCCTTATTTTCCCAGGATAAAAAGAATTCCAAGGCTGCCTTCATAATGCAAACTATTTCACCAAGTTATGTTTAGCTGTTTAGCTCAGCGATTTGTAAAGCGAGCTCGGAGAACTGACGGACGTTGGGGTTCCAAGGTGCTGGAAAGGAACCCAACGAGGTGGGCAGACGACATCACACGAGTCACTGGAAATAAGCGGCCCAGGACCGTGGGTTTTGGAACTCAATCGATTGAAGTGATGATGATAATGATGATATGCTGACTTGGCTTTTCAAAGGTGAAAGAATGATTAAAAATCTGAAGTAGTTTTATAGTTTATGGATAAAATTGCATTTAAGAACATAAATAAATAAATATACTACGACAATACACACATCGCCACTAGCCCCAAAGTAAGCGTAGCTTGTGTTATGAATATTTTTTTGATAGTCGAATTGATAGTAGTAGTAGTGATTCACTGCCGTGTGTGGCAACAGCGACTAGTTCTGTTTTTTTTTTTTTACATACTTATAATATACAGATAAACACCCAAACACTGAAAAGCATTCATGTTCATCACACAATTTTTTTTCTAGTTGTGCGTATCGAACCCACGGTCTTGGACGCAGACAGCAGATATGTCTCACTAGGATAGATGTGTCGATACTTTCTCAGTGACTCTCATACTAAAGCCCCTTATTCCTATGTGTGTACCTAATTTTGCCAAACTATGAATAAGATACGAAAGACGTGAATTTAAATAACTTTATTTAACTGCCAGCTGTTCAAACTTTGCTTTAGTAGGTATTAATTTTTTAGAATATAAATCAAGCTCTGAAACGCGCGCCGGTAGTTAAGTTTCATTTCATAACCGCTGCGGTAAGTGTGCGTTATTCAATTAATATGGGTATATTTGAGTTTCCTCTACGGCAAAATTTGCACTCATTCAGTTCATGAAACCGTTTCTTTTCAGCGAAATATTATGTGATTTGAGAATGGAGTTGTGCACAGAAATAAATAAGCATAGTTTAGACTCTTTTGTTGTTATATTCTTTATGCTTAATAATAAAACGATTTACCATTCCGGTACGATGTCGCATAGAAATCTATAAGAAGTATGGTTTTTATATAACCTATTAGGTTTGCCCATTATCATCTTAGACTTCATCGTCTAAGATGGTAATTTATGTTCTTACACTTACTCTAATCAGGTGGGATTGGAGACAAGGCCTAACTTATAGAGAAATAAAAAAAGGAAAAAATAGGACGTTGCTTCTCGATCGCCGTTATATTCCATTAGACACCCGCGGGTGTCAACAGTCTGCACTATAATAAATAATTGATATTATGTTTAGAATAGTATTATCTTTTTCCATGGGATACAGTGTGAAAAGGACGACACTACTTTTGGACTTGTGTAAATATTTACTTGTCTCAGATGACGAGGATCCACGTCTCCGGATGCTTCGTTTTGGCAGTCGTGGTAGCAGCGTGGGTCGATGCACAGGCGCCCAGCCTCCCTCAGCTGGACCCCACTGAGTGGTGGGGACCATCTGATATGCAGCATGACATCGATGAGTCCATCAGGCCCTACCAGATTGAATTCAGTGACGAGGTAATTAAACAGAGCAGGTTCTTAACCTCAGAACTCCGTAATTTATTAACCGATCTGAAAAATCTTCTATTTTAAAGCTTGATTTGCTATATAACTAAAACTGTTGTATTTCAATTGTTAACATTTTTCACTGTAAAGTCAATATCACCTGAGAATGCACCGGTATCGGAGCGAAACGTGCTTAGCGGAAGTAGTAAACGTACATTGCGGCAAATCTGTTTGGTGTGGAGTATAAGCATTGAAGAAATTATAAATTACATCGTACAGATTCTTTAATCTGTACGATGTAATTTATAATTTCTTAAAAGCCTTTGCTTTTCGTGGAGCATTGCAAACTAAGCCAGCTGCTATCCAAATCTTATTTTTTTTCACACGTGCTGCTACTTCTAAGGTGGTCCGATTAAAATCAGTGTAGGATCTATTGGTGAGTTCCTGGAGAAATTGGGGTAGCTCTTCCAATATTATATGCGGGTTACTTTTTATTACGTATGCATTTTCTTTCGGAAAGCACCACCTAAAGTTTCGGATGGCCAGCGAACTTTACAATAAAATGTATTTTTGGGGTTGCCATTCGATTACTTCAGTATGGTTGCTAAATCATATTGCAGAATTATTGCCGAAGCTGACTGCCAACTTTCGCCAACCAAGTTGCAGAGGCATCGCAAGAAGAAGAAAAAGGTTGCTGAACCAACCAACAAGCCGATTTGTGTTTTATATTTCTCTACTATGGAAGAGGATGTCTTCGTCGAGCAACAAAATGGGATTCTAATTATGCTAATAATGATCTGCTCATCTTCTTGACACGCACCGCTGGATATGGGTTTTTCGTAGAGGTTTCACACGGTTTGCGCCGCTTGTATCCAGAGACTCCCTGCGAGTTGTTTATGGTGTGTCGCTACCTTTCAGTGCGGGTTTGCCACTTGAACATCTCGATACACATGGGCACACACACACCACTGGAAATCTTGCAGAAAATGTATGAACTCTCTTAAAAAATGTGTGGCGCCCAAGATACAGGCAGGCAGATAGACAAAGAAGAAAAAGTACAGTTTTAGCTTCAGTATCGATTATAGAGCCCAGTGACATGACCTAAAAAGCCCTATTATTTGTAGATGATCCTGGACCTCAAAGACCGACTGCTGAACCATCGAGCTCTTACTCCACCTCTCGAAGGCATTGGTTTCCAATACGGTTGCAACTCCAAAGTGCTGGCGCCCTGGGTAAACTATTGGGCGAATGACTACAATTTCACTGAGAGGGAAGCTTATTTGAATCAGTACCCTCACTTCAAAACAAACATCCAAGGTTTGGACATACATTTCATCTGGATAAAACCTCAGGTATGTAAATATAGAGTTTAAGACAGAATGAGAATTCTTTAGCGGGACCCATTTGTGGTTGTTATCGAATCAGCTTGCACAGAACATTTTTTCGTTACTATTGTCGTATCTAGCTCGCGTCAGCGGTGACGACGAATTTTGCGCCCTACTTGCGATACAAGAATCAATATAAAAAAAAAGATCAATAGATGGCACTTAAGATGCGAACATTAAATAGATTTACAAGTAAAGCTACGAGGGTTCCAAATTAAACCCTGGTTTAAGAAGAGGCCCTCATCTTAGCTGTACCTACATGTATATATAGTACTTAGATATCTTAGTAGCAAAGCTTTATGTGACAGAGCTCGTCCGGGGAAGTATTACCACCATGCTTATTTCTGCCGCTAAGCAGCATTGTTGCAATGCTGTATTAAAGTCTGAAGGGCGTTAGCGCCGGTGTCATTACAGGCGCATGAGGCTTAACACCTACGCCTCAGGTTGATGGACACAGGCCGCACTTTGCAGGATGTGTTGCTTGCATGCCCTGCGAAGTGTTGGTCCATCAATTTTTAACTATAAAAAAAACTGTAATCAATTTGGATCTACCAGGTACCCGATGACGTAACAGTTGTGCCTCTGCTACTGCTACACGGACGTCCGGGCTCCGTACGCGAGTTCTATGACGTCATTCCTTTATTGAGCACTCAATATAAGGAATACAAGTTTGCATTCGAACTTATCGTGCCGAGCTTGCCTGGATTTGGATTTTCTGATGTGAGTATTTATGTACTTCGAGCCAACTATGTGAAATCCTTTTAAAATTTACCGCAAACGATATAAGAAGAATAGTTGTTTCATTTTATATAAGAGACTTTCAAGAACGGCGAGTGTTTTGAAAAAAAATTTTATTACGTGTAGGTTCGAGTAGATACGATGCCTCTTCTTGGGCAACTGGCTTCATTATTTTTATTTGTATAGTACCTTAAAAGTCTCATTGAGTTTTCATAATTCTTTTAAATACCCTCAATATTAGAAGAAAATGAACAAGTTTGAAATATGCATGATGTAAAAGTATTTTTAATAATTCACACACGATCCCCGATGAACAAAGAAGAGTACTTTTCACGATTATGGTAACTGAATCCAGAAAAGAAGTTTCGAATTTGGTTTAAAAGTCAAATTTATTGATTACTTTAGGAGCTACGAGGCAATGAGTGAATTGATAAGTTTACGGTTTATCTTAGAAGATAATTAAATTATCTCTTACTTTAACGGCAAAGGAAAACATCGTGAGGAAACCTGCATGCCTGAGAGTTCTCCATAATGTTCACAAGTGCGTGTGAGGTCTACCAATCCGCACTTGGACAGTATGGTGGACTACAGCCTAAACCATTCTCATTCTGAGAGCACTCCCTTTTTATTTTATTATTTGACAGCCGAGTGACCCGGCTTTCTGAGGCCTTGGGTTCGATTCCCACTACTGGAAAATGTTTGTGTGATGAGCATGAATGTTTTTCAGTGTCTGGGTATTTATATGTATTTTCTAAGTATTTATGTATATAATTCATAAAAATATTCATAAATAACACATGCTAAGCTTACTTTGGGGCTAGATGGCGATGTGTGTATTGTCGTAGTATACATTTATTATTTATTACTATTTATTATTTATTTATTATCCAAAAGTCAAGTATGAATTACTCGACAAAGCAGAAATAATAGAACGCTTAAAATCATTTGGCCTTTGACAAAATAGATAAATATTGTTACTTGCGCGAGCAAGATCCTTTGTCCTGTAATAGGCCAGTAATGGGCAGATGATTATTAAAACTGTAGAAGGATAGCGATGAGGCCACGAAAAGATGCAAACAAACATACCATACAAATATCACTTTATTAATTTACTTTATAAACTATGAAAATATGAACTTATCGTTTTACAACCTCGCAATTTACTTCATAACTCTCCAGAGAACGATCCAACCCGCCAAGAAGAAAACCCAATTTCCCGCCAAAACTCACAGCCGTCCAGGTAGGATCAATAGAAGCAATTTGATTGGTTCCCGCCGTTATGCGTTTACCGGCGTTAACCAATCGGAGAATGACGAACGATCGTCTCGTTCAAAAATAAGATTAAATTAAAAAAATAACAGAGAAGTGGAAATTGTCATGCTAGTTAAATTTAAATCCTAACATGATGAAGTTGATGAACTGCTGATGCAACTATTGTGACTATAGCCACCAGCCCGGCCCGGCGCAGCACCACCGCAGATCGCTGTCATCTTCAAGAACTTAATGGCTAGGCTCGGCCACGACCAGTTCTACATCCAGGGCGGCGACTGGGGCTCCATCATCGGCAGTGCCATCGCTACGTTGTATCCTGAAAATGTGTTGGGCTTCCATTCCAACTTGCTGCTAATGCAGGTATACCTATGGGATTCAGTTTAGTGAATATAAGGTTTTAACGGCTTATCTGGCAAGGTTAAGAGGCAGCACGAAACCTGGCAAATGAAACCTGACTGTATCTCAGAAACACCATGATCCTATGGGGTAGTTTGATAATTTATTGGACGGGAGTAAGTTTTAAGATTTGACTTTTTTACAAATTTTTTTGGACAGTGGTAATTTATTCAGAAAGATTTTTTTGTTTGTTTGTTTGTACCCAATAGGCTCTGAAAGTACTAGACCGATTTTCAACCATTTCGTCGCCAAAAGAAAGCTAGACGATCCAAAAATTTGGGATTCTTAAAATAATTGCAATAATGTAACCCAAAGTAGCAAAATTTTGCCTACGGAATTCATTACTAGGCGTGCGCTGAAGAAACTATTGGTGATACATAAAAACAATGTAGATTAAAGTACTCATTATAACTTTTAAAAAATGTCCCCGAAGGAATATATCTTAGTATCATAGCAGCTTTTGTATTTTAAAACTTTATTAGATCGCCGGTAGAAACAAAAATGGGTTACATTAGTATCGCAGTATTAATATTTCTTATTTAAATAAATGGTTTTATCATCAAGGATATGTATACAGCAGTAAAATACTTTTTAATTCATTGTAATCGGACGTTTAGTTTAGAAGTTATCGCGAGTTAAAAAAATTTAACCCATTCTATTTACTAAAAGAATTGAAAAAATATTTATCAAAACTAGACCCGTTAGTTTTTCGAATTCCTTTTGTTAAATAAATTAAGAAAATTTGTTAGAACATGCTAATCTCTGAAACCACCAATCAGATTTAAATATTTCTTATGCATTTCTTACCGAATAGCAAAATGGCTCTAGGCAATGATGCTATGACCCTTAGGAGTCGGAAAACAGGCAGTCGTTGCAACGCGATGGATCGAAGAATTTCGAATAAGAATTTCTTAAAGTATTTGACGTTATGTAAATCGTATGAGAATGCCGGATGTAGTACGGGATTTGGTTTCACATAGTACTTATAAGGTGCCTTCTTGGAATTTATCTCATTTTGAAGGGTTTAATTAATACATTGCCAAAAACATTAAAACTCTAGTTCGCCGGATTTCAGAGTTAGATGCAAATACAGTTAGTGAATTAAGGTTATTTTTGACACATGTGATTATTGTACCTACCTATTGATGGTACTGTTAAAAATATATAAGAAACACTAATCTATTTTATCAAAAGATTTTTTAACCGTCGAAGAGGATTGGGATTTGAAATAAAAACTTAACTTTTGATACCGATTTAAATGAGGCACCAAACGGCATTCTCCTTGTTCCGGCATTCTCCAAAATAAAATAATACAAGCAATAACTTAAACATTTTATTTCAATAAACCAGAACAGTTGTACGGAAACGAAAACGCTAGCCAGGGTAATGGTTGCCGCACTCCAACTATATTCGTCTGAAGCTGCAAAAATTAATAACCTTACGAATGTCATAGAAGAGACTGGTTACATACATGAACAAGCCACGAAGCCTGAAACTTTGGGTAAGTTTTCATCATCATCTTCAGCTTATTACTGAAGAATTAATCAATGAAAAGGTTGGTGTAAAGCTGTGGCACGGCATAAGATAGAAAAAATATTGTTAAAATGTAGGTAGCATTTGATTTTGAAAAAGGAAACTGGTAGAATCTGTATTTCAAACCGGTGATGGTTGGAGGTAGTAGTCAATACAAACAGACCAATCTCACGTTCTAGAAATACTTTTAAAGTAAGCCTATTTGGAATAAAAGAATAATGAATTTAGTCTTTAAATGATGGGTTTGGCTTCCATTCGGACATTATAGGGAGAGATTTAAAAAACATAATATTGTAATGTACCTCCTTGGTTATAATTTCATTATGGTTATATATTCATGTTATACTAACCGAAACTTAAATCTTTGTAGGCATAGCTAAACCAATGCAATCTGGGTTGAGGTGTCTCTAGAGACACCGCTATCATAAACATCTAAATCAACGTGTGCTCACGAATTATTTAATAAATCTTTGACATAATCACTGTATCAGTGGGTAGAGAGAGAGAGAGTATTTGAAGGTCTGGGGACTTGCAGGGCAAGCGTGAACTGCGAAAAACTTCCGCCCGAGTTTTAACCTCGCGATTCAGTATATTCCATGTACAGAATTACTCTTAACTCGTACTGTGCATGATTTTATTTGCAGTTTTCGCCTGTTTATTTTGCGCAGTGCTTCCTTGCTGTATTCTAAAGTTTACATTCTTAAACAGGGGCAAGTCTTTCGGACTCAGCAGTAGGTTTCCTCGCCTACATGCTGGAGAAGTATTCCACCGGCACGAAGATAGAACATAGAGACCTCGAAGATGGCGGGCTAGACTACCGCTTCAGCAAAGATGAACTCCTGGACAACATCATGATTTACTGGTGCACGAACACCATCACCACCTCGATGAGGATTTACGCTGAGTTTTTCGGCAACAAGAACCGAGAGTTTGCTATTGATGAGTGAGACTTTTATTATTTTAATAAATACTAGTTTCACTTGTGCGTCAGTGCTCGGATAGTTGATAAAGCTGTGGGAAAAGATACATTTTTATCCTTTCCTCTTTCTTACAACAATAATAAATATTTGTGCAAAAAATACACGCATGTTTCCTTCTACTAAAACTACTTAGTTAAAATAACTTTTCAACAAAATTTTAATAACAATGTCAATATTTCTCTTTTCTTTCAACAGATACCCCACTCCGGTACCTACCTGGAGTATCCAAGCTAAGAACGAGTTCCTGGGCATGACAAAAAGCAAGCTAAAATACCCCAACCTTCTCGGAGTCACTCTTCTTAACGACGGAGGTCACTTTTTGGCTTTCGAGCTACCCAAGGAGTTCGTGGAAAATGTCTTCCTAGGCATGCAGGCAATCATGGACTACCGTAACCAAAGAACTGAATTGTAAAGATTGTTTTCGTCCATTAAACAGTAAATAAATTGTATCGTGGCATTATTCTCCTTAAAGGTGTATAAATATTTATCCTTCTTAATCGTTGATCTACGAGTGAGACACTATTGTAATAAAAGAGTTATCAATCGGCCACCTACGATACGGCGATTGAGGGCGGTGATCGGAATTTGCGTCAATATGTATATGATTAAAAAATTAAGACATTCAAATAGTTGATTACCTAAAGAGTAGCTAAAGCGTGACAAGTTCACGTTTCATGACGTTTAGTATTCTATGTTAAATTGCAGATTGACGCTTACGCCTGTGTGACGTTTTTTAATTATAAATTACTGTACGGAACTGTAAGGATTTCTGGGATAGAAAGTATCTTACTGGCCTAATAAAAAAATTTGCCAAGATCAGATTAGCTGTGAACCTGTTCATAATTATCAAAATCGAAATTAAAAGATCCTACCTCTACCCAGAGGCCACATCTAAAATATATACATTTAGCGTGCCTATCAATATCTGTGCAGTGGTCGGTTTAAAATGGCCGCTATAAAAACAATATAATTGAGTAACAACAACAATGACACACTAGCAATTATTATATTAATAGACTAGCGGACCCGCGCGACTTCGTCCGCGAATGAGTCGACTTTAAAAAATAGTCGTGTGTTGTCGCGGACTGTTTTATAGAACTTTAAAGAAACAACAATTCCGACAATTCTGATATACTTACTGCATACTTCCGTCGTTTGGCGTAACGTTTACCGTTCACGCATAGCACGGATCAGAATCTCTTAAGAAGGATATTTTTTGCAATTTCTGTAACATTTCTCATTAATGATAGTAGCGTGATGTTATATAGCCATAATTGTTTCTGCAAATCGAAAAAAAAAAAAACGAAACAGCATTTTCTGAGATTAGCGCGTTCAACCAAACAAAATTTAAAAGCTTTATAATATTTCAACTATGCCTAACCAAAAAACCACGTCCATCTAAAACTCCGTTGCACCGATTTTGAAAGACAAATGCGGAAAAAATAGTGATGCTATCCTGTAGAAGCTGTTTGCTTTTCCAGGATAAAAAGAAGCCTATGAGCTATTCCAGACTATATTGTAGGTATCTCTGCCAGATTTCAGCCAAATCAGTTTATTCGTTCTGGCGTTAAAGCGTAACAAATATCCATACATACCATACATCCAACCATCCATGCATCTATCCTCACAAACTTTTGCATTTATAATATTAGTAGGATGGTACGCATGCATTCGATCGTTGTCCTTAATGCCTTGCGACTTTCTGTTATCTGTGAAGAATTATGTCCTTGATCTCCGACAATATTCATCAGATCTTCATTAAAATTAGACAATACATGTTTGGTAGTGTACATTGTCAAATAAAAAAAGAATTAATAAAATCGGTGCAAATTTAACAGAGATATGAAGTAAAATTGATAAAAAAAAACATCTCATTCCCCGGAGGAAACTTATTGTTTATCGGGATAAAAAGTATCCTATATGTTGACCCGGGATATCAGCTACCACTCTACCAAATTTTATTTCAATCCGTTCAGTAGTTTTCACGTGATGCCCGGACAGACAGACAAAAATTAAATAAAAATCAGTTTTGGACTTAGTATCTATTATAAAGCATCCCCCGGTCAAAATTTTTAAAATATATTAAATGAACAGAAATTTTCCAGTTACAGTTTTATTACAAGTATAGATTGGATAGAAAGCAGGCGTTATTTTGCGGAAATCCATAATATATTATGAAAATTAAGCTTAATTTTCATAAAATTACCACTGACTCAAATTTGCAGGAAGGTTATAAAAAACCCTCCGGTTTAGGTTGCTAATTTTGAGATGTAATAAAAATACTATTCCCATACTATTACATGGCCCAACTGATGTTAAGTAGAAAACTATCGCCCATTAACAAAGCAACACTTCGCAGGGCGTGTTCAAAGAGCCACCTTGTGTCCCTCAACCTGACGCATTTTTTCATGCGCCAGTAATTACACCGGTAACCACACTCACAAGAACATGGCCATAATACTTACCTGGACGAACTCTTTTACAAGAAGCTATATTACTACGTAAAATCAATGAGTTTTTGTTAATTCTACTGCAGACTACTCACATTGCTGACGTTATTTGAATCTTCAGTACTTCTAGACGTTGAAAGTGCTCTTAAGGATATTGCTTTAAACTGTGTTATGCCTTTTGTAGCTTTTGCAGTACTTACATCTCTATCTTGTTGCTCTTACTGTTTTTAAAAGTCATCTTTTGCGTCATTTTTGGATCTTGCACCCTTTTCGTCTAATTCGGCTCTTGGATCTGTTGCAGCTCTTGGAGCTTTTTTAACTGTAGCACCTTTTGCGTCATTTTTGTGGGCTCTTGTATCTGTTGTGGTTCCTGGAGTCCTTCCAACTCTTGCATTTCTCTTGCCTTTTGCATTTCTTTTACAGCTCTGGGAACTATAAAAAAAGAAACGTTAGAGTTATAGGAACTGAAATAGCTAATAAGCCAAGAGGCACCTTTTAGGAGTATTTCCTTTCTTTGAGCTCTTAAACTTGATGCAGACCTCGCTGCTCAAGCACTTTGAGCACCCGTTATGCCTCTAGCTTCTTCTAGTATTATCTTAAGTAAAGAGCTATGATTAATTTTTATTTTCAGCCCAGAATTGCGTTATAGATTAATAAAAGTTCAAAAGAGCTTCTATACGCCTATTTATTTTTGTAATAAATACTACGAAATTAGATATAGACGTTTATGTACATATCATCATCAAAATTTATGACTGCCGGAAACACCTGAGCATACATATCATATCAAAGCATTTTATTAGCCATATTAATACAATGAATATATATTTAGGCTTTCTTGAAGGCAATTATTTGTAAATAATTCGCTACACATCTGGAATAATAAAACGAATTCATAAGGTAAGAATGTTTAATGTAAATTTAACAATACCTACAATGCTAGCTAGCTTTTCTTAGTTACGAGGAACCGGAACAAATTTTTTTTTTAAATTCGAATGAATTTCTTTCAGATGAGTTTCTTCTTTGATAAGTTTTAGATAACATTATTACATTATTTACATTTATTATATATACTAAATTATAGCTGAATGAGTCGCGAATCTGAAGTGGGCGGGGCACATAGTTAGGAGTACCTATAAAAATTGGGGTCCCGGGGTAGGTGCTGGAACGAAGCGTTGGTCGACCGCCAACAAGGTTGACAGACGACTTCAAACTAATCGCCGGAAACGAAATCTCTATAAAAGACCTATGTCCAGTTCTGCTGCCATGCTCATTTCTGCCCTAGGCAGCATTGTCGCAATTCTGGGTTGCGATCTGATTGGCGTGGTTGCCGATGTAATAACAGGCATATCGGGCATCAGGTTGACCTGCGGAGTGTTGCTCTGTTTATAGTCGATAGTTTTCCGCTTGCCATCAGGTGGGCTATCTGCTTGGTCCATCAATTAATAATTATAAAAAAAATGCATTTTTGCTCCCGTGATTGCTTATGTCACGTTCTAAACAATTAAAAAAAAAAAGTTTATGTATATTATTCATGAATATATTCATCAGTCATCTTAGTACCCATAACACAAGCTACGCTTACATTGGGGCCAGAAGGCGATGAGCGTATTGTCGAAGTTTATTTATTTACATTAAGTATTTAAGTATTCTAAGAATTCTATTAAGAATCTTGTTGAACCTAAATAATGTAGTAATATTCCCCCCCCCGTTCAATCGAATGGAATTTTAAGACAACAATGCCGCGTATACACCGATTGTTGATATGGGTTTGATGCACAATACTAACCATTAGCAGGTTAGCCCGCTACCATCTTACACTGAATCATCTTTTACCATTAGGCGAGATTGCCGTCTAGCCCACAAACCTCTATTGGAGAAGCGGGTTGGTTTATGCTATTAAAAATGTCTGTCCTATTAGAGACGAGGCCTGTGTCCAACAATGGAACGTTAATAACGCTATAAATAAATAACGCTATTCGTTCTATCTACAAAATGGGTCCGAGAGAGTCATTGAGAGATAAATTTAAAGATTTTAAAATAATGACAGTGTATAGTCAATACATATTTGAAAATTTAATGTACGTTCATAAAAACATTTCTAAATTTAAGAAAAAATGTGACTGCAATAATTTAAACATTAGAAGTAAGAATAAACTTACAGTGCAATATACTAGGTTACATAAAATTCATAATTCGTTTAAAGGAAATTGCATACAATTCTACAATAAACTACCAATTGTAATCTTGGAGATGTCTCTTAAAAAGTTTGTAATACACGTAAAAAGTTCAAAGTTTGTATTAAACGTACGCTTATAGAAAAGTCCTATTATAGTATAAAGGACTAAGTAAACGATAAAAAAGCTTGGGTGTAAATTAGTGCTCTAACCAGGTTGCTCTTCTAATAATTTAGTAGTACCTTAGTACCCATAACACAAGCTACTCTTACTTTGGGGCTAGTTGGTGTATTGTTGTAGTATATTTATTTATTTATTTATTTACAGATGATGAGATTGCTAAGACTAACCCGTACTGAAAAATAAAGTCATTTATGTAAAACTCTTTAATATATGTGACAAAAGTGCTTGCCACTTGTTACTGCGAGCCTCAGCGCCTCAACTGTTCAAATACTTTTCTATATCATTAACTTACGTGTGGGGTAATATTTTAAGACTACGCATAGTTTGTTTGAATTATTATACAAGATCTATAAGAAAAGTTTATTCTAACAAAGTCTTTAGGGGGGTCATGCCTAAGTAAGTAATTAAAGAAGAATCCTAGACATACATTTACCTTTCACCAATCGATTTTCACTAGGCAACTCATATAACCTAACGTGTCTATGGTTCTTACCACAAAGTGTGGTATTTTATGTTTGTATTATCGCATTTTCAATTATTCGTATGGATTTGAAGGTGACAAAAACTGAATTTAAACTTTTTTCATCTGACAAGTCCCCTAAACGTTACGATCCGCAGAATTGTTATCGTAACTTTAGACGACGTTAGACATCACATAAGCGTTCGCGAAATGTTTTTTTTCTCTAGGATTTTTTTTATCCACACTGCGCCATCTAGCCCCAAAGTAAGCGTAGCTTGTGTTTTGGATACTAAGATGACTGATGAATATTTTTATGAATAACATACATAAATACTTATAATATAAACACCCAGCCTGGAAAACATTCATGTTCATCATACAAACATTTTCCAGTTGTGGGAATCGAACCCACGGCCTTGGACTCAGAAAGCAGGGTCGCTGCCCACTGCGGCAGTTGGCCGTCGAATAATCTAAATAAACCGCTGGCTTTAACGGTGAAGGAAACCTGATTTATGATAATGATGATGATGATGATATTTGTGTATAAAATTATCAATTTGCTAATGATTTTTCTATGCCTTAAAATAAAAAGTCTAATACTATAATTATTTTAAAGTGAAATATCAGCATCTCAATTCCACTGTATCCAATGACTTGTAGAGCCGCTAATGGCTTTTGTGAGATCAAAACTAGAACCATTATTTCTTGTACTAAAAGCTTTTT
Source organism: Pararge aegeria (assembly GCF_905163445.1). NCBI lineage: Eukaryota > Metazoa > Arthropoda > Insecta > Lepidoptera > Nymphalidae > Pararge > Pararge aegeria. The sequence goes on along the minus strand of NC_053180.1, from coordinate 20,465,969 downwards.
ACGTCTGATCCGTTTTAAAATTTCACCCTGTAAACCAATACTGCTATATAATAACGCAATATATTGCTTCATTTTGATTACTTTTAATAGGAATTTGTGGTGAGTGTATTTTATGTTTTTTTTTAAATCAAATTTAAGTTAACAATAATTCAAATAACATTATATAGTTAAGTAATGGAATTGTTTTCAGTTACCTTTTTTTTTGCTTGTATTTACACATTAGATTACATAATATATTTCCCGAGTTTAGGTTCAATCTTTTAAAGTCAAAGTCCCATTTGCAGGATTACTACTGGATTACTGGATTTTAAAATTTCGACAAGATTTGAATGCGGTCATAGTAAATGAATTCGCTTTTTCAAATTATAGAGTAGATGAGTACATTTAAACGAGCATATGAAGTAATGAACCAAAGCAATAAATCATTTTTGCATGTATACTAAAAGCGACTTAGTCATTAGGTGTTTCGTAATTTTCGTTTTGTTCTATTTATAAATAAGAATAATGTGTAGTTTTGTAGTCTCATCCGAAACTACAGGATACGAAAAAGTTAGCATTACATACTTCACATGCTATCCGTGATCTAAACATTTTGGGTGTAAGTAATTCTTCACCAAATAGCACTGGGCTAGGGGGTGGACTAGACCCCTCTCATCGTGAGAGAAGACCCGTGCCCTGTAGTGAGCCCCTAATGAGCAGCTATGACTATGAAGTAATTCTTCATCCAATATGGCGGGCACCAAAAGCAACAAACCAAATATTTTTATGAACTTATGACGTTCATAAATGAATGAATGAATGAATGAATGAATGATTTATTTATTTTATCCACATTTCTTATAAGAATGAGTACAATATAATATTGCTTACGGGCTATTTTGTTACACATTAATAATGTGGGGACTGATGCTTGAACTAGGTAGAACCTGTATCTCAAGCCACCAGGCCCTTTCCTAAGGATAAAGTATCGAGGATGAATATTATATAGTTTAAGTAATGTTATAATCACAGTTATTCGGTAATATTTAAATTTAAGTAAATTTAAGTAACTTTGTGTTCAATATTTTAAATAATGAATTTATTTATTTTAACAGAAGATTTAACTTATGCAAAGATCTTAGATTTATTAGAATGAATAGTAATAATTTATTTTAAATTGTAATGTCTTATAAAATGTAGTTTATAGTTTTTCATACGTGTATGTGTGTGTGGAGTGTGTAATTGTGTGTGTGTGTGTGGAGTGTGTAATTGTGTGTGTGTGTGTGCAAATGAAAAGTTTTGCATTAAATTTGAAAAAAATGGAGGAAAAAATGAGGTAACTGTAAATATTACTAGTATCTCAAGTAGGCCTTAATATAAGCACGTTTGAAACGTCAAGTATGTCTGTTTGTAGTCACAAACATAAACAGACATACTTTGGAAGGCAGATTCTACCGAGGAGAAGCCGGCAAGAAAATCGGTTGCTCTTTGCAACATTTTACAGTTTCACAATCATTGTTCTATCTTGTGTTATCTCTATCGATGAAAGCGGAGCGGCATGCTTCCAGGCAACTTTGTCATTACCTTATTTTTCTTCCTCTGTTTTAGATGGCAAAGTTATCCATGATATGGGGCCTCGTCTTAGTCGTCGGGGCAACAGCGTGGGTCGCCAATGCTCAGTCATCCGGACTACCCCAGCTGGATCAGAATGAGTGGTGGGGCTCACAGGTGTTGTTGAAGGATTCAGCCACGCTGCAGTCCAGAAAAACCATCAAACCATTCCATGTTACTTTTAGTCAAGAGGTTGGTTCACGATTTTATGTAACTTTTTAATTATTGGACAGAAGCAACCGTTAGTTTTCGGAATTCCATGATGTACAATGAACATGAATCTGTTATGTACGGTGGTTTATAATTAGAATACACCAAACAGATCTTCAACAACGTACTCTCTACGTGAGGTAGGGTAAAAGATAATGCAACAATCAATTTTAAAAATACTGTTATGGACGCCTCTAAGTGATTCAGCGTGCCGGTGCGATGTCGCGTAGAAACCGACTCTGGGTATGGTTTAATATTACTGCCATACTCCCTAACAGGTTAGCCCGTCACTATCTTAGACTGCATAGTCAGTTAACCAGGGGAAATTTGCAGTCAATGTCTAATTTTGAATTTGAATGTATCTATTTCAGATGATAGATTATCTCAAGAGACGCATCTCAAACCACCGCAGCTACGTTCCACCACTAGAGGGTACCGCCTTCGAATACGGGTTCAACCCTGACCAGATCGGCACGTGGGCGGACTACTGGGTCAATGAATACAACTTCACGACCGGGGAATCCGTGCTCAATCAGTTCCCGCAGTACAAGACGAACGTACAGGGCCTGGATATGCACTTTATCTGGGTTAAGCCTGAGGTAAGGTTTTCATTGCATAACTCTAGCAGAAACACTTAACAATGAAAGTCATAATGCTGATAATTAGGGGAAAAAAAGTAGTGAAGAAATCCGCCATCTTGTGGCGGTGGCCATCTTGGACCGATATTCATCAAACATAGAACACTCTCGACTAATTTAACTTGCAAACAAAGAAAATAAAATCATTATTGGTTCATCCGTTTGGTAAATACGGACACACACAGACACGTCAAACTTACAACACCCCGTCGTTTTCGCGTCGGTGATTGAAAAAGCATTTCCGTAAATTCCTCAGGTACCCGATGGCGTGACTTCCGTGCCCCTCCTGCTATTGCACGGCTTTCCTGGCTCCATTCGAGAGTTCTTTGAAGCAATCCCTTTATTGACGACACCGACCAATGGATTGGTGTTTGAAGTTATTGTCCCAAGCTTGCCGGGATATGGATTTTCAGATGTAAGTTCTCGTTATAATGTATGCGTCCCACTAAAGTATTTTTCTTTTTTGGTTTAACTCGATTCAATACATCAGCAGCTCAGGAGGTATCGCGTCGTTGAGTCTCTTTTTATGACTGAAGTTTAATGCAGTCGTATTTAAGTAAGCTACTCCCTCATAATTCAATATTTACCTAGTTATCAAAAGTTTTATATTATATTAATTTAATTTATATATTCGTGTAACATATTTGTGTCACACTACAAAGTTTGGTAAATAAGAGAAGAATAAAATTCAAGGATCAACAAGCTGCCTTATCGCTTAGTTGCAATACACATTTCACGACAATTACTGTTACATAATTTTGTGATTTTCCAAATGACAATTATCTTCACGACAAGCAAAAGCATAATTTAATGTACCGAGTGCATAATATGCACTCATTTTGTTTGAATGAAACGCGGTGTTTATACTAAGTAACTCTTTTTAATGCCAAAAATCATGTCTATTGTTTTTTTCTTAGACGTGAATGAAGGATGATTTTTCTTGCTAAAGTGAAAATTTGATGGTATTCTAGGACTAAAAGTGGCCTTTGTTATTCTCCGTTTTTCAACTGTCTTTATGCTTTATGGTAGATTTGTTAGGTAAACTAAATAAAGGAACTAATACACTTTAGCATTTATAATATTAGTAAGGACTGTCATTAGTTTTGTACTGTAGTGTTACGTCACAAATAGTATCTATATGGTTTTGTCCTCAGGGAGCAGTACGTCCAGGCATGGGACCCGCACAAATAGCAGTAATCCTCAAGAACTTGATGAAAAAAATCGGCCACCAAAAGTTTTATATCCAGGGTGGTGATTGGGGATCTGTGATTGGCAGGGCTATAGCCACTCTGTACCAGGATGACGTGTTGGGCTTTCACTCCACAGCCCTGACTGTATTCGTATGTATTTTATTAAAAAACTAACTGCTCTAGACTCTAGACTGCTGGGTCGTATTGAAATGTTATATCCGCTCACATAGACGTACGTATGTTAATTGGATTTTTTATAAATATCGTTTTATTGTGTTATTATTATAATTAAAAATCATCGTTTATTTTTTATTTTTGACAGGACGTTAGATAAAATAATTTAGTTAAGATCGTTAAGATCATAGGTTCTGCGTTAAGATACAAAAGTTTGATTGGAACTTTAAAGATCAACTTTTTTTTGAAATACAGAACAGCTGCGCGGAAATCCTGAACTTGCTGGGAGGCTACATCGCCACACTTCAAGTGGAAATTCACCAATACAACAGAACCGCTCTAACTAACATCGCAGAGGAAACTGGTTATGTACATCTGCAGGCCACAAAGCCAGATTCTGTGGGTGAGCTATCTCAACGCGTTAATAATCTATCTGTGTCTATTTCCGCTTTCATATTATGTTCGGGTTTTAAAAACTCAAAAGGCATAAACTGACTTAAAACAGAACACTATAAACAGTCATTGATATCTGACCGAGCCTCGAGGCGTGGCCGTATTAGGCTAATTATAAAATTAATTATAAACACATCTCGCAAGGTTTAAGACCTTTTCATTAAATAAAAATATATTGAGTGAAGTTGCGATTTGAAATGATCTCTGTCGTAACTCTACTTTAGACCTTAAATAAAATAAATAATAAATAAATAAATAAATATACTACTACACTCCACACATCGCCATCCAGCCCCAAAGTAGGCGTAGCTTGTGTTATGGGTACTAAGATGACTGATGAAGATTTTTAAATGAATAATATACATAAATACTTAAAATATACATATACTATAAACACCCAGACACTGAAAAACAGTCATGTTCATCACACAAACATTTTCCAGTTGTGGGAAACGAACCCACGGCCTTGGACTCAGAAAGCAGGGTCGCTGCCCACTGCGCCAAGCGGCCGTCTTGGGCTAAAATGATCCAATTGTATGTTATACTCCAGGCAAATTTGTTTTTTTTTTATTTGGAGATCCGTGCCCTGTAATCCCGGTAACAGGTTGACAGTGATAATGATAGAAAGTAATAGAAAAACTTTGCAGGAATCAGCCTCTCAGACTCGCCGATCGGTCTTCTCACCTACGTACTTGAAAAGTTTTCTACGTGGACCCATCCAAGCAACCGGCTCCGACAAGATGGAGGGCTGTTCAACCACTTCACCCGGGAGCAGATGATTGACAACCTCATGATCTATTGGATGACCAACAGTATGACCACGGCGATGAGGCTGTACGCTGAGTATTTCAGCAGGGCGCACCGAGGGTTAGGATTAGACGAGTGAGTTATCAAATCTTTTTTTTCTTTTTATGTATACTAGTAGGAACTGAGTTTTACATTTAAATTACATTTCCATTTCCCGAAGAAAACTTATATGTTGTCCCGGAATATCAACTACCCAATACCAAATTTTATTTAAATCCGTACAGTAGTTTTCACGTGATGCCCGGACAGACAGACAGATAGACAGACAGTCAGACAGACGAAAATTAAATCATAATCTGTTTTGGAGTCAGTATTGATTATAAAGCATCCCCCGATCAAAATTTTCAAAATATATGAAATGTACAGAAATCTTCCAGTTACAGTTTTATTATAAGTGCAGATAGACACCACCAAAGCAATAACAAGGCAGCGTATACAATCTGGCGGTCTTAACGCTACATAGCGATCGCTTCCAGGCAACCAAAAGCTTTTTTTTCTCATATCGTGTTGGCATCGATAAATGACCATAACGTGTTGGCTTTGATAAATGACCATAACGTGTTGGCTTCGATAAATGACCATAAAACACAAGAAGATTCTTCCAACTCGAACCACTAGTTGCTGAAATCAGTGCTTTCAACCATACGAACTCTTTAGCTTTATAATATCAGTGTAGATTATCTTGGCCTAATGTCTTAAGTTTTTTAAAAATTCCCTGAACCTGTTGTTTTTCCGAAGTAAAAAATATGTCTATGCTATTTTTGTTTTCAAGAATGATGGAGCGGTCGGGACAAACAAAAATAAAAAATAAACGAACCTTCTTAACACAATCAATTCGGCATTTATAATATAACTACTGAGTTGTCCATTTATATATTTAGTTTTAGTTACCTTAAAGTTATTTTTTTTTGTATGTCCAGACACCCAACGAAGGTGCCCGTGTGGAACATCAAGGCTCCCAACGATCTCTTCCCCCAGCCTCTAAACAAGATGAAGTTCCTCAACGTCGTAGGAGTCACAGTTCTGAATGACGGAGGTCACTTTTTGGCCTTAGAGCTACCCGAAGCTTTCGCCGCTGATGTCTTCAAAGCTGTGGAAGCATTCAAAAAGTTCCATGCGAACAGAAGAACTGATTTGTGATGTTATTGGTTTTGTTAATAAAGCAGTTTTATGCGAAGTGGTTTTAATCATTCATCAGATTCCGTGAAACACTGAAAATATTTAAAAACCGATCTCACTATCACTTTTCGCAGATGATCTAAAAATGTATCGCGCCGTTACAAATTAATATAATTCTGCATTAATAATAATTTTATTAACTGGTGTAATAATTATTTTATGGCATTAGACTCCGATAGATGCTTGCACATCATTAGGAAAAAAAATAACAAATAATGCATCGATTATGCATATAATGACATACCGTTACGGGAAGTAAATGTTGTCGTGACTTGGGCGTACTTTTTGATAGCTCACTCTCTTTTCGATAAAATTTTCACACAATCGGGAAAAAGCTTCAAAATTGTCAGGTTTTATATCCCGTCAGATGAAATTGTTCAGAGACCCATTTTTATTAATTAATATCTATTATTCTTTGGTACGTAGTATACTAGAATACTGCAGTCCAGTATGGTGCCCCACATATAATGCACATAGTGTCCGATTGGAACGCGTTTAAAAACGGTTTATCTACCACCTAGTGCATAACGATAGCAAATCTTGTGAGTTGGTCTCGTACGATTAAGTAAGTAAGTATCTCGTAAGTAAAATGCTAGACACGACATTTTTTTTACAAAGTCATCAGTGGAGACATTGAAGAATCGGAACCCATTTCATTTACCTTTTTGTCGGACCAAGGCAGGCATGCGTCTGTCTTTCGAATTAGCTCACTTTTAAATACTCACAGAAGCAGTTCTTTGACCTCATTCAAAAAACCTGTCAAACATGTACTTACATAACTTAAATTTATTTAATATTCATATTACTTTTTTATCATCTCTTTTCTTTGTATGGTTGCAGGTATTTTTAACTTTTGCTTTGTTAGTTGATTAGCTTTTCGATTATTTTAATTAAACATCATGTGGTCATATGTAGAAGGTTTCAATCTCTTTTATTTTGTTACGTCATTGGTTGTTACCAGTTTAATGATCCAATAAAAAAAAGAATGAACATACTTCCTGATTAAATTTTTTTTTATCTTTTTTTCTTGTTCATAGGTTGCCTGGCAGAGATCGCTATTAAGCGATATAGCCGCCTCTTGTATTCTACTTCTTGCTTTATGTTTCTGTTTTTATTATATTTTTGTATATTATCTTAATGTTGTGGTATACAAATAAAGAGTTAAATAAATAAATATTTTTATATTTTGGGGTTTAGGACTATAATTTAGGTGATATTAGTCATAATAGTTGGGACTGAATAAACAATGTTGTTGGAGCTGAAGTCCGAGCGAATATTTTTTATAACTTAATTTCCAAGATAATTCCTGGGGGCCAAAGACACGGTAGATGCTATTAAAATAAAACGGCATCAATACAATGCAAAAAAACGTATTTATTGCTTTAAATTCATAACTCAGTTCTGGTATCGTGGAACTTCATGAATGCCTTCACTGCCTTGACGACGTCTGCGGCGTAGGCTTCAGGCATCTCAAAGGCTAAGAAGTGACCCCCGACATCCATTGTTGTATATCCAACCATGTTAGAGTATTTTAGGTTATTAATGGGCTGAGCCAGTAACTCATGTTTTGCCTGCATCACCCAGGTCGGTACCGAAGTAGAGTGCCTGCGTACAGAAAACCATCAACTTAGTGTCTTAGGATTCTAATTAGTGTTAGAATTTTATAATTAGTCTTAATATAGTAATATTGTTTCTTTAAAATATAATTATAACCTAAAATAAAGTATTTAAAACTAAATCTTATATATTTAAACGAGCAATTCTTTATATATATAATTGGAATCTCGGAATCGGCTCCAACGATTTTGATGAAATTTAGTACACGCGAGGTTTCGGGGGCAGTAAATCGATCTAGCTTGGATTCATTTTTTTATAAAATGTCATTTTATTTATATATATATATGTATATAATTGGAATCTCGGAATCGGCTCCAACGATTTTCATGAAATTGAGTATACAGGGGGTTTCGGGGGCGATAAATCGATCTAGCTGTGATTCATTTTTAGAAAATGTCATTTTATTTGTGTTTTCCGGTAATAACCGATTTGGTGCAACGAAGTTGCACGGGTCAGCTAGTAAAATCTAAAACGCGAAACCACCGCAGCGAGGCACAGTTCCTAAGATGCTGGCAGCATTGCCCCTCTGGATGGCCAAACTAATTCGTTGGCCAAGGTAACTGCACGCTCTAGGATCACCGGTAGACTCGATAACCCTTTTCGATAATTCTTTGAAAAAGGCTCTTGCCTCCGGACCCCACGGTCCCAAAGTCTCTATTAGTGTTAGTAGATGTATATATATATATATACATATAATATATGTCAGAATAATTAGTCACGATTCAGTCAGAGATCGTAAAGTTCATAAATCTATTATAATATTAAATGATTGCTGTCCAATTGTTTAGCCATTAAATTATGTTAAAATTTCTGTGATATGTCATGAAAATCAATTGGAATAGTGCGGTTATTTAATTTTATAAAACATTTATAGACTTATCACGTCTTTGAGAACACTATAGGGAATTCTCAGGTGTTTTTTTTTTTTTTAAATATATAGACAAGTGCTTGACTGTAATCACACCTGATGGTAAGTGATGTTGCAGCCTAAGATGAAGCGCGCTTGCCTAGAAGATGCCAATTCACTCTTGATTTGAAGGTACCCAGATTATAGGTATCGGGGAAGACAGAAGATGGGAGGGCATTCCAGGCCTTTGCGGTGTGCAAGTTTCCTCACGATGTTTCCTTTGAACGTGATATTTAATTGCATAAATGAAATATGCACATAACTCTCGAAAGTTAGAGATGCCTGCCGGTGATCGAATTTGTTTCCCCCGAAAGGAAGGCCGAAGCCCAATTAAGCTATTACCACTATGAAAAATTGTTAATGAATATAAACTATTTGTACTTATCAATATTCTATAAAGATATCTCACTCGTTTATTCGTAGGCCGCGATGTTCCTTTCTGAAAGCCTCAGTGTATATTCTCATCGAGCTGGTAATAGAGCCAGGAGCCCAATACACCATGAGGTTGTCGATCAGCTGTTCCGGAGTGAAGGTGTCGTAAAGTCCGCCGTCGTCCAAACCACGGTTGCTTAACTTCGTATAACGAGAAATGAACTCGAGCATATAGGCGAGAAAACCAACTGGCGAATCTGTGAGAGCGACACCTGTCAACAAGACGAACTCTAAACCATAATAACAATCCATTACCTTAAACATTTACCACAAAAGAAATCTATTATCTTGAGTGACGTGATTGCTTGATGACCTCCACCAAATAAAGATGTGCCCTTCGCCGATATCCCATAATCAGATACCAAACGTACGTCACGTAACGTCCTATCACTGAAGTCCAGTTAAAAATACACAGTTTTGCCTTCAGTATCGATAGCTTTACTTCGAGTCCCCTCAAAATAAAATTACTATAAGGATACAGATTAAATCAATGTTAAATATATATGGTAACTGAGCTAACTAAAACAAACACCCAATTCGGACTGCCCGATTAATTTTTCTTAGAATAGTTATGGAGTTACTACGATGTCTTTAAATTTATATTATGTAACTACTTTTGAAGATTAAATCTACTGAAAAAGGCGAGTGTTTGAGAAAACGTTACAGATTCTTGTTTTTGTTTTTAGCAAATAATTAGGTAACCAACAAAAAGTTATCTTTGTCCTACATTTATTTTGAGAGAGAAGTCACTTACCCAAAGTATCAGGCTTTGTAGCCTGTAAATGGAAATAACCAGATTCCTCTATTATGGTCGATGAGAGCTCCGAGCCCTGGACTCCTAGCACGGCAGCAATCGCTCCAGCTACAGTGGTTATTTCTGTACAGCTATTCTGCATTCCAAACAAAATATTTCATTAAAACTTTACATATAAACAAAATATGAAGGGAATTTGATTAAAAATTATTTTATAACGCTGAAATTTTGGAAACAATTTCAAAAATAATGTTATAAGAATGCTTACGAGTACAAAGTTCAAATTAGTGTGGAAACCCAAAACTTCATCCTGGTACATTGTAGCAATCGCAGTACCGACAACACTTCCCCAATCCCCGCCTTGGATGTAGAACTGATTGAAGCCGAGTCTGTTCATGAGGTTTCTGAGAACAACTCCCATTTGTGTCGGTCCCATGCCCGGGCGTACGGCAGCCTGGTGACAAAAGCTTTATGGATAAACATCGGTTACAAGTAGGCGCAACTTCGCAAAAGTTCTAATAGACTGAGATATTCCGCGACTATTATTGGTCTAGCCTAAATGGTTAATATTTTATTACGTAACTCTTACCAGTTTAGAGGTCCTTAAAAACCTTCCTTAAAAATTTTTATGAACATTTCCTATTGCTGGAGAATTAATTGTTCGAGATACTGTTTTTTTCGCAAATTATTAAAAACTTTATAAACTAATCTTAGTGTATTTAATAAACACTTAGTTTGGACTGCTTAAAGTGATTTTTAGTATTGTTGAGTGTTTTCACAGATCTTGAATTATATTGTGTATTAAAAAAACCCCGTTGCAAGCAAATTTGTCCAATTGTCACGGATAATAGCTACTTTATCTAAATATTTATTGTTCTATGATTATCCACTAGACCAAGACAGTTAATTGTACCATTAGTTTACTCATAAGTACTAGGGCTCCAGAAAAAAAGAAGTTAATTATTGTTTTGCTACAAACTGCAGCTTAATTACTCACATCAGAAAATCCAAATCCGGGTAAGCTGGGGACGATAATCTCGAATGCGATGCCATCAGTGGGCGTGGTCAATAAAGCGATGGCGTCGTAGAACTCGCGGAAGGAGCCTCCCCAGCCATGCAACAACAGCAGAGGTACCCGGATAACGTCCGCGGGTACCTGGGAATTTATTTGGTCAAAACAAAACACCAGCATCATCCACAATTCTGCTGGGCACGTCTTCTCTCTTATGGAAAAGAGGGAAATAGATCTAACACGCTCCTAAAATGCGGGTTTGAATCAAGCTATTGTTACATAATCTGTACTGGTCTTGTAAATTTCTGAAATGAAAAACAAAAAGCTAAGTTAAGCTTCACTCAAAGAATTGGGAAGCTGTTTTACAAAAACAGCAGACGAAGACGTTTTAAAAGCCTCGTATTTTGATTTGGTTCAGTCTCAGATTGCATATGGATTAACTGTTTCTGTTTCTTTGTAACCATGCTCCGCCTTGAAGGAGCACAAACAGCAATTATCAAAGTAATTTACAAGAAACCAGTGCGACACCCAACGCATTTTATCTATAAAGAAGGTGCGTTGCTCAATGTCAGGTTATATACAGGATTATTTTAAAATCTCTGCGGATTTTTTGCTGGTGGTTTGGTATCGGTAATAGAACATATTTCCACAAAAAATTTCATATTTTTTTATCATGTCCGAGCATAAAATAATCCAATCATGGCTACTCGTTATAGGTATCTACCTAAATAAATAATAGCCCAATACCATCTTAGGCTGCTAACGTCAGGGGCTAACTTGTAGTGGATTAAAAAAATACATCGTAATGTGTGGCATGCATAGGTAAGTAATGGGTTTTTCAATTTTCATTGTTTAAGTTATTATTATGCTTTATTTTATGGAATTACCGCTGCGACGATAGGACCTAGTGCCAGAACCTATTGTAGGGTGCCCATAATTATCTTTTTCGGGGACTAATCTTTTGTAACCGTAAATTTCTGTATCGTTAAGTAAAACATAAAAGCAATATAATATATGTTTATAAATTTGGCTCATCACAATTATCCTGTATTCCTAACATAGCATTAAAGAAGCACGTCGAAATCCCACCTGAAACTTATTTGACACCACGAAAGCACAGTATGCGGAATTTTTGTGCTGTGAAACAATATCGAACTGCTTTTCCAGTTGACACAGTTGTGTCCTTGGTGCTAAATAAAATTTACGAAATTCATAATATTATTACCTCGCCATGGAGACAACGCAAGCAAATAGGTAATTACAAAATCATTTGCGTATGTGCGTGTCTGTGTGTTTATATACTTACACACATACACACACAAGGGCACTTAAACACAAAATATATATTTTTATTCAAATCATTGTAATTAATTGCCGAATCTACTCAAATGCTAAAGCGCCGTAAATACTCCGTTATTTGTAATAACTATGTTTTTGCGGCGCTTGCGTTTGAGACTCTGGGGCCATGGTCTTCGGACAAGAAAAATTTTATTAACATAGTGTCACAAAAATTGGTCCTTACGTCTGGTGACCCAAGACCTGGCGCTTATTTAGCCCAATGGCTAAGTCTAGCTATTCAAAGGGGTAATAGCGCCAGCATTTTGGGTACCATGCCATCACTGTGTCTAGTCCATAAGGAGTTCCTGCTATACACATTTTACTATATTTAATAAATGAAATTGCTAAAAACCGAGCAGTTCTTCGCCTGACTTGTGAAGCCAATACTCGGTCTAAAATACACATTATAAATCTACATGCAATACTGACCTGTGGCGTCACCCTGAGGAAGTGTATGTCCAGACCCTGTATGTTGGTTTTGTAGTGCGGGTACTGATTGAAGTACGCTTCTCTCTCTTTAAAGTCGTATTCTTCTGCCCAGTATTTAACCCAGGGATCTATTTGGTCGGTGTTAAAACCGTAGTAAAATGCTGTGCCTTCTAGAGGTGGTGCTAATTTTCTGTGACGTTTAAGACGACTTACGAGATCGTGTATCATCTGAAAAGAATAAAATTAAATAATGTTGATGGTATGATATAACACTGTTAGTTTCATTTAAAAATGAATGTAGCACTTACCTCGTCACAGAACCTTATTTCGAAGTGCCTGACGGTTTCATTTGTTCGGCCCTGCAACTCCTTTGGACCCCACCACTCGTTGGGGTCAAGTTGAGTAGGTGGAGGCACCTGTGCATGGATGGCCCATGCTGCTATGCCGATAACCAAAATGACGACCCGCAACACGCTATTTGCCATCTAAAAAAAATATTATTGGTAGGGTTTTAGATTAGAGATACCTTTTTGGAAGTACCTTGCAACGGACGCTTCTCTGACTTAGATATGTTCTATGGATATTACGGTCCGGTACGAAAAGATCTACATTAACATGTTGTGCGAAGTTTTAGTACTTCAGATGTCTCATGCTGTGGCAAGTATTTATGAACACTTTTAAGTCTGGAATTATTTGAGTCCAATAGCTTTTGATAGCAATGGCGGTTTTCTAACCAATTTCAGGCGTCTCGAAAATATTGTTGGTCTAGAATTTTAATCTTTAAATACTGCGTCGTAATGTAAAATAACTCTAAGGAATAGGACGAATATTTTATCGAGTTATTTGTATTATTTTATAAAAAAAAATATAAGTGCTTAAATACTTAAATAATTCAATAGAAAAAATTAAAAATATAAATAGGAAACTCACCACCTCACACGAGAAATAAAACCTGAATGTTTAATTTCCTTTTCGTATCACTTTACATTTTTAAACTGTTTAAGCAGCTGAAGATGCCTTATATGTCAAATAGACGTATATGGTATCAATAGTATACTATGTAAGTTTAAAGTTAAAAGCGGTGTTAACCCAGTCGGTAAGACTTCGGCTTCCCTTTCGAAGTTATCGGGGTCGATCATCACATAACCTTGAAAAGTTATCGGTACTTACCATGTACGCATTCAAAACCGTTTAGGGTTATCGCGTTTTAAGCAAATCAGTATATATTAATCCGCATGACGTCACGCGGAGTGATGAGAACATTTAGGGTCCGTTCACACAGACCGGCTCGGAGAGCATCGGCCTGCTTTTTTCTTTTCACACAGACCGGGTCGTATACGCTTGGAATTGGCCGGAGCGGAGCCGCCAACTATTTCACATCGACCGGCTGGAAGAGATCTGAAAGCGGGTGCGGTTGGATGTGCTCGGAGCCGGTCGGATGCGCTCGGAGTCGGGTGGATACACTACAAAGGCAGTGCCAGTATTCCGCGCAGTCTAAGTTTTGTTTTCGGTGTGTTAACGTGTGCTTTTCGAAACATGGATTTAGATAGCTCCGACGAAGAAATATATTTGTTAGCAAGATTACTTGAAATAGAACATAGGAAACGTAAGCGCAAGCGGAAACAAATATGGGTAAAACATATTTGGAAAAACAGACTAATCCATGGGGAGTTTCACACCATTTTCGAGGAATTGAAGAGAGATAGCCTAAAATTTTATGAGTATTATCGTATGGAATATTGGCAATTTTTGAAATTGACAGATTTGTTAAGAGTACATATAACAAAAAAGACTACAAATTATCGTTGCACCATTACAGCCGAAGAAAGGTTAACGGTAACTTTAAGGTAAATAAAAAACAATTATTTATACTAATCATGTTATTTAGATCACAAAATCACAGCCCTCCATTTATTAAGCATTGTTTACGTTAATGAAATGTAAATTACTTATACTAATCATGTTAAATAACACAAACATCTAAATAGATCACAAAATCACAGCCCTCCATTTATTAAGCATTATTTACGTTAATGAAATGTAATTAAATAGTACAGATTTGTGTGTGTTTAATTATTATTATTATAATTATTATTGTTTTTGATTGTTTATTATTTTGTATTTTGTGTGCTGGTATTGTACCCGTAAGTAGTCTGATCTGGATAGTTTTGAGGAATATAGGTTTCGTTTGACACTAGGTAAGTAGATTGATTAGTCGATGGCGGTGAATTTATAGACAAAGAATAATTCAAATCTGTACTATTTTCATACAGACTTAATTCAGCTTCATTAACAATGTTAAACACGCGCCTTTTAATTCGTGCTTGGACTTCTTTTGGGAATGTTTCCACTGTATCTGACATAGACAAAAAAAAATTACGTAATGCCTTGTCACGGGGTGTAGTATTTCTTTTTTCTTCAAGATACTCTTCGAAAACCGTAGCAACATCTTTGCTTAAGCGTGGTCTCTTTTTCGAGCCAGAAGTACTTGCAAGCGATTCAACTTCAGAATGGTCAGAACGTTTAGATGATGTCGATGGTGGTGGTATTGGTGTGCCAGGCTCTGAATCATCCGATGATAATGTTACATTAGATATTTGGTTTCGATTGCGAAAAAATGGTATTATAAAAGAAAGTTCTTTTTCAAATTTTATCAATTTGGACGTAGTTGCACCATCGCCACTCTTGCCTTTTCGGTTATAATAGGCTTTTCTGAAGTTATCTCGCAGTTTCTTCCAACGATCCTGGCACTGCGTCACTGGAAAGAACAGAAATGAAAAATTAATAACATAACTCTTTTTTATTTTATAGTTCGTTTTGGTACGGCAGTCTTATATTTCTATTTTGTGTGTTTGTTTTATTTTTACAGATTCCTCATCACTGGTTGCAGTTTCAAAAACTTGTCATTTAATTTTCGAATGGGAATTTCTACAGTTCATTCAATTATTCATGAGACAATCAGAGTAATTTGTGATGTTTTGATGCCCATAGTTATGCAGATGCCAGATGAAGAAATGTGGGAAAAGGTTTCACGTGATTTCTTTAATATTTGGAATTTTCCTAACTGTTTGGGCGCTATAGACGGAAAGCATGTCAATATACAGGCACCAGATAATAGTGGAAGCTTATACTATAATTATAAAAACTTTTTCAGTACAGTGTTACTAGCTGTGGTCGACGCGAAATACAGTTTTTTAATTGTTGATGTCGGATCATATGGTAAAAATAGCGACGGCGGAATTTTACAGAATTCAAAATTTTGGAAAAAACTCAACACCAATAAGTTAAAGCTGCCCCCAAATAAACCTCTACCTAGTACCACTGAAAGCTTACCACATGTTTTTATAGGAGACGAGGCATTTCCTTTGAGCAATAATATATTGCGGCCGTATCCAAGAGAACAAGCAAGAACAGAATTATCAAAAAAAGTATTTAATCTGCGTTTAAGCAGGGCAAGAAAAGTCGTAGAATGTGCATTTGGAATGCTAACTCAAAGATTTGAAATTTATCAAAAACGAATGAAAATTCAGCCGAAGTACTGTGATTTAATTATATTAGCAACTACATGTTTACATAATTTTTTAATAGAAAATCGGACGCCAGGACAAGAGAATGAATTTCACAGCAATATAAATTTATTAACAGCAATAACAGACAATAATAATGAAAACAGTTCTAATAGCGACGCAGTTCTAACCACAAGGAATAAATTTAAGGATTATTTTTCATCAAGTGGTGCTTTAGATTGGCAAGATCAAGTGGCTACGCGAGTTTCTTAAGTTATATTTAATAAAAATTGTCTACTACATAAGTATATTCTAACGATCAGATACTCAAACGAGTTTTTAAAGTAAGGGCGCATTTAAACTCATGTTATTCCTATTTTGACTTTGAATCTAACACGTCGCAGCACGAGTTTAAGAAGCCCTTGCTTTAAAATTCGTTTGAGTATCTGGGGGTAGGTGTAAAACAATGAAAACCTTACTTACCACTTATTCCGAGACATTTGCTAATTTCCTCCCATGCATTGTCTTTCATTATCCGATCGCTATATGATGGCTTGGTTATGTCAAATAAACACTCATATTTTGACACGAGTATTATTAATTTTTCATCATTCATCTTTTCGTACAAGTACGCACAACTATTACGTTCAAATGTTGCTATCAAAATGGCGGTCGGCGCGGCCGCAGCGGGCACGCAATCGGAGCCGATCGGCTACGCGATAGAGAAAGAGCACGCAATCGGAGCCCATCGGCTGCGCGAGCGAGAAAGAGCACGCAATCGGAGCCGACAGGCTGCGCAAGCGAGAAAGAGCACGCAATCAGAGCCGATCGGCTGCGCGAGCGAGAAAGAGCACGCAAGCGGAGCCGGTCGGCTCCTTTTATTACTTCACACGAAGCGCGTTCAGGTATTTTTAATGACAAAAAAGGTGCAAATGCAAAAATAAACTTTACTACAATCACTCAAAACACTGTTTCCAACGTGATAAAAATCTGCTCTCCTCTCCGAGCCGGTCTGTGCGAACGGACCCTAACACAGCAATTATAAAATATATTTTTACTTCTCAAGTTCTTAAGATCGTACTTTGGGATGTGTAGGCGGACTAAAATATAATTTATGACTTTTGATCATATTAAGGCACACCTAACCTTAAATTTTTTTGATGCAAAGAGAACACTACGTTGTTTGTCAGATTTTTTAATTCTATTTTTTTTCTAGTTTATTCGAAATGTGTCCGGCCATTTCTTTACAATATTAATTTATTCTTTGATATTTCAAATACCCTCAATTACAAATAATACGTAGGTGTTGATGCCAACTACAGGTTTTTTTTTGGAATGAATAATGAGGTCAATTGTCCACATTATTATCCAACTACCCTCCTATTCCTGTTTGTTACCTATATTCGTAACGTGAGGCCGCCTTTAGTTGGTAATAGACCGCTTCGCGATTGGACGTATAGCGATTGTGTCCGTCTGCGTATAACCGCACCTTGATAGTGGTGACGTCGGGAGTGTATTTGTGCTGCCGGTGAACCGTGCTCTTCGCTTAAGGTCGCGGACCTGCTCAGGTTAGTGCACGATTCCGATTTTCTTGCGCCCCCACTGCCTAACGCGCGGACGCCTAAATTCTAAATTATCTAACTTTCACAGTCCACTGGCAATTGACTTTCGAAGGTGGACAGTGGCGGCAGTTTCGTCTTCAGTCCGTCCGTAGTCGTATCTTAGATTCTATTATTATGCATTTGTTTTTTTTATTTAGCTGTTGCATTTTGACTTTCTAGATATAATTTATTTTATTTCTTCGCAATATGAAACTGTGGTATTCGGTAATAAACCGACTTTATGGTTCATTTAGATATTAAGTGAGCTGTGCTATTTCAAATGAATTGGAGTAACAGTGATTCGCATATTTAAATATTATGCATTTATTTATTATTATCTAGCTAGCAACATTCCGCGGGTGTGATGTGAGATGGGCGTTTCGTTTTCACTGTTTTTGGACACACTGCATGCAATAATGGCTCAATGAGGGTTCTGTGCCCGAGGGTATTAAAATAAAATTGCATAAATATCGTTCAAACAGCATATTTATTGCTTTAAATTCATAATTCTGTTCTCGTATCGTGGAACTTGATGAATGCCTTCACTGCCTTGAAGACGTCCGCAGCGAAAGCTCCGGGCATCTCAAACGCCAAAAAGTGGCCACCGGCGTCTATTGTTGTAGTTCCAACCATGTGAGTGAATTTCAGGTTATTTATGGGCTGAGCGAGGATCTCGTGCTTCGCTTGAAGCACCCAGGTCGGCACTGAAGTAGAGTAACTGGAAAAACATATTTCAACTCAGTACTTCATCCAAGTGGTGAAAACTTTGTACCTCGGTCTCTCTCACGAAAAGCTTTTCAAAGAGCTTTGGAGAAAATGTTAAAATTAGCTTTCAGCATTAAATATATGGTCTGCTTTAAGGTCGAAGGAAAACATTGTGAGGAAACCCGCATGTCTGAGAGGTCTCTTCTTCCCAAGGGCGTTTGAAGTCTACTCCGCACTTGGTCAGCGTAATGAACTCCCCAACCCATCTCATGCTGAAATAAGAGCCGTGCCTTGTTATTCGGTAATCGGTGGTTTCTGGGGATGATGACTTCAACATCCTCGACTTATTTATATTCTGCTAGGCACAGGCTAGAACCACCTCGCTGCTCAAACTGAGATCACCTTTTCTCCGCGAATGAGTATTTCGTAACCGAAAATCCATGACGCAACAATTTTTAACCCAGGACTTCGTTATACATAGTCAAACATGCGAACCATTAGGCCAACGAGACAGTTCGATCAATAATAATTACAAAGTGATAACGTCTAGGACACCGGGAGGTATCTTTGCATCGTTCGAGTCCATACAGGACTGGAGTGCATCGATAATGCAGTAGTATTTTATTAATATGGTCGTTAATCAAATATAATTTTGATTGTTTCTTGAAAACTAAGTAATAATTATTAGCGTATTAGAAGAATCGATTTAATATCTGGCAAATATGAAAGTAGTAGTAGTAGAGCTTGTAACAGAGCGGTTAGCGGCACTTCTTGATCGGTAGGGTAGTAACTAGCGACGGTCAAAGCCGAGATAATTGACCTGACCAGAGAAAATTCAGAAATAATAAATTCCAAATCGTCCTATATAAATTCACAGCGCTCCCCTTTACTAAACCAATCCGTAGTATATTAAAATTTTATCTTACTTGTTTATTCTTAGGCCTCGATGGTGTTTGCTGAAAGCCTCAGCGTATATTCTCATCGAGCTGGTAATAGAGCCAGGTGCCCAATACACCATGAGGTTGTCGATCAGCTGTTCCGGAGTGAAAGTGTCGTAAAGTCCACCGTCTTCCAAACCACGGTTGCTTAATTTCGTAAGACGAGAAATAATCTCGAACATGTAGGCGAGAAAACCGACTGGCGAATCTGTGAGAGCGACACCTGTAAACAAAAAATAATAATAATTGTGAAATGTGAGCAAGGGTTAACGTCAAAAGCAATGAAGATCTGTGGATATTGTTTACAATATTGCAAGTTACAATTTGGATCTGAATAGACTGTCTGATACAAATCTCTCTCTCTTACACGAAGGGGTATTAACAAAATATTGGATAGGAGGCGTTACTTTGCGGAAATCCATGATATATTACGGAGTTACGGTATTAACCTCAGGAGATGTTGACTTTACAATGAATAATATTAATTTCGGAGCGAAACGTGCGTAGGGGGTACATGCCGAAGATCTGTTTAGTGTGGCGTATACAGAATCTCCTGCTTTTCGCGAAGTATAGGAAATTAAGCTTAATTTTCATAGTATTAACAAAAATTTTATTCAGTTTCCGATATTTTTAACGCTCTCCGATATTTTAATGGAAGCGACGTTAAGCCAACTTACCCAAACTATCAGGCTTTGTAGCTTGCAAATGGAAAAAGCCAGTTTCCTCTATTGTGATCGCAGCGGGTTCCGCCCCGGGAACGCCCAAGGTGGCAGCAATCGCTCCGGCTACTGAAGTTACTTCTGTGCAACTATTCTGTAATCCAAACAAAGCATTCCATTAAACTTTGTATACGAACAAAATATCACATTGTAGTATGTGTTATAATATGTAGTATCTATATATAATGTTATTAGGAAACTAGCGACGCGCCCCGGATTCCTACGGGTGCAATGGATACTAACAGAAGATCATTTGATACGGTGGCTTTGTCCTAATTTCTTATTGAGCAATCAAGCATCAGTTTTCTGTACTGCTTTTTTTAGAAATGCTCTGTTTTTCTTCTCTTTAAAATAAATGTACACTACTTAAGAGTATAAACCTTCTTTTTGAATATTATATTGAATGAATGCATGAATAAATATACTTTTACTGCATACAACGACAAGCACATAAAATGAAATATCAATTAATACAATAATGTATATTAGGGTTTTTATTTTTTACTATGTACAGTTTTATTTGAATATAGTACGTTTGTTACTTTTGTTATTTGTACGTTTATTACGCCTTAACTTAGCAACCAGTCGACTTGATTTTTGGCAAAGAGATAGATGAAAAAACAGACAGTACTCTGAGTATTATTGAGTATAGTTCGTATCCCAGGAAAAGTAGCGATTCCCAGAGGATTTTTAAACATCCATAATAAACGCGGGCATCAGCTACTTACTCACATAGCAGTTACACTGTTTTTGTGTTTGTTTGTTTGGACTTTCATTACGCTCTATCTAAGCATCTAATCAACTTGATTTTTGTCATAGAGCCAGTAGAGTGGCTAAGTAGGCTAGAGTAACATTGGCTATTTTTTACCTCAGGAGAACTATTCCCACGGGATTCATAAAAACTCGCAATAACGCGGACGAAGAAAGCGGGCAACAGCTATCAAATATATAACATTAAAAAGATTATTGTTATGAAATGCTGTCAAATAAAATGTCCTTAGAATACTTACAAGTACTAAATTCATGTTTGAATGAAAACCCAACACTTCATCCTGGTACAATGTAGCAATGGCAGAACCGACAACACCGCCCCAATCTCCTCCCTGGATGTAGAACTGATTGAAGCCGAGTCTGTTCATGAGGTTTCTGAGAACAACTCCCATTTGTGTCGGTCCCATGCCCGGGCGTACGGCAGCCTGGTGACAAAAGGTTTACGGTTAAACATCTGATAGATGAAAGCGATCTTTTTCTGTGTAAGTGCGTGATATAAAATGAAAATAAAGCTTCATTTGTTAAATGAGTATCGTTAATGTGAGCAATGTTGATAATCTGTGCGTATATATTTTTTGAAAAATGCAAGTTGTGAAGTCTAAGTTAAATGATATTAACATTCAAATTCAAAATTCAAAATTTAAAATTCATTTATTTCAAGTAGGCCTAATTAATAAGCACCTATGAAACGTCCAGTCCGTTTGTAGTGACTCTACCGCCGGTTTGGAAGGCAGATTGCTCTGAGAAGAGCCGGCAAGAAGTTCAGCAGATTGCTCTTTTCCAACATCATTTTAAAGTTTAACAATCTTTAGAATTTTTCTGTTTTGTGAGAGATGAGAGCGGAGTGGCCTGCTTCCAATCTGCCTTGTCGTTTAAGAATTCGATCGTGTAGTAACCACGATTTATTAAATGTGTTTAATATATTGTTTAAACTTAGGTAAAGGTAGATCTAATATTACCTTCGGTATCATGTAATAAAAGCATATACCCATCCCCACAAAGGATTTCTGTACTTTTCTCAGACGATATGCAGATATCACTGATATCACATTATATGTCGGTTTCTAGTAGGTCGACTGTTTATGTCGACTTTTTGTTTATAATTACTTATGTTTTCTTTAATAAAGATAATATTATTATAAATATATTGCGAGGCTACTGTAAGTATACCTATTTCTTTAAATTTGGTACGAAGGGATTCGCGTGATCTAAGTTTATATATCTATCGCATAGCTCCTTTCTGTAGTATAAATGTAGTTTATATATCATCAGCTCTCATTGACTTAATATGTAGGTATTTAATATGACCATAAGCTGACAAAAAGTAACCACAGGACCAGCGGTTTAACGCGGTGGGTCGATGTATACTGTGTAGAATAGTGAAAGAACGATTGTATGGGAAACTATTCAGAAGTTTTCAGAAAACGCCACACAGAAATGTCCGATTTTCACGGATCACAGGTAGCAAGTAAACTTAGACAGTTCATAATCAAAGCAAAAAAAGTGGTTGTACCATAACTCACATCAGAAAATCCAAAACCGGGTAAGCTGGGGACAATAACTTCGAATGCGATGCCATCAGTGGGCGTGGTCAATAAAGCGATGGCGTCGTAGAACTCGCGGAAGGAGCCTCCCCAGCCATGCAGCACCAGTAGAGGTAACACGGTGACGTCTTCAGGTACCTTGGAATTTTACAATTTTGAGAAAATTAAACAGATTTATTCAACCCAAGCCAAACCTAGTGGGTAGGACCTCGACTTCACTTTCGGGTCACCGCGTTCTAATCACATCACGCACCTCTATTTTATCAAGTTATGTGCTTTTTAATTACTAAAATAACACTTGGTTCAACTTGTGGCCACTTGTAATGGTCGGTACATGGCCTGTAGTAGCTTGTGTCCGTGAGACAATGTTTGTGTATCTATGTATTTTATAGATATAAACACTACAGTGGTGTAAACTGTATTCTGATCTGTCACCACACGGCACTAATAATCATCTTCATCCTATCAATATATTACCGGCCCACTGTGGGCCACGGGTCTTCTCCCACAATGTGAAGGGGTTAAGGCCGTAGTCCACCACACTGGCCAAGTTGGCCAATTGGCGGACTCCACATACCTTTAAGAACATTATGTAGGACTCTCAGGCATGCAGGTTTCCTCACGATGTTTTCCTTCACCGTTGAAGCAAGTGATATTTTAATAATTTAAAACGCACATAACTTAGAAAATGTAAAGGTTGGCATTTGAACTCTGCCCCCGAAAATGAAGTTGAGCTCATATCCACTAGAATATCTATATATAATACTCTGCCTTGAATGCTTATTTTGACTTAAGTTGTAATACTGACCTGTGGCGTCACCCTGAGGAAGTGTATGTCCAGACCCTGAATGTTGGTTTTGTAGTGCGGGTACTGATTGAAGTACGCTTCCCTCTCTTTGAAGTCGTATTCTTCTGCCCAGTATCTAACCCAGGGCTCCATTTGGTTGGTGTTGAAACCGTAGTAAAACGCTGTGCCCTCAAGTGGTGCTGACAGTTTCCTATGGCGTTTAAGACGACTAACAAGATCTTGTATCATCTGAAAAGAGAAAAATGTATTAATTTTGATGAAATGATCTTCTTATTCTTCGTCGTTCACTTCATTACTGAAGGTCGTGTCCGGATTCAAGTTTCTTCGTAGCGTTTTTCTTTACAGCCTTGCATCTTGTTCTATCCTCGGCCTTTTCATAGCTTCTTCATGTATCTCGACTCTACCTCGACTCTACCTGGTTAGACCAGGGACGAGGTAATCGTGAGAGACTTTACCTGGTTAGACCAGCGACGAGGTGATCGGCCACGTGGTCTTTTACCCTCCTTAGCTACCAATATTAGCTTATCCAGATTACTCGGCAGGCGTCGGGCAATATTCTTGTCTCACAATGTGGAGAGCCTGGTGTTACATACAATACATAGCTGCTCTAGGATCGATATATTTATTCTCTTAGATGAAATGATATAACGCTGTTAGTTTTACTTAAAAATGAATATAGGTAGGACTTACCTCGTCATCGAACCTTATTTCGAAGTGCCTGACGGTTTCATTTGTTCGGCCCTGCAACTCTTTTGGACCCCACCACTCGTTGGGGTCTAGTTGCGTCGGTGGAGGCACCTGCGCATGGGTGGCCCATGCTGCTATGCCGATAGTCAAAACGAGAATCCACAACATGTTATTTGCCATCTAAAAAATAAGTATTATTGACGGTGTTATATTTAAAGATTTTTGTACAAGTGTAATACCCTTCATTATGAAAAATAATCTTAATTTGCGATACTCCGCGAAAAGCAGGAGAAACTGAACTTTTTGCATTCAACCGAATTAAAAAACGTGCAGTTTTGCTTGTGGACAATATCAAATTCATCCGCACCTTGGACTGTTTAGGGCACCGAAGTGATGCCAGCATTTCTGTGTATCATTAACTTATAATGTTGGATTATATGTTATAATGGATTGTTGTAATGAGTTGTGTGAATGCAATGTAAAAGTTTTTAATTCTCAAAATTTAAAACATTTAAGATTTTGAATATTGGATAGAAGCAGGCGTTACTTTGCGGAAATCCAATTAAGCTTAATTTTGATAATATTTAAGATTTTGTATATTTTTACAACACTTTTGATAACATTTCATGATGAGTAAACTTCTGATTTTAACAAGTAACTACCAGAGCATGTTGCTGATTTGAAATAGTAGTATAAATATTTAATTTTTAAGTGAAAAATATTCAAATTAAACATTCATTTCCTTCGTAGGTCTAGTCTGAGCACTTTTGAAACATCGAATCAGTGGTTTTGTACTGCATTATATCAGTACTATAGTTTGTCTTTTTTTTATTTACGTAAACAAATAAGCGTTACTTACCTCCACTTCACTTCAAAGCAGCTATTTAGGCAAGAATTAAAAACTGAATATTGATTTCCGTGTTAGTATCCCTTTATATACTCGATGAGAACTATTTGAGCAGATGGAGCATGATGTGCCAAAATATGTTCAGATGACGCTTGTTTTTCTATCTAATTCACGAAAGTTGAAGTAGACACATTGAGTAGGGTGACTGGGTAGCAACCGATCAATGAAATTGTCATGTTTGAGACACGAGATATATTTTTTGGTTCTACGATATATTATACAATGTTGGTAGAGTCACTACAAACAGACATACTTAAAGTTTCAAAATTGCTTATAAACTAGTGCTACTTGATTTTTTTTTATTTAATTTAATTTTTTTTTAAAAGAAATGGTGTAAGCGAAATTCACTTTCGGGGGTCCGAGTTCGAAAAAGAGCTTTTTGTGACAGAGCTCCTTGAGGAAGTATAACGGCTACACTAATTTCTGCATTATTCTGCTTGTCCTCTAATCTAAAGGGCGTGGTTGCCGGTGTAATTATAGGCACGTGAGCCTGAACACCTACGCCTCAGCCCTTAGATCGATGGCCACAAGGCAGCAAGTTGCAGGACGTATTCCTTGTATGCACAGAAAAGTGTTGCTCTCTTTCGAGGCCATGATTCCACTTACCATCAGGTGGGCCATCTGTTTAGTCTGTCTATTATCACGATAGTAAATTGATGTGATTTTTACAGACAGTATATTTAAACAATATAATAAACAAAAATTAAAAAAAAAAAACTGATATTTATAAATTAATAAATATTTTAGACTAGCTGATACCCGTGACTTCGTGATTAAGGTGGTTTATTCCCGCGGGAACTCTCTTATTTCCCGGGATAAAAGGTAGCTTATGTTTTTTGTCATGTAAAAGGCTACACGCATACCTAATTTCATCCAACTCCGTTCAGCCGTTTTTGCGTGATTGAGTAACAAACACACACACTTTCACATTTAAAATATTAATAATATAGTAGGCTAAATACCGACAAAGACTTGCCCTATTCATTTAAGTTCTCAAGATATATATGAAACAAAAAATCATAAGATGCACGTCATCTAAGCAAATATTGACGTGTTTGTCTACATTTTTTTGAGACGCATAATTACAAATTCTGTAATGAACAAGCAACCAAATTTACTTCTTTTAATTGAATGGGACTCTTAAGAAATAATTCATTCCATCTTTTGTATTGTATTCTGTATGGTAATTTAATGGGTTAAAAAAAAACGGCCAAGATGCGTCAGATTTGCGCAACTTGCAATAGAGGCTTACCTTGGAAGCAATAAAATATATACCTAATATTACCTTGACGGTCGATTGGCGCAGTGGGCAGATACCCTGCTTACTGAGTCCAGGGCCGTGGGTTCGATTCCCACAACTGGAAAATGTTTGTGTGTTAACATGAATGTTTTTCAGTGTCTGGGTGTTTATCTGTATATTATAAGTATTTATGTAGATTATTCTCCAGTCATCTTAGTACCCTTAACCCTACGCTTACTTTAGGGATGGATGGCGTTGTGTGTATTGTCGTAGTAGATTTATATTTATTTATTATTTATTAATATTTTAAAGCGAGAACATGTGTTTGTTTATTTGCATACCTTGCATGACATTGATAAAGCCATCTTTCGGTAAGAGACAGCTTGTACCCTGAACACATACGTAGATAACTTACCCCGGAAATTGAATGATTCCCAAGAGATTTCTAAAAAACCGAAGCCGTATGCCTACGGTTTGGTACAGTATCACGGACAACACCATAAACAACAACCAAAATGCAAGAGATCTGCCTAATAAATTCCTTCACCTTGATCCTCACTTTCCGCTGTGTATCCGATTACCACAACTTCGAGCGATACGATTATTGCTAAAAAAAATAATTCAAAATTCATTTATTTCAAGTAGGCCTAATAAATAAGCACTTATGAAACGTAAAGTCGGTTTGTAGTGACTCTACCACCGGTCCGGAAGGCAGATTCCACTGAGAAGACCCGGCAAGAAACTCAGCAGATTGCTCTTTTCCAACATCATTTTAAAGTTTAACAATCTTTAGAATTTTTCTGTTTTGTGAGAGATGAGAGCGGAGTGGCCTGCTTCCAAGCAGCCTTGTCGTTTAGGAATTCATCAATCGTGTAGTAACAACGATTTGTTAAATGTGTTTTAATATATTGTTTAAATTTAGATAAAGGTAGATCTAATATTACCTTCGGTATCATGTTATAAAAGCATATACCCATCTCCACAAAGGATTTCTGTACTTTTCTCAGACGATATGCAGATATCACTAATTTATGGTTTCTATTTAGTCGACTGTTGAAAAAATGTGCACGAATTTACTTTATACTGTAGCCCATGAGCGTGTTTTGCTTTTTGTTAAAAATCCCGTAGGGATCGTTTGTTGTCCTGGGACGAAAAATTCAAAATTCATTTATTTAAAACACCGGTTCGGAAGGCAGATTCTACCTAGAAGAAGCCTGCGTAACAATACTTATTTGATATATTTTTGATGCCACTATAGTAACAAATACTAAAGACAATAAAATAAATATTAAAAGCAAAAAAAATTTAACTAATAAAAGTTAGTTTTTATCACACTAACTAAATAATATATATAATACGTACCAAGTGGTACTTAATATATTATCTTCTTAGTACTTCTTTAAGTTAATTTTAATTTCTCATTAAGTCTTTCGAGAATGAATATCTTTAAACCTAGGCTGAGTTAAATAATAATTCCCATTTCCAAGGGAAACTCCCATACCTATAACAAATGTGATTTAATTTTTGCCGTTTTTGTAGAAAAACGGAACCTTCGTGCGTGAGTCCGACTCGCTCTAGGTCGGTTTTCTTTCTTTGTTTTTTTTTGGTTTTTTGATGCAAATAAAACACGCCTCAATCTAGATTTTCGTATATTTAGGCAATTCATTAATACATTTACCATCTAGGAATATAATCGCTCAATCCATTCTGATATAGAAGAAATTATTGTAATAGTTAGAGCTATTTTAGATTATTGTCTGAAAACATTACCTATTTATTGTCATAATTATATTTACGCATTAAATTATTTTCAGCTAAACATATATTCTTTATAAATTTGATCATTATGTAAACTTTTAAATTCGATCCAATTCTTTTTGTGGTTTTTTTTTGTCTACATTTACGTAACTGTAGTTGTAGAGTAACTTTCCATTGATCAAAGTTTACATTTCTGCTGATTCTTAAAAAGTTAGTCCAGTTTCGATGTTAGCGTTCCCGTTCTAAGGACTAACTCTAACTAACTTGTAGTGGAATAAAAAAAAAACTACTACAAGTAAGCCCTATACTGCAATGTCACCTGCTGGTCACCAGTCTAAGATGGTAATGGGCTTACCTGTTAGGGGTATGGCAGTTATATTAAACCTATACCCCTAATCGGTTAATACGCGACATCTAAATCGTTTAGCGGCATGTTTTTGTCTTTAGAGTGGTAACTAGCTTCGGCCGCAGCCTACCATCAGAAATAAAGATTCGATATTGTTTAACAACAATTATTTCAACTCCCATAAAAAGGAAAGTACGTATACATAATGATCAAATTCACATTCTTAAAATATGAATATAGAATTCATTCGCTAATAAGAAGAAAAATATTTATTTATTTAAAAAAAAAACATGAATAGTTAACATATAGAATCGTAGTCTCTTAATATTTGTACAATCTAAAGTCTTTTAAGGAAACTCTAAGCTAGTTAAAGCCTTTACTATCTTAAATATTATTTGCCTTATATTAAATTGTTCCTGACATTTGTATTACAATATTTCGTAAATTTCATAAATTGAACACCATTGAAATTAATATATTATTTTCCATTGAGTTATACTTATTAGTAGTGGCATTTTCACTCTTGAGATTGTGAAAAAACTAAAACCATCCAAATTTTGGATGTTGTTTCCACTATATGAAATACGAACAGTGTACCTCGTAGACGCGCGCTGTACGACCATGGAATACCACTTCTATAATTATAACTCAATGTTATTGTTTCATTGATTTTGAAAATAATATAATATATTATTATTTGAACTACAAATTGTAAACGAAACCTATATAAATTAGTAAATACACGAGATAAATTTCAACAACTACTCCTGATTTGCCTTTGTTATGATAATTTTAATTTCTCCCTTTACGTTGTGTTATTACAGAGCCGAGTTACTTCTAAGTTTTAGTTTTCTCGGTTGTTGAAATTCATCTTGTTTTCTCCTCATAACGGAATATTAAATCTATTTTCATACATATGGCAGTACCATATTCAACGTGTTGATAGGTTTAATACAATCAAAACATCGTTCACAACTTTCGCATAAGACTGTCACATTTGTTCGTTTATTATTTATTAAATATAGCAAAATAGTTTCTAGATCTAAAAATTAGAGTAAAATCTAAAACAGGCACGCTTCTATTACGATTGCTAAAAGACTAAGCGTTAGCACTAATTATAATTTAACGATTAATATTTAAAGCATTCCCGGGAAAATATAATTACTTTGATAAAATGGTTATTTTTTATAATTGTATAATAAATCACTGGTGCCGATTTGGTTGTACACAAATCCCTTTCACAAATCAAATAATCTATGTTTGATTATTAAATAGGCAATAAAAATAAATAAATTTTCTTTTAATTAATAACAAAAGTATAAGTAAGTACATCTTACTAATGATATATGATGATGTATCATCACGATTTACAACGATATTATAATTTATAAACAGTTTTTAGGAAAATAAATGGCTAAGGATAAGTACGAATCTCCATAAAATATATTTGCTTCTTTAAATTATAATGGAACTATGTTACAGAGCATGTGCCCGTATCCATTAGATATATCTTTATAGGATAAAGGCGATAATTTGTAGCGTATGGATAGAAAACGAGCAATAGTGCATAGGTACCTACGATTGGAATCCATTTTTGTTCGTCTATCAGTAGATATACCTCTTATTTCTGTGCTATCGGAAAACTTGAAGGCAACGATTATGTAAATACTAATAAACCTTTGAAATCCTGTGATGAATAATTGCTATTAAAGAAATACATAAATTTCATCTAATAGCTACCCTTAATATATCAAAGCAAAAAGGATAGGTAGATTTCTAATAGATACTGAAAGCCAATATTTATGTATTTTATTTTATTAAACATTAGGTATTATATAAAAATCTAGAAAATGTATAAAGTCACAACCTATTAATGTTTATTTATGTTATCGGTGATTGTGATTTTACTTTCCATACAAACATTACTACATTTCCTAATTTATTGTTATAACTTCAGGGTTCTAGGCCTTCTCAATATATTTTCCTATTATTTACAATAAAACCTATACCTACGGTGTTCAATACTTTCAATTATTTTTATTGTTCACGTTTATTATGCAAATATTTATGAATGGTTTTGATTATACAATTAAATTAATTCACATAATGTTCGTAAAAAAAAGACACAAATAAATCGTCATTATAGAACAGATCCCGTACATTTAGTGCTTCGTTCGCGATATTAGTAATTAATAATGAATTATACTCGTATATAAACGTACTTTAGCTATTATTTTATACTAAGTTGTTATTAAAGAACTCAATTAAGTTAAGTTATTTTAATTATTATCTGACACTGTGCAGCATTAACCCAATTCCAATAGGATTTAGAAACAAAACTAAAGTCGTAGTAAGTATACAACAAAAACCTTTCAGTCGATTTATAGACTTAAATTATATCATTATAGCTATTTGGTATAGTGATGAAATTGCTATATAAGTACCACTCTACGACGGTAATATAAATGGTATAAAAGTACCACCCTGCGCAACACCAATGCGGTACTCGTATAGGTTACTGTGTAGGTACCCAGTACCAGAAAGTTTCTTTTCGATTCCTTTATTATTAATACCTTTAACTAGGCATACTTAATACTTCATTGCGTTTTGAAAAGGTAGAAACTCTTTCTCTATTCCGACAAATTACATGGAATTCACTTTCCGGCATAGTTTAGCAAACAACGTTTTACAACAATCATGGCTGATAGAAAGCCATCATGCGTATAGGTTGGAGTGCGATTGCCTAGAAGTAGCATCTTCACTCTAACGTTGAAGATATTCATGTTAAAAGTGTCAGGAAAATTGCCGGATGGGCGTTTCAAACTATAGTGGTACGTATAGAAACGTAGACAGAACGTTTCGAGCGTGTTGATTGAATATTATAACTATTAAAGGATTTCACTGCACTTTATCATATCGCACAAAACTTATTTATACTAAGAAAAAATTAATAATAATAAATATACAATAATAGGTCCGTGTAAGCTTAAGCTAATAAAGGCAACTTTCTAATTGGACAGTTATAATTTGTTCTCAGACGATTACATCAAGACTATACCAACTTCTGAATCAGGGTACAGCGCCCTTACAGGGTTCCATTTCAAATGTATACATTAGATTGACATTCTCTTTAGAAAATATAGTAATTATGTAATGTAACTGTATGACATTGTAATGGAATTGTAATTGAATAAATAAAGAAATTAAAACATAACTAAATAAATGTACATAGCAGTTGCATCCATTTCATTTTTAAAAGTTGTAATAAGTTCCTCAGGGAAATCAAAAATGTAAGTTGTCCTATACAATTAGTATGTTTTTCGAATGCAGGTATTCGGAATAACTCTACTCCTCTATATTTTTATGCCACTTGAATTTTTCTATATAGCTCTTAAAGCAATGGTTACCTTTTTTCACAATCCACTTTAATGATTGTTAATTTTGGATAATGATTGTTAATTTTTATTATTGAAGTCCGGTAAGGGAGACGACTGCTGAGACTTCCACATTGCAATGTGAAGTTGTGCTCATTCTTTTTTTTTTTGTTTAAACCTCCTTTAAACAATGACGATGGACCAGAAAAATTTAATCGAAATTATTCACCGCTTAAATCCAACGATACCCTTCTACACATAAACATCTACTTGATGGTGCAAACTAAGAACTCTGTGTTTGCACCATAGAGTAAAAATTAAAAACGTGCCCCAATATTTTCTTTGTCGTCTATGAAAGTTTTTATGTAATAGCTCTTTATCTATATTATAAAATGGTAGACTAAGTAAGTATGCCTCTTAATTGATTTTATTTAAAAATGGTACAGTATAGTTTTTTCAAAACGGCTTATAAACGAGGCCACTTAAAATATGGTAGTTTAGTTAAAGAAAACTAAAGTAACTTGACATTTTCTTCAAAAAATGTATTGGAATTATCTACATCCGAACTGGTAACCACTATTCAATCTATGCAGATATAAAAAAGAAAACTTGGTGTAATGAATTATTGATGTAGTGTATTCAAAATCCTTATGTTCT
Organism: Pararge aegeria; assembly: GCF_905163445.1. Lineage (NCBI taxonomy): Eukaryota > Metazoa > Arthropoda > Insecta > Lepidoptera > Nymphalidae > Pararge > Pararge aegeria. Next base: position 20,433,678 of record NC_053180.1, on the reverse strand, counting down.
CTGCATAGTCTCAATATTATCGTCTTACTAAATAAAATATTCTAGATTTTATATACATTATAATAACACGACATTCAAATAAAACAATCGTTTATAATAATCAGCACACTAAAATATTGATCCCTAATTTTACTACAAAGCTTTTTTTTTTTCAAATATTTTAATACAAACTATTAAACTTACGTGACAAATATAATAAATACCAGTTTAAACCTAAAAAATTACGTAATATAGCGCATTTATAAATCGTCGTTGACAAAATAGTCTTTAAAAAATTTGAAAAAAGCAATCGTTATGTAAATAAGGGCAGAACATAGTATAATACCGTACGTGACAAATATAATAAATACCAGTTTAAACATAAAAAATTACGTAATATAGCGCATTTATAAATCGTCGTTGACAAAATAGTCTTTAAAAAATTTGAAAAAAGCAATCGTTATGTAAATAAGGGCAGAACATAGTATAATACCGTACGTGACAAATATAATAAATACCAGTTTAAACCTAAAAAATTACGTAATATAGCGCATTTATAAATCGTCGTTGACAAAATAGTCTTTAAAAAATTTGAAAAAAGCAATCGTTATGTAAATAAGGGCAGAACATAGTATAATACCGTACGTGACAAATATAATAAATACCAGTTTAAACATAAAAAATTACGTAATATAGCGCATTTATAAATCGTCGTTGACAAAATAGTCTTTCAAAAATGTGAAAAAAGAAATCGTTATGTAAATAAGGGCAGAACATAGTATAATACCGTATTCAGTGGGTATTCTAAACCTGCAGGGCTAGAATGCGCGCCACCAGAGAATTATGTCTACGGATTATCTCATCAATATCTTTTGCAAAAATACGAATAACTGGTAGAGATAACTATCTCGTGGTACGCCTGTTAGCCATACTGGGGTCTGAAACTATCTCTTATAAGAGAGAGGAGGGATGCCAAGCAGTGCGATAATAAGAATCCGAGGAAGATGATGACGATACCTAAATATAATCGAGTAGGTATAAGTTCTTCATCAGAATCATCTCAATTGATGAGCGCCTAACGGCTATCAAACTTGACTCTCCTGTGCCGCCTTTAATAAGCAATTCACTCTAACTCTGTCAATCTGGTAAGGCTTTACCAACACTGCATTTATGAGACCCAAACTTTCTAAGATAATACGAGCTACGCCTCCAAACTACGCCTATTGCCACTTATCGACTGGTAGAGCTATGTAAAACGTATAGATACTCCGAGATTGCTTAGTCCTATGTTTGCTTAGTAACTCTGTGCTTTCCTTCTATACCTATTCCACAGATCTATAACTATATCAAACACCACTGGACAGGCTTTTTCATTTCACTAAGTATTATTAATTTATTTGACCAATTTGTATTTTTTCAACATCAATCAATTTTAAATTTAAATTTGACATATTGTTAGGATTTAAATTTAACTAGCATGATAATTTCCACTTCTTTGTTATTTTTTTAAATTTAATCTTATTTTTGAACGAGACGATCGGTTGTCATTCTCCGATTGGTTAACGCCGGTAGACGCATAACGGCGGGAACCAATCAAATTGCTTGGATTCTACCTGGACGCTATGAGTTTTGGCGGGAAATTGGGTTTTCTTCTTGGCGGGTTGGATCGTTCTTTAGAGAGTTATGAAGAGAGGTTGTTAAACGATAAGTTCATATTGTCATAGTTTATAAAGTAAATTAATAAAGTGATATTTGTATGGTATGTTTATTTGCATCTTTTCGTGGCCTCATCGCTATCCTACTAAAGTTATAATAATATATACCTAATGTAATATGAATGCCAAATAAGTGGTTATAAACTGTACTCTAAACCACTATTTATTATGAGCATGTATTTTGCAATAAATGATCATTATTATTAAAGGTAACTTCTTAAAGTGCCTAAGGAACTAAAATTATAATTACTAAAAACACTATGATTAATTCCGAAGACACTTTTGGAACATGTGGCACTTCAAATGCGAACAAAATTTAAGCCGTCATAGATGTACGGACAGCCTGTCCAGTGCGTTAATATTAGATTTCAGGCACTTATTCGCAACAATACGAGTTTATGGGTACTGAAAATACTAAATATGTCATCAGGATGAGTCAACCAATACGATAAATCACAATTTTATTGGTTATCGCGGCGTCTCTCGTGGCAGTGTATTTGTATAATATTTCAGTATATTGTGATACCTATATAAAAACGTTATTACCTCAAGTATAATGGGACAAAAATATATAATTTGTGTATAACCCAGAGATATAAATCAGTAGATATCTCTATCGACTTTATTTGTCATTTCCCGAGGGGCAAAAGTATAGAAACAGAGGCATAGAGCCATAGATTTCATAAATAGAAATAGATCGAATATCGATATCTAACGATTTAGATCTTAGCGTTTAACATTTACCGAATAACAATGAAAATAGACTACATTAGGAATACAACAAGTTAAAAACTAATCGTGTCTGGCAACAACAATAAATTTCTGGGCCCACTATTAGAATCGTAATTTCTATCGCGAAGTTTTAATTTTTGCGTAGTTAAAATATTGGGCCGTTTCCGAACCTTCAAAAATAAGATTTTACGATTTTTTTTTTAAATATTTTACGGATAATTGAGATTTAACATAATATTGTTATGTTAAATAATTTATGAAAATTGTGTTAAATTTTAATTTTATTATCTGTATAAATATTTAAAAAAAAAACCTTATCTAGAAGTGTTTGTCGGTTACATTACGTGGAGATAGCCAGAACATATCTAATTTCTGCGAAACCCGGTTACAAATTGCCGCATAGTTGGAATCTAAGTAATTTTTTTGCAATTAACGATAATCCGAGCTACTTAAAATAAATACTTTAAGTATTATGAATAATAAGTAGGTGCTTAAGACAATATACGTAAATGGTTTCTAGTTTCCAAATTCCTGCTCTTTTACAAAAACACAAAATGAAACCATTTATTTCAAGAAAGCTTACAGTATAATCGTCGTAGAGTTCTCGCAAAAACATGATGTGTCCCTTTACTGCAAACATACATTTACAAAAAACATATTGTGCATTTCCAATATCATTAAAATCTAGCCATCATGTAAAACAATAATAGTTTAACACTTATTGACAAAATTAGCGTAACAGGTAGGTTTTTTTTATATTAGGTACGTAATTTAAAAACATTTAATATATTTATATAAATAAGAATTTTATTTTACTTGAATTATAATCCAGACTGCTGGCTAAAATAGTATTTGAAAACTATATTTAAATGAGACTCAACAAACAGTCACATAAACGAAGATATATTTTTGTATATTGAATAAAGAGGTAGGGTTTTACATAATATATAATCAATCGTATGTTCATTTCTCAATTCCGCTGTAGCTCTTTTAACGTAGAAATTATAAAATGTAAACCTGAAAATACAATAAATCTACAATATCCATTTCCATATGAGTATTACAATATGAGTGCGCTCATATTTAAAACTTAGAACTGCGTAGGTCAAACTTTATTTGTAATAAAATTACCTATTATATTTTACAATGAACTCTAAGCTTCGGCAAAATTGTGTGGTTATACAGTGTGTACACTATGCATCGCCAAACCTCCTACGTGCATGAATTGAAAACCAACCTTCGTTGTTTTGGCATACAACTTGAGCATTTTCAGAAGTTCACTAACGAAATATATATTATATAGGATGAGTTTATCGATTTTAGAAAAATGTTTTATGTTATATTTTTGATTGAACTTACACAGGTGAACAGCTTTATTTATAAAATTGCCAGGTCTTGTAAATAAATATTATAATTATAAATAAGTTGGACTATATATTAGGTATATAATACTAATACATTATAGACTGAAGTCTTTAATGTATTAATAAATAATTAACTAAATTTTCTGGATTATCATAAAAGTACGATAACTTTAATGTAATAAGGTTTGTACACGAAATTTAAAGTTAGATGGCATTTTCATATAAAGCACTTACGAGTAAATGGTTACTATATTTCATGGAAAATGGCATCACACCTTCTAATCTATATAAGGAATATAACAATATAATATTTATTGTCTATTCGTCAATCATTTTAATTATTGTCTTAATTTTATTGTCCTAAAAATAGTAAGAATATATAGGTATCGGTATAGGTAAGAAAGCTCGTTAAAATGGTTTTATAGTTGAAGAAAATTTTCAAGTAAACATTTTTATTATTCGTATCATTATGGTGTTTCTTTTATATAATTAGTAAAATGAGGACAATTGAAAGTGTTATATTTTCGGTTGCTACCATGTCGTTGTATTTAATTTACTTAGGTAGAAACCATTTGGCTTACAACAGTTTTAATGACAGTATGTTTATCATGCCTAAAAATAATGATTAAAATTCAGAAGCCAAACCTGAAATTTAAATGAATACTAATTTAAGCGTTGAAAGTTTACCTCCAGATTACAAAGGTGGCATGTAAATAATACGTCAGAGTTTATTTAAATAAAAATAATAACGTAAATATCATGAATATGAGAATGACTTTGCACTTTGTACATGCGGGTAACACTTGAACAAATGTGCAAATAAGTTGTTATCGTTTTCTTTTAATTTTTAGTTTATTTTAAGGTGTATATAGTAGGGTGAATCTTCTATTAGATTTAAAACAGTGGATTCTGAATTATTTGATCTAGATTAACTGAACTAAAAACGGTCTTAGACAGGTTACATAAACGAAACTAGGTTATATAACTAACGAACGATAAGGGGTACCAGGAATTCATAAAAGTATCACGATGAGATCACGAAAAGATTCAGAGGAATTACTCTAATACCAAATTATATTCAAATTTCAAATTCAAATTCAAACGTCACACGTGTTTATGTGTGCGAACGTATGTTTGTATATGTATATGTAGGACTATAACTTTTTTATTTTTCCATTTTAATTCGTTATCCCATGTGACCACAGTAAGCACACCTGATGTTATGGTTGTCACTGCGGAATATGTTGACAAACTTAAGTTCCCCTTTGTAAGTAGAATAGTTCATTGGATACTCTCTTCTTAAGATATAAGCTGTCCTTTTATATGTGGCCATGAGTGGGTAATTCGAAATTATTTTAATGGTAAAAAATATTGGAGATATGGTTTTCAGGATATGCAAAGAGGTATTCACTAATTATTCTAATACTTAAACTGCTATAATAAAGAGGGACCACTTTAAAAATGTGGATATTTTTCGTCAGATTAATTTAATAAGCACAGCCAAAGTTTTGCGGTGGATTCGATAGTATCTTTTTGTTCCTAGAAAAGTTTTACATATGCTGTGTCGATGATTATGGATAATCTTAAGCCTGAGATTGGCAATACTTATTCTCATTATGGTACACCAAATAAAAGATCCCTGAATGCAAGAAAAGTTATAGGATTTATATACTTCCGTATGGACTTGGCTACCAGACGTCATTCGATATAGATTTATTTTGTAAATAAAGTATTTATAGTTATTTCCCAAGTCCACAACTCCCCAGTTCCCAAATTCGCTTGTCTCGGGATTCCATAATAAGGCATACATAATATAATATTGACATCAACACGTGTTAAGTCATCCATTATTATTTACGACACAACTGTTTATATTTGGCGATATTTTACTTGGAAATCTAATAAAGGTAAATCAAATAAATTAAATGTGTAACAATATAACTATAGTATTTATAATTGTAGCATTCTATAAGAGTGTTTTTATTTCATCATAATTTAAATGATCTTTATCATCATATTAGATACTATGAAAAGGAAACAAAATTATATGATATAGAGGTATTTTTTATGTTATTAAGCTTTTACTTTTATTGTAATTTCCAAGTAAATACAACGCCCCACCTAAAACGACTTACCTCTTTGGCGACAGACTTTGAACATAATTTGGATCCATTTCATCTAGATCTCTCCCTTTAGTCTCTGGAACACAACAAACTACAAAACACAGCCCGCCGACGCTTATCGAAGCATACAACCAAAATGCTCCGTGCAACCCCAACACTTGCTGGAAATCCACGAATGTTTTAACACCTACAAAGGCGCAGAGATAGCTGAAGGCGGTCGCCATCGCACTCCCAAATGCCCTGTACTCAAGAGGGAACAACTCGCCGATTAGCAGCCAAGAAATCGGACTCATGCCTAACGAAAACGCAATCGTGAAAACCAGAACACAGAGTAAAGGAATCCAGTCATTCTGACCGACTGTCTGATGAAACATGACGTTCTGGATCCTCTGGTTCCTATGTACTTCTTCGTAGTATGCGTAACTGCCGAATCCAGCTAAAGCCATCGACATCAAGACAGAACTCACAATGAGTAACGGAAGGCGACCCACAGTGTCGATCAGCAAGCCAGACAAACATGATGCAAGCAACTGAACGAAAGATACTGCTATAGCGGCTCCGTGGGGATTCATTCCACCGAATGTTTTTCTAAATATCGGCACAGCATAGAAGGAAAAAGCGTGCGCGCCTGAAAAGCGCTGGAACATCATCAAGCCGCATGTCACGAGTATCGGCCCGAGAAGACGGTTGGCAGTTCTCACATCAAAAGAGTTAATAAGTTGACTGCTTGACATTTGGCTCTGGCGTTGGCTAAAGTTCTTGCTTGCTAAAACATTGGTTCTTATAGTAGCTAGTTCTTGAGCGACATCGGAATTTGGTCCACGTAGCCAGAGGAGGCTTTTGTAGGCTTCTTCATCCTTCCCTATTAGCACGAGATAACTTGGTGTTTCAGGTATGTATAGGACTGTGCAGAATAAGAGAAGTGGGGCAGCGGATATACATAACGCCAGCTGCTGCCAGTCAAGGTACGCGCCGATGGTGAAACTGAACAACACTCCGAGATGCCCGACGATTTTCAAGACTGCACTCAGGCAACCGCGGATGTCCGGCACTGAGATTTCGCTGATATAAACCTGGAATTGAAATAAAATATTTTGATTATTATATCCAAAGATACCAAAAAAAAAAAATATTAATTGTCATGTATCTATAATCCAAATACAGTAAGTAGTTTGCACACCTTTTGGCGGTTCTGAAATGAGCTTCGTTGTTATGTATTTACAGAACCGCAAGAAATTAATAACTAACAGATAAAAAATAAAAATTTTTGGGTTTCCATGAATGTGTAAAATGTGCACTTAGCATTATTTAATGTAAAATAATACCTTGTATTATGAATTTGAAATATTCGATATTCCTGATTATGTGACCACATTCCTGGAAGTTTTATCTCATTCCGTGAGTCTGAGGAAACACCATTATATAATATAACCTGTCATTGGCCTACACAAGAGATACTACGCTTATAATTCTAGCCGTAATATTTAGGGAAACAAACAGTAAATCCGTGGATACAAATCCAAGCCGTGGAAATGTAGCTTTTTTTGGTGCAAGTGTATATTTTGGAAAGAATATCCCAAAAGATCGACAATTTCATCGAACTTTTCTGCATAAACTCCAAGAAGAAGGAAAAGAAAACTCTCCACTCAATAAATTTGGAACACAATCCAAGCCAAGAAAGTCAATCAAACCAAAGAAGCTCCTCAAATTACTTTGAAACAACAAAGCCCTGACTGTGTTAATAAAATAAATAATATTCACTGGAACAATTTGTGGTGACGTATCCGATTTTACGGAACCTCTTCGAAGTTGAATAAAGTTTCAGTTGATAGCTTTTCCCTGCAGCTTTGTCTGCGTCATGGTTAAACATACAGTGCCAGGTTTAAAGTAGGTGCAGTTTAACTTTAATATTAATAATATTTTGTGCCTTTGATTCGAATTCTAAATTTCTTTATTCATGTAGGCCTATCACAGGTATAAAATTCAAAATTCATTTATTTCAAGTAGGCCTAATATAAGCACTTTTGAAACGTCAAGTCTGTCTGTTTGTAGTGATTCTACCACCGGTTCGGAAGGCAGATTCTACCGAGAAGAAGCCGGCAAGAAACTCCGCAGTTGCTCTTTTCCAACATCAACAATTTACATTTTGCATTTTAACATTCATTTTTCTATCTTGTGAGAGCTGAAAGCGGAGCCGGATGCTTCCAAGCAACCTTGTCATTATATGAAGCGTTCATACATATATGGAGTAGAATAATAAAAAAAAACTTTCCGGAATAACTAAAAAATATGGTGCCATCTAGGAATAGTATTCAGACCACTGTGATCGCAGTTGAGTGATCTAACAAGTAGACCGACGAACTAGTTTCACACTTCATTACACCCACTACCGGCCCGTTTCAGGGCCCTGAATGAGAAGAGGTTAAGGCCGTAGTCCACCATGCTGGCCCAGTGCAGATATGTGGACTCCACACACCTTTGAGAACTTTATGTAGATCTCTCAGGCGTACAGGTTTCCTCACGATGTTTTCCTTCACCTTTAAACAAGTTTGCATTTTATTTAATGAAAATATCTCATTAAATAAAATGCAGATAACTTAGAAAAGTTAGTGCTGGGATTCAAACTCGGCCCCCGTAAGTACACTTTCGGGGCCAATTGGCTCGAGCCAATGCGTTAACACCTACCCAATGCGCGAACACTGTTTAAAACTTCAGTTTTTTAATATTAATATAGATATAATAATCTCTGGCGCTGAGATGAACTCTGAAAAAACTACGAGTGGATTCTGTATTTCATGCTCGAACAATGGGCGCGCGGCACAGCGCCTTTGTGAGCTGCGAGTTGTCCACTAACAGCTTTTTAGAACATTCTAGTGAATATAAAATAATGGCATTGTGTAAAGTACAATATTTTAACATGAAACTGTGTTATGGTGCGTCCTCGCTGAAGTTAACTAAACGTTTCTAAATAGTCGTTGCCTGCGGTTGCGATTTGTTTGTTTTTCCGGGATAATAAGTTAGCCTACGTTACGCCGTCATTTGTACTAACTCCAGAAGAAATATAGGTCGCTTAGTTAGTGCGCTAAGCAAGGACAAACAAACAAAGAACGAAACACACTTTCGCATTTAAAATGTAACTCGTTGTAAGGATTGTTATAAATAAATAAATATTCTATGTCGTAGAATATTATACACACATCGCCATCTAACTTAGGAGTAAGCGTCAAGCTACGCTTTGTTATAGTTACTAAGATGACTGACGAATTTTTTTTAATTATATACATAATTACTTATAATATACAGATAAAGACTAGACACTGAAAAACATTCGTATTCATCAGACAAACATTTTCCAGTTGTGGGAATCGAACGCAAAGCTTTGGACTTTGAAAGGAGGGTCGCTGCGCCAATCCGCCGTCAAAATAAATCCTCCGAATTGTTGTATAATTACCCGAATTTTTGTATTCATAAATCGTCGCAAATATCATAACTTCATACACGGTACACCTACACTGTTGCACCTTTTTTTTTCTACAAGTTAGCTCTTGACTGCAATGGCCCGGTGAAAAGTCTAACATTGTATTAAAACCATTTTTCTAATCGGTTCCTTCTAAACGTTGCGTGTACCAAACTACAAATCGCTTGGCGGTACTTCTTTGTCGGTAGAATGGCTTCTTTTGATTTCATATTATTACAGGCTGATTCTTTATGAAATATACTTAAGCATTCTTCAATATTATTTCGTAATTCTGTTACACGTTGTATATTATTCCAATTTATTTTATTTTATACAGTGTCGCAATCAATTAATGTTTATAGTTTAATTGGGCTTAGTCCGTTCTAGTCAAATAAAAATAAATAAATAAATTACGCCAACCTTACAGCTAGACGTAAAATAACTGGAAACAGACTGAAGACAGCTAATATGTATCTATTAGATGGAGAACGCGGATAAGCTCGCTCTAAAATATTTAAGAATGTTTGCACTAATGCGAAATCGCTACACATTAAATATAGTATAATGAAATCTGATAACAAAATACAAACAACCTGGAAAATAGTTAATTACGAGTCAGGAAAAACTAAATCTCGTGATGTGGATTTTGAACTTATTGTTGATAACAATAAAGTGACGTCTGACAGGGAGGTTGCTAATACTTTCGAAAACTTCTTTCAGAATGTTCCCATTTTGTTAACAGATTCTCTAAGCTCTTCACCAATAGCAGCTCAGCGTATATTGAGAGATAATGTTAAAGAGTGCAATGTTTTATTTAATTTTAAACATATATCTGCAATAGATATTGTAAAGAATTTCAGGTTATTAAAGTTGAAAAAAACCGGTGATCTGTGGGGTATGTCGGTGATGGTCATTTCTAACATTATTGACGTTATTGCCCCTTATCTAGCTGTAATTTTTAATGAATGTGTTGATATGGGTATTTTTCCGAACCTAATGAAATGTAGTAAATTAATACCCCTTTTTAAATCCGGTCATAAAAATGACCTTAACAATTACAGGCCTATTTCAATCTTGCCAACTCTTAGTAAGGTCTTTGAAAAAATTATACTTTATCAACTTTTAAATCATTTTAATGTAAATAACTTACTTCATCCGGAGCAGTACGGCTTCACTAAAGGTCGTAGTACAACGGATGCAGGCGCAAGACTCATAAAGCATATTTACGATGCCTGGGAACGTTCGCAGAATGCCATTGGTGTTTTCTGTGATCTGTCCAAAGCATTCGATTGCGTTGAACACAAAACGTTGTTATTAAAACTAAGCCACTATGGCATCAAAAACGTTGCACTCAATTTAATTGCCTCTTATCTAAGTGATAGAGTTCAAAGGGTATGCGTAAAAGACATAAAGTCTAAGGGATCATCTGCCTTAATGGGTGTCCCACAAGGCTCAATTTTGGGTCCCTTATTGTTTCTGGTGTATATAAATGATCTGCCACACCATGTCAGGGGCACTTGTGAGATTGTACTGTTTGCAGATGATACATCTCTCATTTTTAAGACTGATAGAAACAAAGATAATTTTGACGACGTAAACCGTGCTTTGTCACATGTGTCAGACTGGTTTACTGTTAATAACTTACTTTTAAATGCAAAAAAAACTAAGTGTTTGGAATTTGTTTTGCCTAACGTAAAAAAAATTGATAAAAACATCATAATAAATGGAGAAACACTTGAAATAGAAAACTCCACTGTTTTTCTAGGAGTGACCTTAGATTGTAAGCTACAGTGGGGTACCCATATAGAAAGCCTAGCGAGTAAACTCAGCTCGGCTGCATATGCAATCAGGAAAATTAGACAGCTTACCGATGTTGAAACAGCTAGGCTTGTTTATTTCGCATACTTTCACAGTATTATGTCCTATGGGATCTTGCTGTGGGGAAAAGCTGCAGATATTGAAAGTATATTTATACTACAGAAAAGAGCCGTACGATCAATATATAAACTTGGATCACGCGAATCGCTTCGTGAAAAATTTAAACAAATAGGTATTCTTACAGTAGCTTCGCAATACATTTATAGTAATATAGTCTTTGTGAGGCAAAATATTACTCTTTATAAATCAAAAGCTGAAATTAACAATCGACTTACCAGAAACGGTCATAAATTAGTGATATCTGCATATCGTCTGCGAAAGGTGCAGAACTCCTTTGTGGGGTTGAGTATACGCTTTTACAACATGATTCCTAAGGAAATTCTTGACCTACCAATGCATACATTTAAAAAATGTGTAAAAACGCATCTAGTACAGCGAGGTTACTATACATTTGATGAATTCCTCAATGACAAGGTAGAATGGAAGCAGCCAGCCTCGCTCTCATCTCCCGCAAGATAGCAAAATGATTGTAAATGTTGATGTTGGAAAAGAGCAACTACTGAGTTTCTTGCCGGCTCTTCTCGGTAGAATCTGCTTTCCGAACCGGTGGTAGAGTCACACAAACATGCATACTTGACGTTTCAAAAGTGCTTATAAAGTAGGCCTACTTGAAATAAATGAATTTGAATTTTGAATTTGAATTTAAGAATGGCCCTCTAAATAGGTCCACTATAGATATCTCGTTGTAAAGAGGTGTGGCAATCACTATATTTAACTATACCTATCCAATGTAAAATCTTAGGCATATAATATTAATGTATTATTAAATATTTAAATTGTATTATTTAAGATACTAGTACACCTGTATAACTAATTAAATAACTAAACTTCCTTAAATAATGACAATCCATTGTTACGGTATTTATTTCGAAAATTAATATTTGGTCAATTGAGCGAAAGTATTTGGTGAAAACGTCACATATCGTAGAGTGGCCATGTTTTTAGAGTTTCAGATTATTCCGGTACAAGGTTATTTACCATTTTAGAGCATGCACGGGGGAATTACACAATACATTAGTACATTATTCCGACGAGGTTAGACTTGGCAGATAAACCAGCTTAGGAGGATTATCTGAGATCAAATAGGGAGGAAAAGTTTTTTCAAGCATAACACACGTGGAAGCTATTTTTTGAAAAGGGGTTCAAAGTGCTGAAGAAGAAAGAAAATCACAGTGAAAAACTGCTACAGAAATCTATCACAAACCAGACAGACGTTGTCAGTACCGTCGGATAAATATATTATAGATAGTGATAGAACAAATAAGAATGGAGCAAATAGGGACAGAATATATAGAGATAGAGCAGATAGGATAGAACAGACAGGGATAGAACATAGAGAAATATATAATTTCGGGGTAGAACTGATAGAGATAAAGCAATTTGAATTGCTCTAACTTCACTTCATAGCTTTATACAAATTAATAAATTTACAGTGATGGTGATGAAAAACACCCGGCTAAGTTTGTTGTGGGCTCTTACACCAGGTCATCACCATCCCCTTACAATTATGTTAACATGTATGTATGAACGTTTAATAAGTGCCTGTGATAGGCCTACATGAATAAAGAAAATTTGAATTTGCAAATAGAGATAAAATATTTAGGGATGGTACAGACAGAGATAGAACTGTTCTGTATAGAAAAGCTGAGTCGAGTTACCTGTGAGAGCATCGTGAGTATGGAACAGCAGAAGCCTCCGAGGAAGGCAGTGATGCACATCATCCGCACCGACGTCGCCAGAACGGTGAGCAACCAGGACAGGCTGCAAGGAGCTGCGGCGAGGGAGAGAACCCTGCGACGCCCGTGCCGCATCGCAGCACCACCAGCCATGCCTCCAAAGAGAGCACCTTCACAAATGAATCCAAATCAACAAGTATAATATTTGATATGTAACTTTGACATTAATTCACGTGTAGAATGATTGGAACACAGAATCAAGAACATACAGGAACCATGTAAACGACTAATATTGAAGCATCAAAAACCAATCACACAGAAGGATTGGAATATACTTCTCTAGTTGAAATTTAATAAGTAGACTAAGCCTCGACAAAGTCTTGTGAATTGCGATCTGTGCGAATGTTGTTGAATGTATTAACTAAAGTAGACACAAATAACTACTAATAACTGAGTTAGTAATGAATCTCAAATACCTAGAAAAGATAAAGAAGCGAGCCAGGAGGCCTGTTGGTCTGTGAGCTGGAAGTCTCTGCGAGTCGCGTTGCCCGGCCCCTGAAGCGATGCTATTGCTGGGGAGCTGTAGCCCTTGCCGAGCCCTGCGGAGAAAGGTGCCAGAGACACCGCGAGGGCTGCTATGACCTGGAGAACATCAATCACTACTTAGTTTTAACTTTAAATTAGTTTTTAGTTTGACGGCCGATTGACACAGTGGGCAGCAACCCTGCTTTATGGTCTAAAGCCGTGGGTTCGATTCCCACAACTGGAAAATGTTTGTGTGATAAACATGAATGTTTTTCAGTGTCTGGGTGTTCATATCTATATTATAAGTATTTATTTATATTATTCCTAAAAATATTCATCCGTTATCTTAGTCCCATAACACAAGCTAAGCTTACTTCGGGGCTAGATTGCGATGTGTGTATTGTCGTAGTATATTAATTATTTATTAATTTATTAAATTAGTGCTCAAAGCAAAGGCTGCAACGTCTTGAGTAGGAGTCAAACTGACCCGATTCCCTCCTCATTAGTGCGGGAGCCCCGCCACTTAACTAGGGTAGTTGGTAGATGTCTGTTTTATCCCCAATACTCACCTCTAACTTTTCGGAGTTAGGTGCGTTTTTAATTGAAGCAATTAAATATCACTTGCTTTAACGGTGAAGGTACTCATCGTGAGGAAACTTGCAAGCCTGAGAGTTCCCATAATGTTCTCAAAGGCATGTGAAGTCTACCACTCCGCACTGCCACAGCGTGATGGACTATGGCCTAGGCCCGTTCTCATTCTGACTGGCGACTCGGGTCTTCTAGTGGGTCATAATGGATTCATAATGATGATCCCCCCCCCCCCCCCCTCTGCAAAGTGGGGAGCTAAACATCACCTTCGTCCTGCTCACGGGACGCTGTTAGTCATAATGCTACATTACACCACCATGACATAAAAGAGACGCAGCGTTCAAATCTGCGTCCTGCGTGAGACCAATCACAAGGCTTGCTCCATCGCACGTTTCTTATGATTGGCTGCAAGCTGGACGCAATCTCGAGCACTTTGTGTTATTGTTTTGTAAGTTAAGTCATAGACTCTGTAAGTTTGACTTTGTGTTAAACTTGCTTTATAATGCTTCAGAGGAAGCATTTAAAGGTATTTATTTATTGCTATAAAAAGTAACTTCATTTTCTTATTGTATATTTGTTTGATATTAAAAATTCTTCCTACCAGATACGTCAGCTTTATTTTTAGGTTAGGTTTAGGTTTGGGAAACAGCATCACTACCTAATGATTGTTACCACTGCCAGCCATTGTTATAATACTCATTTTAAATCTGATAATGTTATTTCCCTGCGCTCTATTTTCTATTATTTTCTAAAGGTAATTTTTCTGTATGTTGTATCTTATATACCCGTCTACATAAATATCTTTCGAGGCCGCAAATGTAAGTACTATCTTGGGAATGGGTAAACAAAGAGACAATTTTCTCAAGTGTCGAAATAAAACATTCTTCGTCACGTACTGTAAAGGTTCGCGCACATTACAGGCAGAGACGTGCCAAAATATTCAATGTATTTTAAGTTTCTGAGATAAAACATATTACAACAGCTGTGGCAAGCTTAGGTAATGGAATTCGGTGAGCTTGCAACCTAGTGCTCAAAGAAGCTAAGAGATCGATGGCCGTAGGGACTCTTTGGGTCAGACGATGATCAACTGAAACCCAGCATATAAATTAACACTTCACTTTTTTTTCACTACTATGTACACATTATTGATGTAACATGTTCACATCAAAAGTATGTCACTTTTTATGTGTACATCAAAGATAATTTTGACTTTGACTTTAGCGGTCTCAGAGCTCTTTTTAAAGATTAAATACCACGTAGTCCGCGTGAAGTTGGATATCTTTCCAGTAGATAAAAAGGAAAATGTTATCTGAACCACCATCCAATTTATTTAGCGTTTCAAATAAAGCATTCCACCTCACGTACAGTACGTGCCTGCGCCGTAGTTCATTGAACGTGCAACTACGTTCTCTCTCCCATTAAGTGTGGTTTTACAGTGACGCTTACTGTCCGCGCGGGTGGTATGAGAGTACACATTGTATTGAGGAAATAGGAGGAAAAATTAATTTTAGGAAATTAATTTTTACAAGCTTTTGTTTACCTTAATAGTCTATGTTTGTCCTGACCCATCAGAGTGGACCGGACTACTAGCAATAGAAAACATTGGTGAGACTTGGGCGAGGCCTACGGCGTAGAGGCAACTGTGACTTAATGGTATTAAAATTTTTTGATTTGATGTTAGAAAATTTCTTATTTTAACAAACGTGCTCCCTAGCGATTTAGGACCGATTATGTGTATGGGTTCAATATAATTGTACCCCTAACAGGTCAGCTGGTTACCATCTTATACGACATATTTATTTTAGGCTAGATTGCAGTGCCTTTACGCGCGTCTTAAGTAAAACTTTAATTATTATTTATTGATGAAAGACTAAAACGTTCCTGGGACTCCACCATTCCATTTATTTATTTATTATTTCATTTTATATTCTATTTGAAAATCTTTAATATCACTTTTACATTTTATAAATATTTTCATTTGTTAAATAGAAAAATTGAGAGTATAAATTGGAAGTTATATCAGCAAATGTCAATATAAACTTGTCATTTAATATTATACAATGTAGCAATCTTCAGAAAATTTATTAATAATTAATTATTACAAAAATAACATTTAAACAAGTATTTAGAGATCAAGAACTGCAATTTAATTTATTTTTTTAAACAGTTAAATTTTGATTCACTTTGCTATTCACAATCGATCCGTTTGTAAATATTGGAAATAAATAATCCTAATTGATAATGATATTTGCCACTAGCTGGCGTTTTACCAAATTATTAATAAATAGCGGAAACTATACAGACGTCTGGTGCTAGCGTTACTTTCGTCAGAAAAGAGATCTGAGTTACTCCCTAGTCGCGCCTAAAGAAGTTTTACTTTAAAAAAATACGGGAGTATAAGTTCTTCTTGCGCAGTGTCTCTGTTATTAATATGAGATTATAATTGAGAAGATCTGATCGCGTCTGTCAGATAAAACCATTCCGCACTATGCTTGCTAAAAGACAATTTCACAATGCTAGCTGTACCCTATATAACAAAGTTAATTTTACTTTAAATATATATCCTTTAACTGTCCATAAATGTAGAAGTGCTATTATATATTGGTTTAGGAATCTATCCTAAAGTGATGTAGAAAAGATAATAAAATGATTCTTCCTACTTCAGATTTTTTAAAATAGGCCCAAACTATAGAAATTCACATAACACACATGTATATACACACACAAACACACACACAGTCACACACACACACACACCCGGACTAAATAAGTCGCTGCATGTTTTTCATGTTTTTATTGTTTTTTATTCTTGTATTCGAAACTTAATCATTGTTTTTATTTATCTTTGTTTAATTGACTCTTATTTTCATTTTTATTGGCATTTATTATGATCTACTTTTGTTTTATTGGTACTATACTTTTATTGTTGGAGGTGGGCGTTAATTGTTGCGACACGGTTTATACTACTGCAACAGTTATCGTGGCACCATGTTTATTGTGTCAATTATGTACCCTTACCAATATTCTGAATAAATGAAATGAAATATAAATACCAACACAAATTGTAGGTACATATTAAAATCGTGTATTGTAAGTCGGATTAAATGCATAAATAACTGAATTGACCCTCAACGGGATGATCGGAATGCCTATAAATAATTTAAACCCATAAAGTTCCCTAATTTCCAAGAAAATATAAATACTCAATAAACTCCAAAGTTTCCACTTTGCAGAGTTTTCAATATTAATTCGTTCCTAATAGCTTGGGCAACTGTTAAATTATTAAAAGTTAACTGGAAAACCCGCTTGGATCGTTTTAATCTTAATTTGGGTCTGCTTGTCCCTTTAAAAGTCTTTTATATGTCACGAAAAAGATAAATTAATCCATATCGGATCCGACTTATCGCTAAGCCTAGTCGAGAATAACTCAATAGCAATATCCCAGCCAAATCCCAGGCAACAAAATGTATGTTAAATCAAATCAAATCGTATCGTAATCGTAAAGTATTTTGTTTTCTACTCAAAGAGCTTTTGAGCAGAAATCACAGAACTTCAATTGAAGGTAGTTAAAAGATAAATAATAATAAATAATAATAAACGTCTAAATACTTATAAATTGTTATATACGCTGTCACACATTTAAAAGGTGATGCCTTTTAAATGCCGCTGTCACACATTAATAAGGCATAACTATTGCGAAGTTATGCCTTATTTATTTTTCAGGCCATTAATGTCTCAAAAAGACTTCAATGTAGTTTTAATTCTTCTTAATTTTAAATAATCTGTGCATGGGATTAATAACCTCGATACGTTCTCAAATGGTGATCAAATACCTGTTGATAAAAATAACTGCGAATAATTGAAGTAAACAATGTATATAGAGGAATATGTATCGTGAAATGTCGTAACAATGTCGTCTATTATAAAGTTCCGTGGTGGAAATGGGTCACGTCCCTTAAAAAAGGGTTGGCAAATAGTCGAAGGTCTTTTTTCGACGTTGCTTTTTGCAGCATCGCACCGAGATGTAATTTTTTTAAGGTCGTTGTTAAATGAATAATAGCATTAAATGGTACTGCAATATTGTGATGCATAATGCTAGTAAGAGTAAAAATTCCATCTGACGTCTCATCGTTACAGTGAAATGTACTGTTTAGGCTAAAGTATACGCTTATTACGCTTATATTACGCTTTTACAACATGATTCCTAAGAAAATACTTGACCTACCAATGCATACATTTAAAAAATGTGTAAAAACGCATCTAGTACAGCGAGGTTACTATACATTTGATGAATTCCTCAATGACAAGGTAGAATGGAAGCAGCCAGCCTCGCTCTCATCTCCCGCAAGATAGCAAAATGATTGTAAATGTTGATGTTGGAAAAGAGCAACTACTGAGTTTCTTGCCGGCTCTTCTCGGTAGAATCTGCTTTCCGAACCGGTGGTAGAGTCACTACCAACATACATACTTGACGTTTCAAAAGTGCTTATAAAGTAGGCCTACTTGAAATAAATGAATTTGAATTTTGAATTTGAATTATATAGACGGATTTCAATTCATACACTTATACATTCTTTATGTAAAATATGCATCAACAGTGCCATCTAACTTTGCTTCGACTATAACAAAACTAAATACAATAATCTCATCCATTCCAATATTTTAAATGAGTGAATGTGACTGTTTGTTTATAACGTTTCCAAAGGATTTTAAAACTAGCTTTTGGATTCTACGCACGGTTTAACAGCCTAGTTGATCTGGGCTAAATTTTTCATAGAGATCATGACCGATTTCGAACCAGGAAACAAGCATAGGATATATTTTTTATCCCGGGGATAAAACCAGGTCCACTGGGATTTTCAAAGGTGGAATTTCCGTGTGGATCTGTACATCTTTTCAGATGATAAACAAAAGATATATTTGAACTTCTATGTGATTTATTTACAAGCTTTTTACCGGGTCGGCTTTCTGCTTTCTAATCAGGTATATAAAATTAGCATAGAATGTGCCTACGAGGTAGATATAATGTGTCAACCTCGTAAGCCTGCTGATTAACATTAATCCTCACAACGGGTTAAGGCCAGAAGCCCTGCTCCTAATGTCAGTGTAATGTTTAATAGGGTTTAAGTAAAGCTGTGGTCACATTGACTACGTTTTACAATATCATCATAGAACAAGTAACCATTTCAGGCACTAGGTTACCAACACAGTTACTATACACAGTGAAGTATTATAAACATGAATAAAATTAGCAGTAATAATATTGTTAAACTTCTTCATCCATCGTACTTCGTACCCGAAGGCAATGTCGTTTGCAGCACGTCTTTGTTGGTAGCACCAGAGATAATTAAGACGTGGTAAACTCCCCAATTGCTCTCACTTGGGACCGACCCCGGGAGATCCAACTAATAAGACTGCAGTGCTCACCTCTGCGTCAGGGGGATAATCGAAGCATACCTAAGTCATCAAATAAACTAAGTCATAAACCAAAAAAAAACAAAATTAAAATTAAAACAAAAATAGGTAATATTCCTTAAACTAAAAAAAAAACACTCATACAAATACTTGCAAACTTGCACAGTCATACACCAACGAAATACACCTTCAAAATTCATATACATCATATTTTATTTCTTTTTAATGAATTGATTTTACCTGTAAATTTGTCAAACGTTAGTTATTAGGACCATAGACATGCAGGGAATCATGCAGGGAAGACACTGCCTCCCGTAACAAAGTTTTAACTATTGCATGAGACTTTTTTTCGATAATAAAGTTATTTTATTATTTACCTAAAACATCCGTAAAAATTGCTCCGCAAACATAGACAGATAGACAGAACTCTTGTGCCGGGAATCACCGGTCACTGTCTGGAATGTAAACCTACCCTAACGTGAGAACTAGAACATACAATCGGCACAGTTCAGAGAGTAAACAGGATTAATCTATTACCTGAAGAGAATGCCTATCGTGATATAGCTGTAGAATAATCCGTATTTAAATAAATAATATGTAAGTAGGATTTATTTAAATGTACCTAAAACTTTTGGTTATAGTAGAGCTTTTGACGATTGAGCTCGTCCAAGAAACTACCACCGCCAAGCTTATTTCTGCCGCTAAGCAGCATTGCTCGGATATTGGATAGAAGCAGTGGTTACTTTTCGGAAATCCATGATATGAAAATTAAGCTTCATTTGCTATGCACCGCGAAAAGCAGGAGAATCTGTATGGTGTTATTTATAATTTCTTCAATCTTTGTACTCAGACAGATCTTTGGCAATGTAGGGTACATCTATCGCGGAGTATAGCAAATTAAGTTTAATTTTCATAATATATGTGTGATGTGATGAACATTAATATTTTTCAGTGTTTACTATAAATATTTATGTATATTATTTAATTAAATATTCACAGTCATCAGGATTCGCCAGTAGTACCCATAACACAAGCTACGCTTATTGGGGCTATATGGCGATATGTGTATTGTAGTTAACTTAGTATAATTATTTATTTGTCCCACAAAATTGGTTGTCTTCTTCCCAATACTATTCCCAAACTTCAAATTCAAAATTTCTTTATTCATGTAGGCCTATCACAGGCACTTATGAAGCGTTCATACATATATGTTTACATAATTGTAAGGGGATGGTGATCACCTCGATCGCCAACTTAAACCTACAGCTACGAGGGTTCCAAACGCGCCCTGGTCTAAGAAGAGCCCACAACAATCTTAGCCGCGTAATTTTTTTTTGTTATCACCATCTGACTAAGAAGCTAGAGCAATTTACACCCAAGCTTTTTTATCGTTTAAGTAATCCTTAATATTACAATAGGATTTTTCTGTAAGCTTACGTTTTATATAAACTTTGAACTTATTGAGAGAAATCTCAAAGATTTCATTTGATACTTTGTTATAAAATAATATACAATTGCCCTTGAATGAATTAGCAATTTTACCTAGCCTTGTAAACTGCACAACTAGTTTATTTTTGATTTTTATATTAATATTGTTACAGTCCATTTTCTTTTTAAATTTTGTTATATTTTTATGGACATAAATTAAATTTTCAAATATGCATGTACTATGCACCGTCATTATTTTAACTTCTTTAAATTTATCCCTTAACGACTCTCTTGGGCCTATTTTATACATCGCACGAACAGCCCTTTTATGCAGGACGAAAATAGAATCTATATCAGCAGTATTACCCCATAATCAAATGCCGTAGGACAAACGTAATGCTGTGAAAATGCTTCATTATAAGTAGGTACCAAAACACAGCATTTCTGACTTATTCGTTGACAACCACAACCGCAGAGCTCTGAGATTGCTCGTCAGCCTAGATTAGCGGCTTAGGCGTCAACACACACGTCCCAACTCCCAACTCCCAGCGAGTGTTTATTCTGGCGGCTCATAATATGTCATAGTCAAATGAAAAACAGACTACACAGTTCTGTTCAGACATATTAGAAGACTTTCTCGTTTGATAAAGTGACCGTCCGTAGCTGTCCAGCTTAAGATGAATTGTATTCTATAAATTGCTGGATACTTGTGAGGAGTGTGGCAGTTACATTGAATTTATATCCCTCCTACGCGGAATCTTACCGGAATGCTTGGCGGCTTGTTTTTCTTAGTAAATAACCCACGGCCGAAGCCTCCCACCTGCTGGATACAAACAATGTATCGATTTCAAAAGTACCTTTCACATCACAAAAGAAATATCAAAGCAAGCCACTATTGACGGGAAAATCGGCGGAAGCATAAAATATATACAGTCTCACATCCTCCTTATTTGAAGTTGGTTATAAATAACCTTTCATGGACGCCAGAAAGTTGAGTAAAGTTTACTATTTTATTTCCTAAACTAAAGGCAGAGGCTGGTGCTTGCATTATTAAAAGAGTTTAGAAACTCTCTGTCGTTTTAGACGCAACTTTTGCTGTTTTCGTAATACTTTTGGAGACCTGTTTTATTCAAAGTGTACAGGTGGGAAGAGGTAATAAACCAGTTTTATTTAATTCAAGGGGTTTATTGATAAGCTAACCTGATTAGTTGTGTTAAATTGCTTGCCTGTATGTCTTTGTCATGAAAACTTATGATTCCGAAACATGAATTACTAAGAGGGAGATACAGCGAGTTATGCTCGGAGTATTTCTATATGATCAATCCTCTTACTTTTTTCTCGTCCTTATACCACCTTACGTAAAGGCAGAAATACCTGTCATATAAAATACTTGATGTTTGACGACCGACCGTTTCTCTCACATCAACTTTCCTTGGGAATCCATTTAATATATTTTTCTATTGAACAACGCAATCTGATTGGAGGAGCGAAAGTCCCCTAAAGCTAAAAGATTTGGGTGCTAAAATGACATTGGATGACGCTATCTAAAATTCGACGTATGTTTCTCGGTAGACTCCCGCTTATATACATAATCCAGTGAGCTGCTGGAAGAAAGCTGGTTAAGACCATGGCAAAGAGTATGGATAGTAATACGGAGGTCCCACGAAGCTGTCCAAGCAGAACTTTAACTCGGTAAGCGTAGGGCGAGGGAAGGCCCTTTACTGGCCTTAGCAGGAAGTTACCATACTCTATGCCTCTCGTGACACTGTCGGCATTTAGCACAAAATCAAAGACACCGAGTTACTGCATCACTTCTTTATACTGCGTCCGTTTGACGAAATCCTCAAATTGTATTTATATAAATGAAATATTAAGAAAACTCCCGTCTTCTAATTTATCAGTACATTGTTATACAAGTAAAGCACTTTAATTTTAAACCAATATTGATGGAATTTTAAAGAAAAATGTAATCCGCTATTTTGTAGTGCCAACTTGGCCAAACTTTTATCAAAAATAGTTAAGACTCACACTCCTGATTAATTCACGTTTCAGAGTAAATAAACCTAAATCAAAATCGGCCACACACACACTCCGCTCCGACACATACACACACACACATACACCGTCTTTTGGCTTCGGGGTTAAAAAGACCAGCCATCAGCATATAGGGTCGACAATTTATCAATTTACCAGCAAACTAGACCACCAATCAAATTAGGGTTACGATGTTTTGATGCGATGAGAGATGGAAGCTCGTTAAAGTATTAGTGTAATGAAATTGCCATACCGATTCCACGTAAGTGCATTTATTTTAGACTGCATCGACACTAACAACGGAGATCGCAATGAAGCGATAAAAGATCATCAACTAAAACAAGCAATAATATAAATACAATTTAAAAAAATTGCGTGGGGTTTTCATATCAAATTTCTTAACTCCGGGTTGATACTAATTTTTTTAACAAAAAAACTAAAAACATAACCATCCTTGATCCAAATCGGAAATCGAATCAAGGGCGTGATCCGCATCTAAACAGACTGATGAGGCAGTTGCGGTTATATTAATTTTACCAAGTAAAAAATGCTTTTACTGGTATTAACAATCTCGTGGTGTGTGTATGTTTCCGCCCTAGATTAGTAATAACGCAGCACTCTCCAGTTTTCTCTCTCTCCACCACAATGTCAGCTGAGCTGACCGCTCGCCGCATGCTACTGAATGGGATCTTTTGTTTATCTCAGACGCGCAGAAACCTGCGGCAATGAATTTGTCCGCTAATCACTCAAACAGATTGTACCACTGAGGTTTTATAACATATAGAGTCCGCATCGTTCCACAAGAGTGAAAAAACTCTTATTAAAAGATTTTATCTACAGCAGCAGAGTTTACCCTTGCTTGCTGTAAATTTACTTTTCGAATTCATATAAAAAAATCATTTATTTCAAGTAGGCCTAATTTAATTTATAAGCTATTTTGGAACGTCAAGTCAGTCTGTTTGCGGTGACTTTACCACCGGTTCCTAAGGCAGATTCTACCGAGAAGAGCCGGCAAGAAACTAGGCCTACTTAAAATAAATGAATTTTGAATTTTGTTTATTTTGACTTATAGTAACGTGCATGTCTTGAAGTTTCAAATGTATTTCTTTTCGATAGTATAAACAAAAAACCAGTCTTTCTGTAAGAATAGAAAAAAATAAAATTGTAGTATTCAAGAAGAATTACATTAGCAGTAGTAGGCTCAGGCACAGGTTCAACCTAGCTGAATTTCATGGTTGGAGCCAGGAGCTAAAAATATTGTTTTTGATAAGCGAAATAGGTATGACTCTTTTGTGTAACATATTTAAAGTTTCGGCCACTCTGGCCGGACAGTGCGCACTCTAGAGGTCACTACATCTCAGCGCCCCTAGCCCGCTTCCGAGCCACTTTAGAAACTGCCGACTCATCACAATGCGCTTTTCTAATGTCACGAAAAAAGACTAACATTCACTGCGCAATTTCAAATTGTTCTTGGCCGATTTATCAAGATGGTCACTTGTCACCAAGTGCTCGGGTTAATCTTAACCTAATTTCCAGCAAAGCTTGCTTGGCGTATGTTTGGCCTTGCGCCTTTATTAAAAGTGGGTTAAGTGTCATTGTAGCACTTTGTACTAAGTTCCAGCCAAAGGGAGAAAATTATACTTATTCGCCCTTTTAGAAGAGTGCTAAGATACTAAGTGCGTGAACACACAAGAGACGTACTGTGGGATAAAAAATGTTAGCCCATTTTTATTCGATGGCGCACTCTCTAGACTCTAGCGCGCATGAAGCCCTGGTAATTGATAACGTAGATGGAATCAAATTTATCGTTTTCCCTATCCTACGTTTAGCCCAAAATTAATAATCAATCCAATTTTAAATCTTTTGATCAAATAATAATGTTAGTATAGTATAATATCCTAATCGAATAAAAAAGAGCAACTACTGAGTTTCGGCTCGAACCGGTGATAGAGTCACTACAAACAGACATACTTGACGTTTCAGAAGTGCTTATAAAGTAGGCCTACTTGAAATAAATGAATTTTTAATTTTTAATCGTTGAGTCGGAAAATTTGTATTGAATTATTTATTTATTTATTGCACTATAAGTTAGCTTTTGACTGTAATCTCACCTGGGTTTAATTTATGATGCAGTCTATAATGGTAGCGGGCTAACCTGTTACGGAGTTTGGTAGTCATACCCCTAATTGGTTTCTACGCAACATCGCACTGGAACACTAAGTCACTTAGCGGCACGTCTTTGTCGGTAGGGTGGTAACTAGCCACGGCTAAAGCCCCCCACCAGACCAAACCAGATAAAATTCAGAAATTATAAATTCCCAATTTGCCCCTGCCGGGAATCGAACTCGGGGCCTCCTACTTACATTAATAGCACTCACCGTTGCGCCAGGAAGGTCGTCAAAAAATAAATACTTATCTGAGGTTGTAATTAGTTTTTTGCTAGTGATAATATCCAGGATCACAAGTTGTGCTCTACGAGGCACGGGAGCAGACACTCCTTACTTCTATGGGAATCGAATCCAGGAAATCGTGTCCGTATTTGAGCATGATACCGTTAAACCATGGAGGCTCATACTCATGTAATACATATAAACTAAATATAAAAACCAGTTTGTCGGAAAGGGACGGCCCATTAGTCAAACCCGAGGGCCACTCATGACGCTAACGTTGGTGTAATGACTGTAATTATGTTCCTTCCAACCCCCTTCCGCCCCAGATAACAATGTTTACTGACTGTATGCTACAGCGGTGATAGCCCAGTGGGTAGGACTTCGACTTCGTTATCGCAGGGCCGAGTTCGAATCCCAGCACGCATCTCTAACTAAAAGCTAGGTGCGTTTTAACTTATTAAATATCACTTGCTTCAACGGTGAAGGAGAACATCGTGAGGAAACCTGCATGCCTGAGAGTTCTCCATAATGTTCTCAAAAGTTTACTTTACTTTACCACTTACTAATTTTATTACTATTATATTACACTGTGTATCTTAATAAGTTAATGATATATGTACGTTTTTATATTCAAGTTTATATAGATATATGTTACTTTAATTTATTATTATTATAGTTTTGGATTTATTTAGTTACTTTTTTTTTAAACTAAGCTTAAAATGTGGTCAGTGGATGGCTACGTATTTCCGTGGTGTTACCTGGTACAAGGTGCCAACTGAAAATCAGCGCTGTATGCTCCCACTGGCATATGCAGCACAATGCTGACTTGGCACCTTTTTTCTAGGTTGTACCACACATAACATATGTGGTGTTGTGAATATTGTAATGTGTGGCGCAATGTAAAAAATAAATGTTTCTTTCTTCTTTCTTTCTTTAAAAGTTTGTGGAGTCCACCATTGTGGGAGCATTTGTGCCCTATAGTGGTGATGATGATTGACTGTATCGCAAATGGTTATGGAGAAATTCAGTAAAAACCCAACTAGTAGTCAATCTCGGGTCATCATCATCACAATGATTGGCGCCAAGAACTTCTTTTTTACAAGCTGGTATTCTGGAAGTCATAGAACACGTCTTGGCTACGTGAATTTGGCAACCCCTTGGGTCATATATGCGAAGACCCCTGGTTCGCAGGCACGTGCCAGGTGCAATTTGGGTTTTCCTGAACTTTCTATGGGCTGGAAGGAGGCTTCGTTTACCGACAAAGACGTACCGCAGAGAGATTAAGCGTTTCAGCACGATGATCCGGTTTAAGTTTAATTTTACTGCCATAACTTTATCCGATTAAATTTATTTACTAACAACTTTATTTACAAAGTACCCTTTACACCCATTCATTCTCATTAATGAATACAGCAATACCTCTCTTCACTACAACACACACACACACACACAAACAACAGACATACACCTTTATATTTATTAATTTTTTATAGAGAGGAACAAGTAGTATATAACATATTTATAATCAACCTTTTACAAAAATTATAAATCAATTAGCCCGTTAATATATTCCTATTATTATTAAGTAATTATAACTGCATGTTTAATATTTAAGCTAAAAATAATCAAAAACCCTAGGGGGTGAAGGCACTGAAGCTGAAATACAAGGTTTCTTAGTTTAGCTTCAGAAGCTTGTAGTAATATAATTTTTTAAGATTTCATGGATGGGGCATCCTATAAAATAAGAAATGTTTTTACTATATTGTTTAGACTTAAGATTTTTGGAAATAAACATTATTATTATTATTATATTATTATTAGCCCCTTACCATCTTACACGACATTATTACTTACTTCCCGGTTTAATTTAAGTAAAGGGCTAACTTATAGTGGAATAAAAAAAAAGTAATAAAAATGTACTCGGAGCGCCGCTATCCGTGGAATTAGCTTTGGTTTTGCAAGAATAAAGGACAGATGCGTATTTATATTTATTATTTTATAATAACTAAAGAGTCATTTATGACGTATTTTTTATTTATTTATAGCTTTTATGAGGTAATGAATGTACTCTAAATAAAAAAAATTACAAAATGATGCCAACTCTGTTACCTACTATTTCTAGGTTAACAGTGAATATCACTGGAAAAGGACAGGAGCATTTTTAGACCTGTAATTTAGTTAAGTTTTCACATTCTCGTTATCCCATTTTCTAATGCAGTAGTATTAATATACGAACATAGATTAAAACAAATTGATTGAGGCTTAAGGCATATTTTATTTTTAAACAATTGGTAAAGTTTGTGAAAAGCTGCAATGAGCTGAATATTCACTGTAGCTCACGACATAAAAAACATGGAGAAGCTTTAAAGTATTTTGGTTTAATTATTTCAGACGAAATATCGTTTCTAGCAAAAATTATAAACGAACCTGTGGCAAATGTCTGGACTTGCGCTGCACCGGTATCTCGCCCCCCGTTCCCGATAAGCACTTCCCGTTCGGAACGTTCCCCTTTATCTCCTCTTGCTTCTCCGGCAGCCTTATCGGTATATTATTCTTCTCAAAATACCCGTTCTGGATCATTTGGTCTAGCGAAACCTCCAATTCTCTCACAGCAACCACTTTGCGACCGCAAATTGGATCGTCGATAACCATCTTGCGACAGCCAGACACTTCAGAGAATTTAACGATCTTTTTAGCTTCATCCTTCTTAGGTTTCTTAACTTGATCCTTCTCAGGCGGATCGGTCGTCCAGTATTTAACATTCTTCTCCGATAAGCGTAAAGGTTTACACACAGCCACGTTTTTTGGCTTTTGATTCGGCTGAGTTCTGTTGATAGAATTAGGTCTATGTTCGTTTCGATCTGTTAGCCTAATTTCGTTTCGTTTTATATCAATTCGTTCTTTTTGTATATGTTCATAAGACTCCCGCGGCTTTCGTTTCTCCGCTTCAATTCTGAAGTCGTAATAGTCTTTTTTGTATCGACGACGGTCGTCATTGTAGTATTGATTTCTAGGCAAAGAATTATACTTGTTAACGTATGATGTTTGCAAGTTTAAATACTCTGGTCTAATTGGTCTGAATAATGAAAGTCGTCCTTGAGCCTCGTCGAAGTCCGAATAGATGTCTTCGAACACGTAACCGTTTTTCCTCTTCGGTTTTTCAATTTGTTCGAAGCGTTCCGTTCGAATGCGGTTCGGTTCTAAATGCTGCGCTTCGAATCTACTTATTTCGTGTCGTCGCCTCCGTTCGTATTCGTAATCAAAGTCTAAATGTCGGTCGTAGAGTAGTCTCTCGCGGGATCCAGCCATTCTTTTATTAGGTTTCCTGTAAAAGAAAGGTTGAATTTTAATGAGGGCTTTGTAGGATCCGACGAATCGAGGGAATTCGCTGACTGCGAAATTGAGGGCTGATTTTCCCGAGCCCTCGTTATTAGGACGTTGGGTTAACGGTTGGGGCTTTATGCATAATATTATACGGTTTTCTAGACCATTGCACGTCTCAGATCGTTCATTTAACTCCTTAAAGTAAGAAGGAGGTCCAATGGACATACTTGTATGACTACGTTGATATTCGTACCTAAATATCAACGTAGTGTGTAAACATAATTTTTATTGTATCTGGCTGGTGGTAGGCTTCAGCTGTGTTTAGTCACCACCCTACCGACAAAGACGCGCCGCCAAGCGATTTAGCTTTCCGGTACAACGTACAATACGATTAGGGGTATGGGATAAATATGACTGTCATACCTCTAACAGGTGAGCCCTTAACGATCTTAGACTACATCCTCGCTTACCAGCGGGTGAGATTCCAGTCAAGGGCTGACGTGTAGTGGAAGAAATTAAAAATAAATATTGTATAGGTAAGGGCGTTTTTACGCATATTGGATATTGGATAGAAGGAGGCGTTACTTTGCGGAAATCCATAATATATTATGAAAATGAAGCTTAATTTACTCGCGATAAGCAGGAGCATCTGTATGGTGTAATTTATAATTTCTTTAATCCGCAGACTCCGCACCAAACAGATCCTTGGCAATGTACCCTCTACGCACGTTTTGCTCCAAAACCGGAGCATCCTCAGGAGATGTTGACTCCACAATAAATAATTGTTATACTTAACATTAACTTAAGATTCTCCTGCTGTGCGCGGAGTATAGCAAATTAAGCTTAATTTTTATAATACGTTTTTACGCATGGTTTTTTTATAAATATAAAGGCGGTCGGTTCCAAGTATTTGAGAAAGATTGGAAGAAGACCTTCCGAATTCGAGTACGTAACTCATAAAGGAAAACGAATGTTCCATAACCGAGAGTACAAATATCTTTGCCAAATATAAATAATTCCAACCGAGCCTTATGATTGAAACATTTAATATTAAAGCCGAACACAACATCGCTCTATATTCCCAATATTCATACCACAATTCAATATTCAAATGGGTAGAACGTGAAATTAATATTATCTTGTTAGCTTTGAACGAGTTCCAGCTCATTTGCATGCGGGATCCAATTAATTGGATCGGCGGATGTTACACATGAATTTTGCATAGCTCTAAATGGCTTAATGTTTTACACATTTTTATGCTTAAGGTTTTTGCTTGAGGTGAACGCGCGTTATCAACAGCGAACGCTTTTCGTGATCTAAATGTAAAACAATTCTATGATTATTCTTTTCACTATTCAATATTTTATTGAATAATACTACTAAGAATAACTAAGAATTTTAATCAAATTCCTAAAATTGCAAATAAATTTTATAGATAATATTTTATCAATAAGTTTTTCTTAAACTACTATTTTAGTTACAGCAAAATTAATCGTTTAACCATTCACCATCAAATTTGTTAACATTAGAGAAATCGGTAAAGATAATGGTTCGAAATTAAAATTAACATAAATCCTGCCGATGAAAATTATATAAATTAGCAAAAATCATATTTTGCAAATTATAAAATCTTATCAAATTAGTGTATAGTCTTCGGTTCTCGATATATCTACAAAGTTTGAACGAAATCAGACCGATTAAAGAGGGTCAAAATCAAGTCCAAAGAAGTCGGTCACAAACATACATACAGGTGAAGCTGACATAAAGAATGTAATATGAATCCGGCTTTGTCCGTGTTATGTTCTAGCAGAGTTCAACGATTAAGGCTACAGTTGAAATTCACTGTGTCAACGAATGCACTGATTTCGAAGGACTTTCTGCTCTCTAAACTGCCTCACCGTTCTCGTTGTTAGAATTTTAAGGAGAAGGCTATTTTGGGAGTTTTCTGTGGGAGATTCCTGAAGAATAGAATTGGAAACATAGAGATTTGCAAGAGAACCAAAGTCACTGACATAGCCCAAACTATCAGCAAATTGATATGGCAATAGGCAGGCGGTGCATGATGGCCATTGCAAAAGAAAAGTTCAAGAGGAGAGACCAGGAGCAATCAGGCGTAGTGTGGGACGCTCTACTGGACGATGGACCGACGACATAAAGAGGGACGGGGAGTGGCTGGATGACGAAGGCTGAGGAACTGGTGACGCGGCGCTTCTTGGTAAAGGCCTATGTTCAGCAGTGCAGGTCCGCAGGCTGAAATGATGGTGTTAAATGCTCGTCACAGTCACCCATCGTTCCTAACTGCGTATCACAACGATTTGCGCTATCACAAGCAAACTACACCGACCTCAAAACATGCAATAACTACCTCTTAATAACACAAATTTCCAAACGTTCACAAGGGGTCGTGATATGGCGGAATTCATACAAAGAAGTTTCCAAATACGAAATTCCAGGGAGCATGAAATGTCGTAAAAAGTTGACGAGCTGAAAATGTAGCGAGTTACGAACAGACCGACGCTCCGACTATAGTAAAGCAACTAGGGTGGAAAGTGTTGCAAATATATCAAACTTCGATGTTGTTTTTACCCGTGACGCGAATTTTTGGTCTTACTTGTCTGTGTGTTTGTGTGTGTGTGTGTGTGTGTGTGTGTGTGTGTGTGTGTATGTGTGTGTGTTGTATGTGTGTGCGTGTGTGTGTGTGTGAGAGAGAGTTTGTGCATCTGTGTGTAAGTCTTTGGCAACGTATTTCCCGAACGGATGAACTGAATTAACCGAAACCGCAAAGGTATGGGCAAAATAGTACTCCATCATTTTAGACTGCATCATCACTAACTAGTAGGTGAGATTGCAGTCAAGGGCTAACTTCTAAGTGAATAATATAAAAATCGCAGCCTGAGTGCTGTGCCAACTAAGCCAAGGTCATCGTACCACCAATGCAGAAATAATTTAAGGCCTTTATATCATTCTCATAGCGACAGCTAGATCTATCTAGCAGTCTCAAGGTATCATATTGTAATAATATGAACCTCGAAAATCCACATTACAATTTGAAACTTCAAACGAGAGATGTCGCATTGCTTTTATGTGGTGTTATAGGTTTCACGTGTCTTTGTCTGTGTATGCGCGTGTGTGTGTGTGTATGTGTATGTGTGTGTGTGTGTGTGTGTGCGTGCGTCTGTCTGTGGCATCGTTTCCCGAAACGATGAACCAATTTTGATTTGATTTATTATATTTGTTGAAAAACTTTCCAAGGTGGCTGCCGGCACATAATGGCAGATTACATCTCTCTCAACGTGAGTATCAAATGAAAATGGCTTGACTAGTAGAATGTTCACTATTTTGCCTATTCAATAAATTACTTGGCGTGCGCTTAGAAAACAAAAGATAAAATTAAAAAATATACACTACATGATTAAAGAACTTATTATTAGCTACAAAGAATATATCTCACTATTATAGTTAAGTAACACTAGCTTTTGTGTTCGAAATAAATAAAAATAAAATAAATAAATTAGTATCGCATTATTATTCCTATACATATAAAGTTATTTATATAGCAGTTAAATACTTTTACATTTATTCCAATCGGTCAGTTATTGTAGAAGCTTTTCCCACTTTAAAAAATTTAAGGACTACACCTAAACATAATTTAAATGAAGAAGTTCTTTTGAAAAACTACACCAGATTTTTTTACTGAAAAATGCTTTAAAAACAAGAACAAAACTAAGCTAGTAGTTAATAAAATTTTGCATTCTAGCATTCACTAAATCGATTCACTGACCGAGAAGAGTTGATATTATTTAAACGTCTTAAACCTATATAAATCAAACAGAGCCCGAGTATTTAATCAAAGCTAAAAACCATCAATAATCTGATGACCATGACTATCATCTGATTAAAAACCTTAGGTGTAATTATTGCTTTGATAATAGTTTTAAATGACAACGTGAGATGGTGATAACAAAAAGAAGACCCGGCTCAGTTCGTTGTAGGGCTTCCTCTTAGACCAGGGCGCATTTGGAACCATCGTAGATTCAGTTTTGAGTTTACCATACGCATAAAAAGTGTCTTCTATGAGCCTATTTAGATAAAGAAATATTTGACTTTGACTTTGAAATCGCGATAAAACACGCCTACGTATAAAAACTGCACTTAAATTTATCCATCTGCTTAAGCACAATAATTATCGATACAATTTGTAATGTATGTATGACGTTATTCTTGTTGGCGACTACGGTTGGCGCAGTGCGGTAGGAAAGTTGCCCGCTTTCGATAAATCTGGTATCCGATCGCTTCCTAAACTGGTAATATTTATTAATGCAAATACCCGCTAGTCCGCTAGTGAGGAGCGTGTTGGGTCAAAGCTCTCCTCATTCTCATTAAAAAATAAAGATCGATGCCAACCTTAATTTCATTCCAGTCCTACCGTCATAGTATTACCGATATGCTCATTTCTGCCGCCAAGCAGCATTGCGTTTTTATCATAAAAGAGGCGTGGTTTTTCTTCTCAGAACATAAAACATAAAAGAACATAGAACATAAAAGTTGATAATTCCATAAAACTAAACTGTTGCTCTTTAAACGTTGTTATAGAAAGCAGTTTCAGATGTGCCTCTCACATAACTTTTATTTAAAATACAACAGTATTTTAAATCTTTATGTAAATAGTATGATTCGACCACCAATTAGGGAACCTAATTCGAGGAAGAATTTGGCAATAAACCTCTTAGAACTGCTGTAATTATTTCGATACACAAAAGCTTATAGTTTGTCCCACAAGAGTTGACACACTTGTAGAAGTAGAAAGAGTTGCCATACTCATAAATACCACAGAGTAACACACATAGAACTTTTTTAATTATAAAAACTTTCTTAGTCTCCGACTATATTCTAACACATTCATGACCTTTTTGGGGATCACATCATGTCTAAACTGTTTTATATGTAAACCTAAACGATTATTTCTTACTTATTTCATTTAAAAAGTATTAGAGAGTCAGAGGGAGATAAGAAAACATGAAACAAACATTTTTGACTTCACAAAATATTAGCCTCCTTCTCAATGCGGTGTATACAGGTCGAAGAGAGGTAATAATAAAATTTGAAAGAGTGTTTGTTTGTTTGTTTTTCCTTTACACCATAACTAAGCAACCAATAAACTTTATTTTTGGCATAGAGTTACGTATCCCAGGAAAATAAACTCCGATTTTGGGTTTTGTAAAAAACCTTAATAAACGAGGACGAAGAAAACGTGCATATGCTAGTTTTTTATGCACGTTCAAAGTCTCTACAAAAACTATTGGCCTTACATGAAGGATCAGAGTCACTTAGCGATCGCGAGAGCTATGCTTTGAGAATCTCTATCTGACCAAAGCAGGAATGAGGAGGTCAGAAAAAAAAAGTTTATTTCGGTAAGAAACAAAGTGGTATCAATATATCACTGAAGCTTTCTTTTAAGAGTAGTTAAAAGAAAGGGTAGACCCCTGTGTTAGAAGACTCCGCTCTTCCATTACAATCAGGTCAGAAGAACATGAGTTACCGCCACAGCTTAACGATTCGGCAATAGGCGGGACACATAACTCGAAGAACCGACGGAGGTGCTGGAGTGCCGACCCCGCACTGAGAAGCGCAGTGTTAGTGGATGCCCTACTAGGAAAACAGACGAAATTAAACGAGTCGAAGAGAATCGCTGGACACTAGTGGCATAAAATTAACAATGGTTAACAAAATTTAAAGAAATTTATTTGTATCCAAAAAGAGTAAAAATAACATTTTATAAAAAAAAAAACATGAACTATAATTTTTCATAAATTTGCAGAAAATCTTTATGATCGTAAAGAAGTCCGTCCCATTTCCTTGAATTCGTTAAATTCTGTCTTTTGTCTGATGGGAGGCTTCGGCCGTTCTTAATCGTTTAGCAGGACGTCTTTTTCGGTAGGGTAACTAGCCACGACCGGGGCCTTCCACCAGACCAAACCGTAGAAAATTCTTAAATTATCAATTCCAAAATTTCTAATTGCGGGATCGAACCCGGGACCTTCAACTTGAAACCACAGCGATGGCACATGAAATGGGTTTGTAGAGTATGAATTAAAAAATTCGGTAAATAATACTTTGGTTCTGGTATTGGTATATCGATACAAAAATCGGTAACTTCGAAACCACGTACAAAGTAGAAGAATTTAAGTAGGTACCATATTTTATCTGCAGAAGTGGATTCGCGAGCGGAGCGGCTGTACGCAGATTGTCGTTTATATCAAATGTTGGAATATAATGTAGGGGCTGTCGCAATGCGGGCCGGGCGACTGCCAAGTTTATTTTATTAATTGACGGGCCTTTAGCGCGGACGCACACGTACCGGCGCGGCGCCGGGCCACGCCCCCTGGACGACCGAAGTTTAAGGTCACTCTGCATCCAATCTGTGCAGACAAACCTTGTTAGGCCTGACTACCATCGCTTAATTCAGTATTATCCTAAAAAAATTAATAGTTCAAAAAAACTAAAAAACACGCGTGGTATAGAAAACTAAACTAATTTGTACGTTTTAGTTTAGTGTGTAAAAGCGTGATTTTTTTAGTTTTTCTTAAACTACTAATTTTATTAAAGCATAATTAATCGGTTAAACAATTACCTTCAAATTAGTAAATATTAAAGATATCGGCTAAAGATAATGGTTGAAAATTAAAATTAACATTATTCCTGCCTCATCAACTATAGTTAAAAATTTTATTTAATAACAAAAATCTTTGTATTTCAAATTGATATTTTTTATAATTTTATCAAATTAGTGTATAGTCATCGGTTCTCAATATATCTACAAAGTTTGAACGAAATAAGACTGTTTGAAGAGGGTGAATAAACTAAAATCAATATAACACATATATTTTCTTTGTGTCTTATAATAATGTAATATTTGTTAAATACTGCAACGCGAGGTTGCCAAGTTTCGAGTACCTATCTGGCATCAATGCATACTTATTAATTCGTGGATTGAATAACATAATTCTTGTGGCATGCAGTCCAAACGTCTAGATTTAGGTAACATTACCTAATAGGGAAATGGGTATAGGGGTTATAGATATGATATATATGTATATTTTATATAGTAATAAATAATACATACAACGGTGGTCATATAGTTAGGAACGCTTATTTAAAGGGAAGGCTTTATCAAACTGATAAGTTACTAATTGCATATTGTATTCTTTTTATATTTCTCTCGTTATCGCAAAACTGTTCCAAAGCGGTATATTCGTTGATACACATGACTGGCGTACATACATAAAGTTTTTACATTAGATCTGAACCTAGCATCACTCTTCATGCTTACTGGCTGGTCCCATAATTCAGAACGCTTACGTAGTATATTTTTTTATTTAAATTCAAATAGAGAACACTCTGTCATTCGTATAATTTTGGCGCCATTTAGCGCTGTAAAACCATGGGGAAAAATAAAAGTTGTGGTCAAGCTACAAGGGAATTAATAATAACACTTGGAGAGAAGAATTGGTCGTATAAAAAACGATGTACCACGTGTACCTAAACAGAGAAAGTCTTCTCGTCGAGATGATCGAAATATCTTTCGTTTGGCAAAACATTTAAGGGGTTTAGAGCTGAGAAAAGAATATTTTGGTCAAAACAACCCTTCAGCAATCTCGGCAAGCACTATTCAAAGGCGTTTGGTAGAAAAAATGTTGCACGGAAGAATAGCAAGAGAGGCACCTATGTTGAAACGATACCATAGGCATGCTCGACTTGATTTTGCAAAATGTTACGAAAACTGGACAGTTAGACAATTGAAGAATATTCTTTTTTCTGACGAGACAAACATTAATATGATGAAAAACATTATGTATGACGCCCTTAAACGTACACAAAAGTGTCATTAAAGCTTGGTGAAGGAAATGTGAAAATTAGGGTGTGCTTTTCAGGACATGGTGCTGGACATGATAGAAGGAAATATAGATCAATTTCAATACGAAAATATACTAGAAGAAGCAATGTTACCTGACGCTGAAGACGTGCTTCCGGTTATTTGGACATTCCAGCACGACAATGATCTTAAGCATACTAAACCAAATAGATAATCATTGGTTTTGCATGTTCAGAGTCAAGAAAGAGGTTTCAAATCGACAGTGTGGCAATTTAAGACGGGAAGTTTTCTTAGATGAATGGAGCTCTATTGGATATGTCAAAAAAATTTAGAGTCAATGACTCGCCGTTGTAAAGTTGTTATTAAAAGCCGTGACCATGCCACTATTATTATTATTAATTTTAGTTTAAAATGTATTTAATTGCTTATCGCACTTTACATTCATGTTATAGGATTTCTGAATCTTAAATTTGAAAAATCATTTATTTTAAGTATGCCAGCTTTATAAGCTGGCATACTTAAAATAAATGATTTTTAACATTTGTAACGCCAAGTGTCTTTATTTGTAGTGACTTTATCACCGGTTTGGAAAGCAGATTCTACCGAAAATAAGCCAAGAAACTCCGCAGTTGCTTTTCTCCAACATTTACAATCATTTTTCTATCTTGCGGGAGATGAGAGCATAGTTGGTTGCTTTTAATCTTTTCACTAAGAAATTCATCAAGTGTATAGTAACCTCGCTGTAAAAGTAAAAATGTGTTTTAACACATTGTTTTAACTAATGCATTGAAAAGTTCAAGTGAAACTTCTGGAAAGTAGCCTTTGATAGATTGGGATTGATATAGAGGGAATGGACCTGGATGACCTTGCCTGGCTAAGTTGGTTGCAGTTTTCATGCAGTTACCATCATCCCCTAAAATTAGTATTATCATGTTAAATGTATTAATAAGTAATACATTTAATAATAGTAATAATGGTAATTTAATAATAGTAATGTTTAATGCCTGTGATAAAGTATACATGGATAAAACATTATTGAATTTAAATTTGGATATTATGAATGGATATCAGAAGTATTAGGATAAATATAAGGTTTACATGGTAGCTAAAGCAAATGTGTAATGTATTCTCTCTGACTCTCTCGCCAACTTAATCCTGTACATCTATGTTTTTTGTTCATTTATCGTGATGCAGATTCTAAATTAGTTTCACTTGAAATATACACTCAACCCCACAAAAGGACTTTTGTACCTTTCGCAGACGATATGTCAAACATGTCGTTAACAAACATGTCAGTAATGAAGGAGAATGGGACGACAAATGCTATGATTGAATGGTAGACATAATTCCAGCCCATGCCAATCATTACATTAATATGCAGAGCATTAATCGACTGCAGTGCGGGAAGCACAATGCGGATTATTAAGATGGAGAGATAATGCGATATCTCCGAGCTTACATGAATGTATCTGCACGTTGTCCATCTCTAAGTCTGTTTGTTCTTATAAACATAATTCCTTCAAATCGTAATCTGTACTAACATTATAAAGTAGCGATCCCTCGGGACTTCGTCCGCATTTCCATCTACCTTAAAAAAAAAATTATACATTTTGCCGAAACTTTAACAATTTAACAGTTCACGTAGCTCTCAAAAGGAAAAGAAAGCCCCGATTTTGAAACGTTCTTCATTGTTGCTATGCTCCAATTGGTCTAAGTTTGATGATAACGTTCCTCGATAAATGAGCTATACAAAACTTAAACAATATTTCAAATCGGACGGAGTAGTTTGTCCAACCACTGTCATACTTGTAGTTTTACTAAAATAAATATAGATACAGCCCTAACACCACATGCAAAATTATGTGACTCCTGCCACTTTATTGGGTACGCTCACGTGATTTTTGACATAGAGTGAGTTGATAAGACTCTTTATGACAGGAAAGCACAAGGTTTGATAAACCATGTGATTTGTAAAAACGGTAATAAACGCGAAACCTATGGCCAAGTTTAAATTACATTCCAAGTTGTAAACAGGTTTTGCAAAAGCTTCCTGCACAAGGGTTCCCTAGCAATATGTTAAAAGGAACCCTGATAAGAGAGAAGGTTTCGATTTAGAATCACTACACTATTTTCATCAGTGTAAGTTCAGTGTTAGAGCATGGCATTTCAAAACGTTGCATTTCCACTTCCCCTTTTTTTTTGCAATATTTATTAAACTTACATAAAATGCCTTATTGTTAAAGTTATTATTTTTAAACTCTGACGCAAAAATTTTATACGTCTCTCTTTCTCTCTCTCATGTCTGTGTGTGTGTGTGTGTGCGCGTGTGTCGTATGTGTTTGTATATGTGTGTGTGTGTGTATGTATGTATGTATGTGTGTGTGTGCGTGTGTACGTGAATGTGGGGGCGGAAAACGTAACGGCTCATAATAATTATTCTTTTCCGTCCAGAAAACATAACCTAATCATGAAAACTTGATTGATTTAATAATAGAAACCACTTTGTAAACCTCAGCATCATAAATGCCATTTCATATGAAATGAAGTATAGCAAGTAACCAGTGTGTTTGCGCCGAGCTTTATAAATATGTTGAGCATTTCCCCCATTTTGCCAAAAACGCTTTGGATTCTCCAGGCAAATTGAGAAATTCTGGACGCTGGACGAACGGTCATCATTATAAAACTGAATTTATACACACGAATTTATTATTTATATATAACTGTTTCTTTGTCCACATGTTTGCTTGTTTACTTATGCCACTTAATTTGGATACAAAATAAAGAAATGCATAAGTTTTTCGTAGATAAAATAACTACAATAAACCGCCAACCGACTGCCCGTCTATCTGTCTGCATCAGTCTATATTTTGCAATATCGCTCAGACACCTTATTTTGCCAATAAATCTAGAATTTATGCGCCTAGTCGTTAAATTGAGTGTATAAAATCATTTTTATATTTTTTTATCAACATTCGACTTTGTTTGTTCATTATGTGATCCATGTTGATAACTGGAAAGGTTCCAATCTGACCTTTACTCCGTACCTCGCAAAGCACTCTAGGCCGTCAGCCTTTATTATTATCAATAACACCTGATAAGAAACGTAATAAACGTTAATAGTCCCCTAACTTTACCTACCTTTCCCTACAAACCTGCATGGAAGAGTCGTGTTGGGCTTAAGCTCTATATACAAAACTCTATTAGAGAGAACTGGTACTCAACAGGCCATTTATAAAGACAATGATATTGAAGAGTATTTTTAAGTCGAGTATGTTATATACTCTAATATATCTCAGCACTCAATAGTTTTTCGAAAATTATTTTTACTTTCGCGAAATATCACTTAACTACCAATGTTTAAATGTAGTTTAATTAAACCCCTACTCCTTTCACTCACTTCTAAGCTATTGTTTAGAAACGTCTGTTAAATTCTAGAGTATCAGTAGTAGGTAACTATGTCCCATATGGTTTGTTGTATGTTGCTTCGGCCTATACTTGGCACAAGATCTATAGAGGCCCAGAAAAGTCAACTGCAAAAGCCGACGTATCAACTTCAAATATCTGCCTAAACACAAGGTCATTTTCGCCGTGCCTTTCGAGTAGCTTCGTAGGTGATATTGGCAAACTAGTCTGTTAACCGTGAAATACACAGAGGCCGGGGCGGAGGCGCTCCAAAGTAGGATTGAAGCCCAATGCAGTGGGGTTGCTAACCCACTGCAGTATTCTCTATATCGCAGCCAAAACAAGTGACAATAACATAATTTATTTGTATAATTAGGTATCAGAATTACTCGTTATATATACATCTCTAATAAATATATCTAGCGTGAAATTAAAAATAATTTATTGAACGAAAATTTAATTAAAAATATTGGAATAAACACTTAATTCAAAGACAAATCAACTGTTCTGACTTTGAATTATTCCAGCTATTAAGGTGGAGGTGCACATGTTTCAGGGGAGGCTCAAGTAGGTTATAAGAAGATAAAGTTGATTTTAACTTTTAAGACTAACTACATTATATAACTAGAACGATATGGTCATCTATCTGAAATACATATTTATTATTATTAAAAATAAAAACTATCCGCCCCGGCTCCTGTATGTTGAGTGTTTTATCTCGACCGTGACCCAGAAGGCCAGGCAGCATGCAAACACTGGCTTGTGTGATCGTAAACAAAGCTTTCACACTTTAGATTAACATTTCTTTATTTACGACCTGTTTACAGATATCTTCAGCAAAAGTCAATAGATAAGTTAAAAGAATATAAGTTCCAAGTAGCGTTTGGGTCCCGATACTTCGAGACACGGGACGTCTCCGTTTTTGTCTAGGTTTTTCATTAGGATAAAAGTTTGTGTCGCGGTTTTAGACGAGTTCTTTCCGTTTTTATATCATTGATTGAAGACTTCAGCTTCTGTATATCCCCCTTTAATAAAGATATGTAGAAAGTTAATGCCGAACATGTTAGGTGTCTGGATTTTTTTGTACGCATGTCTCTTAAAATCGTCGAGAATGTAAAAAAATAAAGAAGAAGGTCGAAAATTATGTCTTTTCAGACAATTGTCCTAAAATGGGTTAGTTTAGCTGTCTCGGGTCTCTGGACTTTCGGGGGTGGTTAAACAAGGTTGTAAGTAATAAGTACATAATACTTATTATTACTTTTCACCTTTTAAATTTAAAATTTGACGACCTCCCTGGCGAAACGGTAAGCGCAGTGAATTTAATCGGTTCCGGGTTCGATTATAATTTGTGAATTTTCTCTGGTCTGGTCTGGTGGGAGGCTTTGGTCGTGGCTAGTTACCGCCGTACCTACAAAGACGTGCCGCTAAGTGATTCAGTGCTCCGGTGCGATGTCACGTAGAATCTGTTTAGGGGTATGACTGCCATACTCCCTAACAGGTTAGCCCGCTACCATCTTAGACTACATCATAACTTACCACCAGTCAGATTGCATTAGCCTTTGACTGCAGTTTTACCTGCTTGTAAGAGATGATGATGATAAGATGGTAAAGGGCTAACCGGTTTGGGGTAAGGCATTTATATTAAACTCATACCACTAATCGGTTTCTACGCGATATCGAACAAAAAATCGCTTAACGGCACGTCTTTGTCGGTAGGGTGGTAACTAGCCACGGCAGAAGGCTCCCACTGGACAAAATGCATGCCTGAGAGCTCTGCATAATGTTCTTAAATGAGTGTGAAGTCCACCAATCTTCACTTTGCCAAGATTATTTCCATTCTGAGTCCTTCCCTCTAGTGGGCCGGTAATGAGTCGATGGCTTGATTTGTTGATGTTTCATGTTAAGAAGCCGTGGTATTTAAGCTTTTTAAACACGTGACGTGGTTAAATAGGCGATAAAAGTTGGAAGAGCAGTTTGCGTACAAATCTACTCTGTACCGCGAGAAGCGGTAACTGCTAGTTTGTTATAAATATTGACTCACTAAATCCTCACAAACAGCAGTGAGTGTCAGTCGATAAAATCTAAAAACGCTCTTCATTGGAGGCTGAAGGCTGAAAAAATAACGAGTCTGGCAACAAGCGTCGGCGCGGATGTTTTACTTCACGCGGAGTTTACTCCATTCGCTCAGTATGTGGCTTAAAATTAACCGGAGAGTGAGCATTTTATTATTTAGACCCTTTTTAAACTACATGCTTTTTATCGTTACGGAGATGACTTTACTGTGAGATGGATCTATAAACTTTATTCAGAATGGCAGCGACCCTGCTTTCTGAGTCCAAGGCCGTGGGTTCGATTCCACCACTGGAAAATGTTTGCATGACACATGAAAATTCATGTGATAAACATGAATGTTTCAGTGTCTAGGTGTATATGTATATTATAAGTATTTATGTATATTATTTATAAAATTATTCATCAGTTATCTTAGTACCTTTAACACAAGCTACGCTTACTTTGGGGCTAGATGGCGATGTGTATATTGTCGTAGTATATTTTTTAATTAACCTAGTATAGTCACAAAATCCATACTAATATTATAACACACAAGCACACAAACATTTTCCTGCTGTGGGAATCGAACCCACAGCCTTGGCTTTAAAAAGCAGGGTCTCTACACACTGCGCATACCTACTATTTACGTCGTATATCTAACCTCACTAAACCGAACTAAACTTTATCACGGAGATCACAATAAAACTTTTAGCAAGGCTTTTGGGAACAGATTTATGTAAAGGACAAAAGTCTGTGTCTAAGAAACACCGGGTTTGAAGTTGCTTATGCGGGCA
The DNA here is from genome assembly GCF_905163445.1 of Pararge aegeria. NCBI lineage: Eukaryota > Metazoa > Arthropoda > Insecta > Lepidoptera > Nymphalidae > Pararge > Pararge aegeria. Next base: position 20,390,869 of record NC_053180.1, on the reverse strand, counting down.
CAAGATAAGATAAGGCGTCCTTGGGGAGGGAGGAGATTTATTTTAATTTTATTGAAAACGTCTTTAAATTAATATAGAATTTGACTTAAATATGGACTTCATAAAGAGCTCAAAATCACTCAGCGTACGATGGAGAAAGCTCGGGGTACCTCTATGTGATGAAATCCAAAATGAGGAGATACATTTGAGAATTGCAATCGTTCATACAGCTTTGTTGCGAAGCTAAAGTGGTAATGAGGGAGGCACTTACCTAAGGATACGGGGTCTTGCGTAATGCACAACGCGGCGCATAATTTAAAATTGGTTTTATAGTAATAATAGCGGTGCCTCGCGACTCAAGCCCGCGTATAAGTCAACCTTAAAAGACAGACATATGCTTTCGTGGACTTTTTTAAAAACCTTTTTAAGGGATACAGCTTTGTGAAACATGATTTTATTGAACATTAAACTGTTTTCGCAGCGCTAGCAGCGGAAGCTCTCAGTACTTTGCTCCTTTTAGTTTTAGAGTGATGATTTTCCAAATCGGACCAGTAGTTCCTGGGATCATCGCGTTTAAGAAAACAAACAAACAAACTCTTTAGCTTTATATACTAGTATAATATTTTACGGACCAAGCAGATGGCTAACCTGATTGTACTAATAACAATAGGCTATGATTTCTGTCACTATATAATAATCGTGTGAATAAATGATTTTATTTATTATTAGCGTACTCAGCCCGCTTCGCCGGGCTAGATTTTGCTTTATTTTATTTAAACAATAAACTTACATCATTAAATTTTTTATTTAAGTCACATAATATGTTAAATCATTTATTTCTCTCCGTATTCATTATCTTCTATTCTCTTCTCGAGCGGGTGAAGATCATTATCTACACATATGTACACCCAACAATAGAATATCATCATCCCTACTAATATTATAAATGTCAATGTAAGTTTGTTTGTTACGCTTTCACCGATCCTCATGAAACTTTGTATACATATTCTAGGAAGTGTTAGAAGTAATATAGGATTTTTATCCCGACATTAAGCTTTTTAACTCCGACAAATTATAACCGATTTAAATAATTATTTTTGTACTATAGAGGTTATTAACTAACTTTGTGTAGATCTGATGAATGTGGTTGGAGCTCCTCAGCGGACAGCAGCAAACCTCTCATTTAAGGCTTAGCGATACTGAATACTTAATTTTTTTTAGAACTACAACTAAATTGAATGCCACATCAAAAAACAAAATCAAACGCAGACGAAGTCGCGGGCAACAGCTAGTAGTAAATAAAAGCTGTATTTGACAGTTCAAAAATAGGAGTGCTCCGATCGTCACCAAACTTTACAGGATTACTCGCCAGGTCAATCCGGAGATTCCCAGAAAGTTTCATTGAAATCGGTCCAGCTGTTTCCTATACGGAACATACTCACACACTTTCTTTTTTATATATATAAAACAAAACAAATGAATTCAAGAAACAGGGGTAATTAATTAATATTGGAGCTGTAGTGAAAATGTCCGCTCTAATTATTATAATTGAAGTTATTACTTCTTCTGGCGCTTTATGCAAATACGCTAATGAGAGTTAACTTTTACTAGTGAAAAAAAAGGCGCAAGTTCAGATGAAATAGGTATAGAAGAAGAACAAATCTCTGCGAAAAAGTTAATTAACAAAAACGTGGATACAGTCCAACGTTGTTTTATATTCAGTGTTATAATGGTATTAAGTTTTTCTTGCTCTTGCTAGTTATTTCGTACGCATTTTTTTCAATTTTTAAAAATTCTGCGTGAAACTCTTAAGTTTTGCCGAGATAAATGTAATGCCGTCTCCACGATGCAAAACACCGTAAAACTATGCATAATTAACAAAGCAAATTTTTAAAATTGCGAGAAAAATTCCCGAGTGTCTTTCTGAGATAAAATTGACAGCCGAGTGGCGTAGTAGGCGGCGACCCTGATTTTTGAGTCCGAAGGCTGTGGGTTCGATTCTCACAGCTGGAAAATGTTTGTGCGATGAACATGAGTGTTTATAAGTATTTATATACCTATATTATATATTTATATATTGTTATGGTTATGAGTTTAGTGTCGTAATATATTTATTCATTTATTTAATTATCTGAAACGTATCATATGGCCTTATGTAGTCAGGATACAAGCTGTCATCATCATCATATCATTCAATTATCATTACAGTGCTCGGGTCTCGTCCCACAATGAGAAGGGATTAAGGCCGTAGTCCACCACGCTAGCCCAGTGCGGATTGGTGGACTTCAAACACCTTTGAGAACATCATGTAGAACTCTCAGGCATTATAGATATATGCTTCGTAAATAGCTCTGGAATTTTTTAATGTTATCTTTATTGTCGTCCCTCTTAAATATATAATAATGTTTCAATTGACTAGTTTTATTATTAACTGGTACAGTCAGCATTTGTGCCGTATCGTGATCAGATAGCCCTAATGGTAGCAATTATCCGAATGCCTTATAATATTATCAATACATGTATTTTGTCTTGTAGGTTTGTCTATGTGCAGTTTCCTCATGCAGGTTTCCTCTCGATGTTTTCCGTCACCGTTGAAGCAAGTGATATTTTAATTAAAAATTAAAACGCACGTAACTTGGAAAAGTTAGAGGTGCGTGCTGGGATTCGAACTCGGCCCCCCGAAAGTGAGGACGGAGTCCTACCCACTGAGTTATCACCGCTACGTTTTATACAAGCTGTATATGTGAATTAGATTAATATCAAACAAGCACACTACCTATAATATTACAAAATTATAATGTTAGTATCGATAACATAGTAAATAATATACAATGGCTGCTTATAAGTAAGTCTATAGCTCTCGCAATCGAGAGCGGGTCATGCCACAACTCCTTGCATTGCAAATCCTAACATTAATTTTCTAAAGTAATTAGAACAGGATTTCCGCAAAGCGTAAGGCGAGGGACGACCCCGTCTGCTTGAATCCTAACACTACTGAATTTCCTTTGTAAATCCAAAAGAAAAGACTTTGTAATAAGTAAACTTTTTCGTTTATCTTACATTAATTAATTTCTCACATAAAAGGGCGCCTTTGTTACTGTACAGGATAGAATTTGGGTAAATTCTTTATTGTAACGGATGGTGTTTCTGTAAGGCGGTAGCGCTTTCGCGTTAAATTTGGAGGGGATCAGTTTGATAAATGATTTTCAAAAGGTGTCGCATGTATTTCAGGTATTTCGCAAAACGATGGAACGATCGAAAGCCAAACTAAAGTAGTTGGTTATTACAAAGTATTGCTTTTGGCTTTTTGTTTGCTATATTCTATAATATAACTGTCTGAATGACTGTTCTTTGCTCGGTATTTTTTTTTGGACTAAAAAAATTTTGATAAAAATAAAACATAAATTCAGCTTATGTGTCTTAGCGTTCGCAAAACTCGAAAGTAGTCGTTGGATTGACATGAAATTTGTAAACAACTTTACAGTATACTGTGGCAGTAGTGACACAGGGCGCTGCTGTCCGTTATCCGTTACATTCCCTTAGTATCGCCATCTAGCCCCAAAGTAAGCCCCAAAGATGAATATTTTTATGATTCATATACATAAATGGTTCTAACTTTTTTATGTGACGGGATGCTTTGGCCGTGGCTAGTTACCACCCTACCGACAAAGACGTGCCGCTAAGCGATTTAGTGTTCCGGTGCGATGTCGCGTAGAAACCGTTTAGTGGATGACTACCATACTCCCTAACAGGCTAGCCCGCTACCATCTTAGACTGCATGCCCTTAACTGCAATCTCACTTAATTTGTAGTGGATTAAAAAAAAATATACAGATAAACACCAAGACACTGAAAAACATTTATGTTCATCAAACAAACATTTTCCAGTTCTGGGAACCGAATCCACGGCCTTGGACTCAGAAACCAGGGTCGCTGCCCACTGCGCCAGTTGGTCGTTCCCGCAATGTGAATAAGCAGGAATTTATTTGATTACTTAAGGATAATAAATAATTGTCGTGGTTTACTTTGGATGAAGAAAAGCCTTCGCAAAAGTATAATAAACTTGTTTTCTCAATTAAACTTTCATAAAAATAAATCCTATTTTATTGTTACAAAATTTGTCGCAAAATCCAGAAGACTTTATGAAAGAAACCTTTTGTATGAAAGTTTACGGACTGGTTTGATAAATGATTTTAGCATCACAAAGGGTGTTGGTTATTTCAGGTGTTTTCGTGTTTACTGAATACATTAATTTGGAAATGTTTACATTTTAACTTTGTGCGTATTTATTTCGTATAATTAAATTTAACGAAAGATTAAGATTATATTGTACCTCAATAGCTTAAAGCTAACATGGAGATGGGATTTATTGTTTTTTAAATAAACTGAATTTTTTGACGACTTACCTGGCGCAATGGTGAGCGCTGTTAATTTAAGAATGTTGTCCCTGTATCGATTTCTGGCAGGGGCAATTTGTGAATTTATAATTTCTTATCCATCCATTCCATTACCCACATCAGAGCACGGCTCTCCTCCCACAGTGAGAAGGGGTTAAGGCTGCAGTCCACCACGCTGGCCCATGCGGATAGGTGGACTTCACACACCTTTGAAAACATGACTCTCAGGTATGCAAGGTTTCCTCACTATGTTTTCCTGCATCGTTGAAGCAAGTGATATTTTAACTACTTTTAACTGCTTCTTTTTAATATACTAAATTAGATCACGCGAATCCCTTCGTGCCAAATTTAAATAAATAGGTATACTTACACTAGACTCGCATTATATTTATAATAATACTAGCGGACCCCAGCGCCATCTGTCGGGCTAATTTGTGAATCTAAAGCATTCAGTGTGGCGCCAAAACGTATACCAAAAAATTCATTCAAATCGGTCCAGCCGTCTAGGAGGAGTTCAGTGACATACGCACGCAAGAAATATATATATGAAGATAAAATCTTAAATCGTCTCAGAAAAGTACAGAAATTCTCTGTGGGGATGGGTATAAAGGCTTTATAACATGATACCGAAGTTAATATCAGATCTACTTTTAACTAAGTTAAAACAATATATTAAAATACTTTTAATCTATCGTAGTTACCACACGACTGATGAATTCCTTAACGACTAGGCTGCTTGGAAGCAGGCCACTCCGCTCTCATCTCTCACAAGACAGAAACATTCTAAAGATTGTAAAGCGATAAAATGATGTTGGCAAGAGCTGCTGAGTTTCTTGCCGGCTTGCCTCGGTGGAATCTGCCTTCCAAACCGGTGGTAGAACCACTATCACACACACACAAACAGACTGACTTGACATTTTAAGTGCTTATAAACTAGGGCTTGAAATAAATGAATTTTTGAATTTTGAGGGAGATAGGGCGCCGTTTTATCACGTGTTCCTTATATCTTCTTCTTCCTCCTGGGAATGTCTCTGTACTTAGGTGACTAGAACTATCTGTGTGGCTCTGTTTATATGGTTTTGCTCTTACCAGGTTGGATTATTATAAAAAATCATTACAATGTGTCATGTGATAAAGGTATTAGGGTAAATGATTCTTTAAACAGCTATTTTTGCTGAACTACGCGACTCAACAAATACCTGTTATTACTGTTCTTGTATTTGAGCGAAGTAACGATTGCCTCTATCAATCTTATGGGGAGCTGTCACTAGCAATTAGTGCGTCAATAATGTTGTATTAATAGCGAGGCGTTGCCAATTGATTTATGTGCCCCGCTGTGCCGCTAATCCCTGAATACGGCGTAAAAGTACGTTTATTTAATTTATTGTTATTAGCAGTGGCGTGATTAGAGGGTATGCACAGGGTCAGTGGCGTGCACTGGGTTTCTTACCAGGGTATGCACATAGCAGGAAAATAGCATAAAATGGAAAAAAATCCTCCTCTAATACGGGCTATATTTCAATTTTAGGGTATGCAATGCTTTTGTGCATGTATGAAGTGCACGCCACTGCACAGGGTATGCAGATGATATAAAATGAAGAAAATCTGCAGTACAGGCTATAAAAAACTTAAGGATAGGCATTGTAAGAGGTATAAAAAGCCTACTCTTAAGTGTTTATAACTCGTACTGCAGATTTTCTTCATTTTATATCATCTGCATACCCTGTGCATACCCTCTATGCACGCCACTGGTTATTAGGTACACAAAACAGATAGTAACTATAGTAAGAATAAGTATTTTATGTGTGTAATCCGCATAAGTATTAGTGTGTAATTGTTCGTAAGTATGTATTTTATAATTACCCACTAATCGTTTTCCCTTGGTTTTTCTAATCCTAAGGTTTTCTGGAAGAGATCGCTACTAAGCGATAAGGCCGCCCTTGTACTCCTACTTTATCAGTTTCGTACTTTATAAGTTTCTTCTTGTTGTGTCCATTGTTTTTTTTTCTATTTATAGTTTACAAATAAATTTATAAATGAAAAATAGATAAATAAATAATATCTAAATAAGAACAAGTTTTGTTGAAAGAAAAGTTTTAACCTTTTCGTTTAAGGTTGAAACAACAAAGAAGTTTTGAAGGTGTTTGTTGACACGTACATAAGAAACCTATATACCTATTAGTATTTTCTCAATGTTTAAATCTTCTTCAGACGAATATTTCTAGATCTGAATTAGTCAAATCGGTCCAGCCGTTTTCGAGTTCCTATCCCATCCTACTAATATTATAAATGTGCAAGTGTGGATGTTTGTTACACAATCACGCAAAAACGCCTATACTCTTTTGGATGAAATTTTGGCATGTTGTAGCTTTTGGCAAGGAAAAGAACATAGTCTAACCTTTTATCCCGATTCCTTAAGTAGTTCGCGAGGGTACATTGCTTACGAGCTAAGTCGAGGGCAGACAGCTTTGAAATTTGGTATGCATGTCGCTTATGCTATAGAAAAGGACGTACTTTCTATACCGATCTCTCAAATAGTTTCCGTATTTAGATAAAAAATTGTTAACGAGCACGCGGATATAAAAAACCTTAATCCACGCAAGCGAAGTCGCGGGTATCAGCTAGTTTTTATTTATAAAGATAACACAATGTACCTAAGTATGTCAATAAAATTAATATACCAGTCGATATGAAATTGTTTGCTTTCCTAGTCTCAGTTGATTGTTCACTGATAAGAACTCCATTCAATTGTATGAATGGGGGCGATTTGTTCATCAAAACACCGCTCTTTCATACAACGATTGATTGCCAGTCCATTTGTTATATACAGCCTTTTGTTTGCTCAATTTTTCAATATGGAAACAACAAACAATGATGTTTATGATTTCCTTGCTTTGTTGTTGCGTTCTAGGACTTTTTTATTGTTTTATTCCACTACATGTTATCTCTTGACTGCAATCTCATCTGGTGGGAAGTTATGCAGTCTAAGATGGTAGCGAGCTAAACTGTGAGGGAGTATGGTCGTACCCCTAATCGGTTTCTACACGACATCGCACCGGAACACTAAATCGCGGCACGTATTTGTCGGTGGTAACCAGCCACACGGCCAAACCGTCCGATCAGGTACCAGACCAGAAAATTCAGAAATTATAAATTAGATATTCTACTATGTTCGTACACGGCTAGTATTTTAAAGAGGTTTTATTTAGATACTGTATTACAGTATTTATGATCGTATAAAACGTTTTTTCTACAGCCATTTACTCTGTCTATAATTGTATACCTAAAGCAATAACTTTATATTACAACGTACGTACTGAAAATCAGCTTTGCAAAATTACAATGTAACTGCAACACGGTGAGATGGTTACGTTTATGTTTTTGTAATTAAGTACACCCAAGTTTCTCTGGAAACCTATCAACCCGGCTGGTCTCCTCATAGAATGAGACGGGTTGTGGCTGCAGTCCAACACGCTGGCCAAGTGCGGTATACATATATATACAACTGGCGCAGTGGACAGCGACCCTGCTTTCTAAGTCCAAGGCCGTGGGTTGGATTCCTATAACTGGATAATGTTTGTGGGATGAACATGTGGCTTTTCAGTGTCTGGGTGTTATATATATGTATAATTATAGTTATTTATGTATATTATTCATAAAAATATTCATCAGTCATCTTAGTACCCATAACACAAGATACGCTTACTTTGGGGCTAGATGGCGAGTTGTGTATTGTCGTAGTATATTAATTTATTTATACATATCGAATATTTTATGAATAATATACATAAAATACTAATAACATACAGATAAACACCCACACACTGAAAAACATTCATGTTCATTTCACAAACATTTTCCAGTCGTGGGAATCGAACCCACGGCCTTGGACTCATAAAGCAGGGTCGCTGTAGCGCCAATGGGCCGTCAGTATATTGTCGTAGGATGTTTATATAAAGCTGAAGAGTTTATTTGGTTAAATGCGATAATCTCAGGAACTTATGGTAGTCCATTTATCGAGGTAGGTTATATAACATCACGCTTCGTCTAAAAGGAACGGTGGATGAATAAAAAATGAAGCAAAAACTGCAAAAATGATTCCATTTGAGAGCATCCGATGCGTGCGGTGCGTAGTTGTTGGACTTCACACGCCTTACATTTTGACATTCTTAACATTATTAAGACTTTTCCGGCATAGATGTTTGCTGACGATGTTTTCTTTTCACAGTGTAAGAAAGTGATATTTAATTACTGGAATTATATCGCACATAACTAAGGTAAGTTAAATATAATAAAAATAATAATCATTTATTTTTCTAAAAAACAATGTATACAGGTAACCAAAGCTTATATTAACTATAGAATAAGCTAGAGGCCCTGATAACTAAACTGAGTATAAACTCGTATGATAGTTATCAGTGCTCTCAGTTAACAGTTGCAATAAGACATAGGCTTTGTGCTTATAATTACAAAATTCTAATAATAGTAGTTTTGTGAGTATGTAAATGTGTGTATTTATGTGTATTTATGTGTATTTATGTGTGAACGGTAGGTATTTTATTCTTGTATAGAAAGTAAATTTTCAGTCTTATCAAAATCTAAATGTTCGAGCCACTAATTTATTTCTTTTTTTAAATTATGGGAAGATAGTGAGCCAATGGGAAGAACCTTATTGCATTTATTGTACAAAAAAGTAACCCGGGAAAGCTAAAATATCAAATTCATTTATTTCAAGTAGGCCTACTTTATAAGCACTTTTGAAACGTCAAGTATGTATGTTTGTGAGACTCTACCACCGGTTCGGAAAGCAGATTCTACCGAGAAGAGCCGGCAAGAAACTCAGTAGTGGCTCTTTTCCAACATCAACATTTACATCATAAATAAAGGAATATCGCAAACGTTAAAGTTTAAACCACTAGCCTATCACCGCTTTAATTTATTTGTAGTAGAGCTGTCGGTGACAGAGCTCGTCCGGGGAAGTACTATCGCCTAGCTTATTTCTGCCGTTAAGCAGCATTGTTGCAATGCTGCGTTCCGATATGAAAGGCGTTGAAGGCACATAAAGTTTAATACCTATGCCTCATATTGATGGTCACAGGGCAGCATGTTGCAGGGCTTTGCAAACCCTGTTGAAGTGTCGACGTGTTGATATTTTTAAAGGCGACGTTATCCATTAACCGTCAATAATTAAGATAAAAAAAGAAACCTCTTCTGAGAGCGAAATATCCAAAAACATATTTTTATCAAAGACCGGTGTTCTGTCTGACAAATATCAGCGTGTTATCATTCTGCCAGTAAAGATGTAGCGCCGAGTGATACTGTGTTCCGCCACAACGCCATGTAGATATCGAAAATCGATTAGGGATAAGGGTCTGTACCGGCCGTGATATCTCCTTCAGGTTAGCGCGTTTAATCTTAAAAAGCTTACCTACATAATAAATAACTAATGCCCGATTTCACCAAATCCGGACAAGGTTATACCATACATTTACCTTTCACCACTCGATTTTCTCTAGGCAACTCAGATAACATTACTTGTCTATGGCTTTTACCATAAGGTGTGGTATTTTGTGCTTGTATTATCCTGTTTGGTATGGATTTAAGGTCATTAAAAAAAACAGAATTTATATTTTTGTCATCTGTCAAGTGTCAGTTTACGAGGCCCCTAAACTTTACTATCTGCCACATCGGTGTATTAAACTATAGACGGCGCCAAACGTCGTTAAACATAATATAAGATTTCGAGACACTCTCAGACACTAATACTGATATAATTTTAATTGTGGGCGCTATCACAAAATATAATTTTAAAATTACTCTTTATAAAACTGTTACCGTGTAACCTTACTTTGCTAAGCCTCCGCTGTCCGTCTGCCCGTCTGTCTGTCAGTAAATAAATGAATAAATAAATATACTACGACAATACACACATCGCCATCTAGTCCCAAAGTAAGCGCAGCTTGTGTTGTGCTAAGATGACTGATGAATTTGTTAGTTGTGAGAATCTAATCCATGGCCTTGCACTCCGAAATCAGGGACACTGCCCACTGCGCCAATCGGCTCTCGAATATCACTAACTGGTGATAATATTTGTTAAATCCCACCAAAGCGCATTGAAGCATTGTGGTGGGTCTATGCTCTAACAAAACCTCTCTCTTATCTTGTATCTCAGGATTTCTTCTTTCTTTCATTAATAGGTGCAAGATGATACATATGATGATGATACATATTTTAAGTTTTAACTATATTACATAACTAGTTATTAAATACTGTCGTAAAAACACTTTTTAAGGCAACCTGAAGTAGATAGGAAGAGGTAGGAAACTACGAGTAACGTGCTTAGCTTATATCATGATACATTTTCCTTTTTTCAATAAAGTGTTACATTTAAAAGTAAAGTGACCCGACGTGACCGTAACTCCCAACACAATGTACTGCATGCTGCAGTGCGTAAAACATTGCTACGGAAATTGGACAATCGACAAACGCGACCGGGTTACAAAAATTGAAAATAAGATTAAACTATTTAAATATTTTCAAACTTGTGCCATACTTTGCCTGCAAAGCATTTCAGTTAGCAGTGCTACAGACACTGTACACTACAGATTCAAAAAGATCTGCCAACTTCAATTTTTTTTTATAAATGTTATTAAGCCTGCTTATAAAAAAAATCGTCATTTAGTCATTTTGCTAAAACAGATTTTCAGATTTATGTAAGCAAAAGAGAGAGAGATAGTGCTACCTGCGTTTCTTGCTTGTTTTTTTCCCATGTCTCTCAGTTTCTGGTTTCCGGAAAAAGAGTAAGATGTGTAGGGCTCTTTTGTTGATGCAGGATAAATCTGAAACTCTATTTTAGCAAAATGCCAAAAGTAGCTGAGTTCATTAGAATGGCAGTTTTAGCAAAATGCCAAAAAGTCGCATTTGTACGGTATTATTAGAAGTTAATATGATTTTTAGAATGATCTATTTTATTGGGAGGGACTTGGAACTATGACTGCTGCCCACCACGCTACTCCAATGTAGTTGGGGGGCTTTGAAAAAAAACTGTCTTTATTCATGTAAAGTTATGTATGCGAGTACAAGATACGGAAAACGCGTAAAGGCACTTGAACCTATAAAATCTTAAACTTGAGCCAACGTTGGTTAACCAATACAATCCAATACAATAACCCTGAAGATTAATATGAAAAATATATGAACTAGAACCATTGGTATCTGGTTTTCCACTAGAAGTTAGCCCTTGACTGCAATCACACCAGATACCTAGTAGCTGGGTAACCTGCTTACAGGCTTATGCTGCTTTTGGAGTATGTATAAGTTATGTTTTTAGTACAACAAAAGTATAAAACAACATGTTATTTATATAAAACTCTAGTAGATTTGTGGAAACTTCATTGGTTTTTGTGATAACAAATACGGCATTCCGTTCGTATCATCCGCGGAAAAGCTATAAAATCGATGAATTAATAAATGAAAAGTTTATCTCGGAATGCATAACAGTATGATTTTTTTTATTATGTACCTAATATTCGTTAAAATATCCATTGGAGATTTGGCAATACATACAATGATGTTTAAAGAGCCAAGAAAATGCAAGCGATTTTATCATAATTTCGTATTCTAGCAAAATCTGAATAAGATATTCCGATCTCATCTGAATGCGTCTCTGGTGACAAAATGCAAAATTTTCACCATAGGCACAGAAATCCAGCGGGACCTATTACTAAACAATCAATAACTCGAAGCTAACTCACTTACTCGTTCCTTACTCATCCAAGGCAACACAAATTGACTATTTTTCACCACTCAAAAACACTGGTTCACGCCACCATTTTTTTTTTTGGAAAATAAAACAGTAAGATCATGAAAATATTAGCGTAACTTTAATGCACGAAATTCACAGACTAATGAACGATTTATTTCTCAGAAATGTTTCCAGTTTTTTTTAAATTTAATTATGTTATTATGGGAGTTAAAAATGAGAAAAATATTTATTTATTTTTGGTATTTAGCGTGTGCACCCCCCTCGCGACCGTCTGGCGGCGTAGCGCCGCGACGACTGGATAACCACCCCTGCAGGGGGAGGCTTACTCTATACTTATGTGTTTACATCTTAAATGGGGTGGGCATAGAGTATGCCATGGTATAAAAACTGTTATCTTTTTAAGAACAGACATAAAATAAACATCGAAACTAAATTATCTATCCAACTAAACTTATTATTCTATCTAGTTAATAAGCAGTGTTTTAGTTTATTGCACTTGTAATGAAAAATCAATATATTTTACAATATTTCAAATCGAATCAGTGTTTATCAATTTTTTTTTTACTGGCTGCTCCCCGCGGCTGTTACCCGTGTTAAATAAAAAGGTCATTTGGTTGAATTGTTACAACGTGAAGGAAGCAAGATAGGTACTTGGCAAAAAAAAATTTCCCAGGATCAAAATTCATGGGTGGCGGTGATCACTTAACATAAGGTGACACTTGCTCGTTTGCTCGCTGTTAATATAACAACAAGTCTATGTCACTTACAGCGTCTTTTTAGCTTTCTGTATGCCAGACATCGAGTCACCTTAGTCAGTTGGATAAACATACATACGGAAGGACAAATATTTATTTATATTTTTTTTTATTTACAGATTGTTTATAAAATTTAGGATTTATGAAATTTATTGAAATTACAATTGAGTTTTCGTGAAGAATAAACTAGATATACACTTTCTGATTCTAATACACAATTATGAAAATATTTTCAGATGAAATTAACATCACCAGGAAGCCGTTCTTATGAGATAAATTTAAATAGGGGCAGACCCCAACTCTTATATATCTATTAATGAAGAAACCTTCATAAAATATAATTATCGGAACCAGTCAATCTTAATGCTTCCAAAGCGAAACTTAATTTTATTAAAGCTTAATAAAATTTCTTAAATATCTGAAATTTTCAATTACGTTGATCCTTGTTTGAACCAGGCTTGTGAAGTTACTTTAATTTATTTATATCACACACAGGAAAATTATAAGACAGGCATCGACGCACACATACCTGGCTGTGTATGGTGGCTGGTGTGGGGTATCATCGCAATTAAATTTTCATAGATATTGTTTTGGTTTTTATTATTCTTAGTCTGGGATTTTTATGAATGAGCGAATACACCATGACCCGGAATTACAGCGTGTGATAAATTAGGTTTAATGTTGCCTCTGAGACGTCATTGCCCTGTGATCAGCAGAAGGAATATTATAGGTAGCGAGCACTGATGTTTTAATTTCTAGTGGCTAGGATTATTATGAATATGCCTTTACCCGGGCTTAAAACGTGTGAGGTAAATAAGATTTTGAGACTGCTCTGTTATCACCAGTAGCAACAAGATATGTTTATGGTAGCGATCACGGATGTTTTTATTTCTGTTATCTATGATTCTTATGAATACGCAGATACAATGTGATAGGGCGTACAGCGCGTGACGTAAATTACATTTCATGTTACCTCTGCGACGTCACTACTCTGTGATCGCCAGTAGGAACAGTATAGGTGTAAGGTAGCGAGCACGGATGTTTTCATTTCTGTTATCTAAGATTCTTATGAATACGCAGATACAATGTGATAGGGCGTACAGCGCGTGACGTAAATTACATTTCATGTTACCTCTGCGACGTCACTACTCTGTGATCGCCAGTAGGAACAGTATAGGTGTAAGGTAGCGAGCACGGATGTTTTCATTTCTGTTATCTAAGATTCTTATGAATACGCAGATACAATGTGATAGGGCGTACAGCGCGTGACGTAAATTACATTTCATGTTACCTCTGCGACGTCACTACTCTGTGATCGCCAGTAGGAACAGTACAGGTGTAAGGTAGCGAGCACGGATGTTTTCATTTCTGTTATCTAAGATTCTTATGAATACGCAGATACAATGTGATAGGGCGTACAGCGCGTGACGTAAATTACATTTCATGTTACCTCTGCGACGTCACTACTCTGTGATCGCCAGTAGGAACAGTATAGGTGTAAGGTAGCGAGCACGGATGTTTTCATTTCTGTTATCTAAGATTCTTATGAATACGCAGATACAATGTGATAGGGCGTACAGCGCGTGACGTAAATTACATTTCATGTTACCTCTGCGACGTCACTACTCTGTGATCGCCAGTAGGAACAGTACAGGTGTAAGGTAGCGATCACGGATGTTTTTATTTCTGTTATCTATGTTTCTTATGAATACGCAGATACAATGTGATAGGGCGTACAGCGCGTGACGTAAATTACATTTCATGTTACCTCTGCGACGTCACTACTCTGTGATCGCCAGTAGGAACAGTATAGGTGTAAGGTAGCGAGCACGGATGTTTTCATTTCTGTTATCTAAGATTCTTATGAATACGCAGATACAATGTGATAGGGCGTACAGCGCGTGACGTAAATTACATTTCATGTTACCTCTGCGACGTCACTACTCTGTGATCGCCAGTAGGAACAGTACAGGTGTAAGGTAGCGAGCACGGATGTTTTCATTTCTGTTATCTAAGATTCTTATGAATACGCAGATACAATGTGATAGGGCGTACAGCGCGTGACGTAAATTACATTTCATGTTACCTCTGCGACGTCACTACTCTGTGATCGCCAGTAGGAACAGTACAGGTGTAAGGTAGCGATCACGGATGTTTTTATTTCTGTTATCTATGTTTCTTATGAATACGCAGATACAATGTGATAGGGCGTACAGCGCGTGACGTAAATTACATTTCATGTTACCTCTGCGACGTCACTACTCTGTGATCGCCAGTAGGAACAGTACAGGTGTAAGGTAGCGAGCACGGATGTTTTCATTTCTGTTATCTAAGATTCTTATGAATACGCAGATACAATGTGATAGGGCGTACAGCGCGTGACGTAAATTACATTTCATGTTACCTCTGCGACGTCACTACTCTGTGATCGCCAGTAGGAACAGTACAGGTGTAAGGTAGCGATCACGGATGTTTTTATTTCTGTTATCTATGTTTCTTATGAATACGCAGATACAATGTGATAGGGCGTACAGCGCGTGACGTAAATTACATTTCATGTTACCTCTGCGACGTCACTACTCTGTGATCGCCAGTAGGAACAGTATAGGTGTAAGGTAGCGAGCACGGATGTTTTCATTTCTGTTATCTAAGATTCTTATGAATACGCAGATACAATGTGATAGGGCGTACAGCGCGTGACGTAAATTACATTTCATGTTACCTCTGCGACGTCACTACTCTGTGATCGCCAGTAGGAACAGTATAGGTGTAAGGTAGCGAGCACGGATGTTTTCATTTCTGTTATCTAAGATTCTTATGAATACGCAGATACAATGTGATAGGGCGTACAGCGCGTGACGTAAATTACATTTCATGTTACCTCTGCGACGTCACTACTCTGTGATCGCCAGTAGGAACAGTACAGGTGTAAGGTAGCGAGCACGGATGTTTTCATTTCTGTTATCTAAGATTCTTATGAATACGCAGATACAATGTGATAGGGCGTACAGCGCGTGACGTAAATTACATTTCATGTTACCTCTGCGACGTCACTACTCTGTGATCGCCAGTAGGAACAGTATAGGTGTAAGGTAGCGAGCACGGATGTTTTCATTTCTGTTATCTAAGATTCTTATGAATACGCAGATACAATGTGATAGGGCGTACAGCGCGTGACGTAAATTACATTTCATGTTACCTCTGCGACGTCACTACTCTGTGATCGCCAGTAGGAACAGTACAGGTGTAAGGTAGCGAGCACGGATGTTTTCATTTCTGTTATCTAAGATTCTTATGAATACGCAGATACAATGTGATAGGGCGTACAGCGCATGACGTAAATTACATTTCATGTTACCTCTGCGACGTCACTACTCTGTGATCACCAGTAGGAACAGTATAGGTGTAAGGTAGCGAGCACGGATGTTTTCATTTCTGTTATCTAAGATTCTTATGAATACGCAGATACAATGTGATAGGGCGTACAGCGCGTGACGTAAATTACATTTCATGTTACCTCTGCGACGTCACTACTCTGTGATCGCCAGTAGGAACAGTATAGGTGTAAGGTAGCGAGCACGGATGTTTTCATTTCTGTTATCTAAGATTCTTATGAATACGCAGATACAATGTGATAGGGCGTACAGCGCGTGACGTAAATTACATTTCATGTTACCTCTGCGACGTCACTACTCTGTGATCGCCAGTAGGAACAGTACAGGTGTAAGGTAGCGAGCACGGATGTTTTCATTTCTGTTATCTAAGATTCTTATGAATACGCAGATACAATGTGATAGGGCGTACAGCGCATGACGTAAATTACATTTCATGTTACCTCTGCGACGTCACTACTCTGTGATCACCAGTAGGAACAGTATAGGTGTAAGGTAGCGAGCACGGATGTTTTCATTTCTGTTATCTAAGATTCTTATGAATACGCAGATACAATGTGATAGGGCGTACAGCGCGTGACGTAAATTACATTTCATGTTACCTCTGCGACGTCACTACTCTGTGATCGCCAGTAGGAACAGTATAGGTGTAAGGTAGCGAGCACGGATGTTTTCATTTCTGTTATCTAAGATTCTTATGAATACGCAGATACAATGTGATAGGGCGTACAGCGCGTGACGTAAATTACATTTCATGTTACCTCTGCGACGTCACTACTCTGTGATCGCCAGTAGGAACAGTATAGGTGTAAGGTAGCGAGCACGGATGTTTTCATTTCTGTTATCTAAGATTCTTATGAATACGCAGATACAATGTGATAGGGCGTACAGCGCGTGACGTAAATTACATTTCATGTTACCTCTGCGACGTCACTACTCTGTGATCGCCAGTAGGAACAGTATAGGTGTAAGGTAGCGAGCACGGATGTTTTCATTTCTGGTGGCTATGATTGTTATGAATATGCCGATACACCATGACCCGAGCTTACAGCGCGTGAGGTAAATTATATTTCCTTATAAATAAGCTCTGTTGTAGCTACTCTACTTATAGCGCGTGGGATTCGTTATCGTATGAGTTATTCATAACTCTTTTTATTATTTTTTATCTAGGTTTCATGTTACATAAGTATATCTTTTATATCACAGTAGCTTTGCAAAGTTGCAGCGTTCGATATAATCCAATTATTAAAAAATAATGCTAAAGACAAACCAGTTTTTAAAGTGCGACTTTAAAGATAGATATATTTGGTTTTGTGTTTTGTTAAAAAAGGTTTTTTTAATAACTTAAATTTTATTAGTGCGATTTGCGAGAGTAAACGGCTCATACTCTATTTAAAAACGACGCTTCCCCCAAAAATAAACTTATAATAGTTTTGACCATTAAGTATATATTTTCTGCATAGGCTGCACCCTAAAAGCTTTTATAACTTTTAATTTAATTTTAAACTGTGAGACGTAGATTTATGTAGTACCTTTTCTTTGGTGATATGACGTTATAGCATAGCTATGCAAAGACGTGCTGCTAATAAGCGATTCAGCGTTCCGGTACGATGTCGTGTAGAATCAGATTAGTGTTACGGGTTTAATACAACTACCATACCCCTAACTGTTTAGACCGTTGCCATCTTAGACAGTCTCATCACTGAAAAACAAAAAACCTTTATTCATTGGAAAGTCAACATCTCCTGAGGGTATATTGCCGTAGATCTGTTTGGTGTGGAGTATAAGGATTGAAGAAATTATAACTTACACAATACAGATTCTCCTGCTTTTCGCGGAGTTTAGCAAATTAAGCTTAATTTTCATTTCATGGTTTTCCGCAAAGTAACGCCTGCTTCTACCCAATTTTCAATCTTCTCATCTTTTCTTGTTCTATTATCTTCTCATCACTTACCAGCAGGTGAGATCGCAGTCAAGGGACCACTTTTAGTGGAATAAAATAAAAAAACCCGGATTGGAATTTGGAACAGCTTGGTGGGTCTGTGCTCTGTATCAATATCTCCTTTAAGACAGAAGGTCTGTGACCAAAACTAAAGCCGTAATAAGTGTAACATAAAAACTTTATTACCTGTGTGTGAAGCGGTGATAATCCAGTGAGTAGGGCTTCGACTTCACTTTCGGGGTTCTCTTTACAGTTCGAATCCCAGCATGCATTTCTAACTTTCCTAATTAACGTGCGTTCTAAGCAATTATAATACCTTTAACGTTGAAGGAACACATCGTGAGGAAACCAGCATGCCTGAGAGTTCTCCATAATGTTCTCAAAGGTGTGTGGAGTCCACCAACCCACACTGGATTAGCTTAGTGGACAGCGGCCCTTCTCATTGTGAAGAAGAGATCCGTGCCCTGTAGTGGGCCGGAAAGGGGATAAAACATATATCTATCCTTATATATAAAAGAGAAAGCGTGTGCGTATGTTCCGTATAAGCTCCGAAAAAGCTAGACCGATTTCAATGAATCTTTGAGGGAATCTCCGGATTGACCTGGCGAGTAATCCAGTTTGGTGACGATCGGAGCACTCCTATTTTTTAACTGGCAAATACAGCTTTTATTTACTATGATGATATTCTATTGCTGGGTGTACATGTGTGTAGATAATGATCTTCACCCGCTCCAGAAGAGAATAGAATAGAATGAATACGGAGAGAAATAAATGATTTAATATATTATGAGACTTAAATTAAAAATTTAATGATGTAATTTTATTGTTCAAATAAAATATAGCAAAATCTAGCCTCGTGAAGCGGGCTGGGTACGCTAGTCTTTTATTAACGTGGTGTACATTAGGTCCTGTTTGTTACTAAAAGCCAGCCTCGATATCCATTAGCCCCACAAAAGGTTTGATTGATTAACAATAAAAAGAGTTTATGGTAATCTTTATTATTTTTTATAGATGAGCATACAAAGCGCCTAATCATTGACTGCAAACTCTCCTGGTGGTGAGTGATGATGTGTGACTACAGGGCATGGGTGACCCCCCACGATGAAAAAGGTTAAAGCCGTAGTCCACCACGCTGGCCCACACAACACTTACAACATAATCGAGCCTTTACCGTCGAATAGAAAACAAAATGTATTATCAAAATTAAGCTTAATTTGCTATACTCCGCGAAAAGCAGGAGAATCTGTGTGGTGTAATTTATAATTTCTTCAATCCTTATACCCCACACCAAACAGATCTTCGGCAATATACCCTCTACGCACGTTTCGCTCCGAAACCGGAGCATCATCAGGAGATGTTGACTTTACAATGAATAATTGTTAACAATTATTCATTGTAAAGTCAACCACACAGATTCTCCTGCTTTTCGCGGAGAATAGCAAATTAAGCTTAATTTTGATAATATATCATGGATTTCCGCAAAGTAACGCCTGCTTCTATCCAATAACAAAATGTATGGTAATATTATACCTACCAAGCATCTCACGGGGAAGCCGCGACCGGTGACGATACTAGTTCCTTTATTTATTCGCAACGAAAGTCGCGTCTGTTAAAATATTACGCGAAGTGGGCGGATATGGTTCGATACGACTCAAATATTTAACTTTTATTACATTTGTAATTTTTACTTTCCTTAGAACCACCTGTTTCAATAATTAATAATAATTGTTGTAACACTTGTGCTTAAAATTTAAGTAAATTAATTCTTGGTTGTGAGGTATATCATTTCAATTCATGACCTTGTAAAATTAAGTTTACACGCAGTGGTAGTAAGTTATTTAACTAAGTAATTACCGCTTTGTTAATTAACAATATGGCAAATGACCGCGAAATCAGCCTTATGCTTGCATTGGCAACAATGCTCAGCGCTGATTTTCATTCTGCTCCAGTATTCAAATGAGAAAACTATCGCATCGTTGCGTTATGTTAATAATTAAAAAGTTATAATTAAAAAAAAATAACAAATGAAACGCACACAATTAGTAAATATTATAACAGTAAAAGGTGTAGGTACATGTAAATAAAAGATGTGCAATATAAATTTATAAACTGAATGAATGAATATTTGTTTAGCAAAACTTATTTGGCATAGATAGCTGCTTTGATTTACAAGTTAAGGTTAAATTTTCATTAATTTTAACTCATAGGAACCCAAGATGGCGGCATGTCTTTGTCGGTAGGGTGGTAACTAGCCACTGCCAAAGCCGACCGGAAGAAGACCGGAAAAAAACTTCTAATAATAAATTCCTAAATTCTCCCCGCTAATCATAAAGTCCGAGACGAGAGAGAGTTTCGCTTATAAGACCACAGTTCTCACACAGACCGACCTGTAACCGTGTAAATATTATTTACGAAATTACAGTCTTTTGTCATTAAGTTTTAAATTTTAAACTGTATTTACATCTGTTGATTTACCAATTAAAAAAAAATTCATTGATAGTTCAATACAACTAAAAAAGTCGCTTGATTGATAAAAAAAACTTCTTATCAATCAAATTTCTAAAGCTATTATTTTAATTAGAGCCAAATTAATCGGTAACCCATTCACCATCCAATTTCATAATATTAGATAAATCGGCTTAAGATAATGGTTGCAAATTAAAAAAATTTACGTCTTTCCTGCCTTATCGACTATAGATGAAAATTATATAAATTATCAAAAATCTTAGTTTGCAAATTAAAAAAATTTAATTATCTTATCGATTAGTGTATTGTCATCGGTCTTCGATTTATCTACAAAGTTAGAACGAAATCAGACCGTTTGAAGAGGGTCAAAATCGAGTCCAAAGGAGTCGGTTTCATGCATATAAACAAACATACAGGTGAAGATAATAAAAAGCGTGTCCAAAAGTCTCTCTATTATTTATGCAGAATCGTTAGAATCTGACACAGAAACATGCGGAAAGACAAAGTGAATATACCACAAGGTATACTCAGATACCTCGCTTCGATCGTTTAATAATAATTATCATAAATGGTTATCTTCTAGATAACCGTGATTGTAGTGTATAAAAAATAAATTAATTGTAAAAAAAGTGTGCGTTGGCCGGGAATCGAACCCGGATCAACTGCTTGGAAGGCAACTATGCTGACCATTACACCACCAACGCCTTGATATTGCACGATGAATACAATCAAAAGAATACGAGAATAGATAATAAACCTATGATCATACCAACTGTGCAAACATGACATTTGCCTTTTGAATTTTTCAATGGAACATTTCGTCACAAAGTCGCAAGATGACGAGCTGGCACAAATGCTAAGTTTGTACAGTTGGAATAAACACGTAGTTATACCTACTCAGGTTAGAATTAAATAATAAATAATTATACTACGACAATAAAAACATCGCAATCTAGCCCCAAAGTGAGCGTAGCTTGTGTTATGGGTACTAAGAAGACTGATGAAAAACACTCATGTTGATCACACAAACATTTTCCAGCTGTGGGAATCGAACCCACAGCCTTAGGCTCAGAAAAAAGGGTCGCTGCCCACTAGGCCAGTCGGCCATTATATGCAAACATTACATTTTGACGACCTCCGTGGCGGAAAGGTGAGCGCGGTTTTAAGTTGGAGGTCCCGGATTCAATTTTTATAACTTCTGAATTTTCTCTGGTCTAGTCTGACGGGAGGCTTCGGCCGTGGCTAGTTACCGCCCTACCCACAAAGACGTGCCGCTAAGTGATGTAGCGTTCCGACACAATGTCACGTCGAAACTGATTAGGGGTGTGGGTTTGAATTAACTGCCATACTTCCTAACTAGCGCAAGTTAGCCCACTTCAACTTAGCCCTTGACCTAATTCTCATCTGATGGTAAATGATAATATAGCCCAACATGGTAGTGGGCTAACTTGTTAGTCGGGAGTTAGCTATATATGTTACCTTATCTATGTTTCATGAAAATCAGTCTAAGATGGCCGCCGTCACATAATGGCGGATAGCATATTATTTCACAACTGCCTCATCATTCATCAAAATCAAATATAAAAAGGCATCAAATGAAAAGGGTTCACTTGTAGAATAATGTACACATTCGGGATTTTTTTTTCTTAATTTTCAATTCATAAGAGCACCCTCTCTTGCATCTGCAGTAAAATTTTGTAAATAGCATACTGATCTAAGGACGTAACACATAATTACGGTCCGGAAGTAAAGTTCCGGGACTTTCCCGGATTTTCCGCCCAGCAGGCGACCCAGTGGTGCATTCTAATACAGACAACTACTCAGTTAACAATCTTTTACGAGTTTTGCATGAGACCTTTTGCAGTTTTTTCTGTTCAGAAACGCCATTTACTTTATTGAATTTCTATACCCAGTTGTGGTTGTAGAATATCATAAATATTTATCTAATTAGTATCCGCTTTTAACATAGACCTCCTCTCCAATGTAAGGGATATAGTTTCCCAGTAATTCCAAGCACGCCGCTCCAATGCGGTTTGACATGCTTCTATATAGGTATGATCATTTTCATTCTTTTCATATTCCGCTCCCGGGCTTTTTTTTTTGGAGGAAGGGAGGGTCGGCCGATTGGCGCAGTGGGCAGCGACCCTGCTTACTAAGTCTAAGGCCCTGGGTTCGATTCAGCAACTGGAAAATATTTGTGTGATGAACATGAATGTTTTTAGTGTCTGGGTGTTTGTCTGTATATTATGAGAATTTATGTATATTATTCATCAGTCATCTAAGTACTCATAACACAAGCTACGCTTACTTTGCTAGATGGCGTTGCGTGTATTTTCGTACTTACTATATTCATATTTTATCATTTTATATGTTCACCGCGCTGTTCCAATGCGGGTTGGTGGGCTTTAGGAGGTTGGGCTTTTATTTATATATTTAAGTAAACGATTTGTACGTTAAGAACGTAACAACTTTATTAAAAAACACCTCCGAATCTGTGATACAGTAAGAGCAGCCCAGTTGAGGTACCATTCCACAGGTTTGCGAGGCGACAAACGGTTGCTTGTGTTAGCTACCTTAACCACATATAAATAAATAAATAAATATACTACGACAATACACACATCGCCATGTAGCCCCAAAGTAAGCGTAGCTTGAGTTATGGGTACTAAGATACCTGATGAATATTTTTTTATGAGTACACGCAAATACTTTTAATATACAGATAAACACCCAGACACTGAAAAACATTCATGCTCATCACAGAAACATTTTCCAGTAGTGGGAATCAAACCCACGACCTTGGACTCAGAAAGCATGGTCGCTGCCCACTGCGTCACTTGGCAGTCTAAATGCATTGGCATTTTGTCATTATCTGTGGTATCGTGGTGAAATTATGTTATTATGCAGTAGTGTTGTGATACATCAGCGGTATTGCGACCTGCGTGCGAATGGCGAACCAGATTAGGACCTATTTAATTCAGTTTAAAATACAAGCCAAATAAGTTCACACGTATTTTTTTATCTGGCTAGCACTCCTCTAAAGTCTTAGCCTTTACTGTTCTCCACATAAATGGCACCATAGTATAAACCGCAAGAATTGTGCACATTTAATTTATAACGTGACGAAAAATTATGACGTGCACATTATTAATTTTAGTATTAATTCATCATCAACATCATATCAACCCATTACCGGCACACTACAGGGCACGGGTAGGTAACCAAACCCGCAATGAGAAGGGGTTAAGGCCGTAGTCCACCATGCTGACACATTGCGGATTGGTGGACTCCACACACCTTTGAGAATATTATCAACAACTCTCAGGCATGCAGGTTTCCTCATGATGTTTTCCTTCACCGTTGAAGCAAGTGATATTTTTATTACTTAAAACGCACCTAACTTAGAAAAGATAGAGGTGCATTGGAGCAGCGTGGTGGGCTTAAACCGTCTAGTCTCTACAAGAGGCAAGACCTGTGCCCAGCTGTGGGAAGTTAATATGCTGCGGATTATGGTGATGATGAATAAACTAGTTAGTATCTATAATATTATCTATACACTATTCCACATTATCTTTAGGGAAATCATATATATATTATTTTTTAAGTGTTTCTTTATTGTTTCAACTTGAATTTTATCTTTACTTTTTGTTTAATTTAATTCCAAGTTGTGTACACATACTTTGTGTTGTAGCTTAGAACAAAACATGTTATTATTTACATTTAAATCTACTTTTAGTTATTACCTGTTTTGTGTACCTAATAACAATAAATCATTATTTTATTTTATTTTTATAATTAATATCTACTACTAGAAGCGGTGATAGCCCAGTGGAGCTCGACATCACTCTCGGGGCCCGAGTTCGAACCCCAACAAGTACCTATAACTTTTCGGTGTGTGGAGTACACCAATCCGCACTGGGCCAGCTTTATTGTTTCAACTTTAATGTTATCTTTACTTTTTGTTTAATTTAATTCCAAGTACACATACTTTGGCCTGTAGCTTTGAACAAAACTTGTTATATTTAGATCTACTTTAAGTTATTACCTGTTTTGTGTACCTAATAACAATAAATCATTATTTTATTTTATATTTATAATTAATATCTACTACTAGAAGCGGTGATAGCCCAGTGGAGCTCGACATAACTCTCGGGGCCCGAGTTCGAACCCCAACAAGTACCTATAACTTTTCGGTGTGTGGAGTACACCAATCCGCACTGGGCCAGCGTGGTGGACTGCGGCCTAAACCCATCTCATTATGGGAGGAGACTCGTGCCCACTAGTGGGCCGGCAATGGGTTGCTATGATGATGATGAATATTCATGTAATAATAAACGATGCTAAACTTCTCCTACGTTGCCGTGCTTTAACAGAACAAGTTAGTTTTATCGCTTGTCAGAGGAATTTAATCGGGAGATCATTTTTGCCTTCTGCCTATGCTGTAGTGGATAGCCGGCCTTAGGCGTGTTGTCTCGCTCGCACACCCTGTGTAGTGTATTGCCGTCTCATCTCGTCAGTTGTTACGCTTTCAATCGATTCGTTTTCACATAAACGAGGTTTATTGCGACGGATTTATCCTTAGATGCTTTTACGTATATATAAAGTTGTCTTTATTTGTTAGTTATTTCATTCTAACTCCTTTGAGTAGTTTCTACAAAGATGACTTGATGACAAACATATAATGGTACGTATTTTTTTATTCTGCAAAAATAGGCGTTGACTGCAAACTCACCGGATTTAACCTGTTTCAAGTATGACAGTTTTAAGCTGTCAAGTAGTAATCGATTTCTACGCGTCTTCGTACCGAAACGCTAAATCGCTCGGCGGCACGTCTTTGTCTGTTATCTGTAGTGTGGTAACTGATGTCGGCTTATGAGGCTCCCATCTTACCAGATTAGAGAAATATCTGAAATTCTAAATTCCCAAGTTGACTCTGTCGTTGATGGGACTTACCAATTATAAGAACACAGCACTAACCAGCCAGGGACCTCTACGAAAATAATACCTACATACTTAGTGGGTAATCAACATACATACCAGTAGGTAAATAAATCGTTAATTCATTTACATTACTAATTTTTTCCAAACACAATATTTATCATTTTTTTACGAAGCCGATTCGTCATGTCAGCACAATATCAGGTTGCTGCCTGAATCGCCAGTTTGCTATTCTCGCGGCCTTCTTTCACCTTACTTCTGTGGGGAACCATTTTTTCAACCAATTTCCAACTAATTCATTCATACTCATACTTTATATAACCAGTAAATAAATGTAAACCAATATTAAATATATAGCCAAAGACCACAAAGAAGTTCATTATTAAATACCAGGTTTCGGCCACCAAATATAACTAACTAACTTAAAAGTTTTATCTAAATTACCTTTAGAGATATACCGGGAAGACTGTTAGCAGCCCGATTTCGTATAGCAGACAACAAATCCATATTTTGCATTCAAAAACCTACTCTTATTTCAATTTCTTTGGCAGATACAATTAGGTAATGCCAAATATTGGTTTGGACGATATTTGATGGCAGCATTCCGCAGTGGCTAGCTAAATTTGGTGTCAACTGAGAAACAGAATAAATAATAAATAAATAAATATACTACGACAATGCACACATCGCCATCTTGCCCCAAAGTAAGCGTAGCTTGTTTTATGGCTATTAAGCTGACAGATATATATTATTGTGAATAATATACATTATCACATCAACCCATTGTTGAAACATTACAGATCACGTGTCTCCTCCCACAATGAGGAGAGGTTAAGGACGTAGTCCACCACGCTGGCCAAGTGCGGTTTGGTGGACTCCTTTGAGAACATTATATCGGAACTCTCACGCATGAGTTTCCTCACGATGTTTTCTTTCACCTTTGAAGCAAGTGATATTTTAATTACTAAAACATAACTTGGTAAAGTTAGAGGTGCGTGCTTGGTTTCGAACTCGGCCCCCCGAAAGTGAAATCGATCGATCTTCCACCAAATGCCCTATCACCGCAAAAGTACCAATGATGAATAATATATATAAATACTTATATTAAACAGATAAACAGCCAGACACTGAAAAACATTCATGTTCATCACACAACCATTTACCAGTTGTGAGAATCGACAGCCTCGGAGTCAGAAAGCAGGGTCACTGCGCCAATCGGAAGTCAAATAATAAATGAATAGCCCTGGATGTTCACAAGGGAAAAACGAAAAAACCACGGACAATTTCGTTTGCACAAAAGCTAGTTGACAAATAAATCTTCAGTTTTACCTTCAGATACGTTCTTAAATAGCTACATTTAAAGCAGTCGTATTGACTGTATCGAGTCGAGGAGCCCCGGGGGCATTGGACGTTTTCCACTCGTTAGCACAGACCGTCGTACCCGGGATACCTGGGCGATGCAATGCCTGAGTATCGCAAGCAATAAGGATTAAATACTGTATAGAAGATGATATTGCGGAAGAACATAATATAAGCAATCATAAAGAATGTATAAACGTCATCATCATCAACCTTTTACCTCGTATCTCGGATTGCTATAATAAGTGTGTGATTAAGCTTAATAACTTAGACATTTTTCATGACAGTTACATTGAATTTAGACGAAAAGTAATAAATATTTGTTCTACTAATTAACCTGACTTACATTTTAGTTTATTAAGTTTAAGTTTAATTTTATTTATTACTTTTAAGACATCAATATTAATTATTTTAATCCGATTTAATTCATTTTTGTTTTGTTTTGTCTCCTAATAATTGATTAAGTTAATTTTTTTATTGTAATTTAGCTTTAAATATTTATACTTTTATACTTTTAAAGGTTTATATTAACTGACTAATAATTAATTGTAAATAATTTATAAGAATGACTTTTTTACATTTTAATGCATGCTGTGATAACCTGTAAATAGTTGAACATTTACTATGTGACTCATTCCAAAAAAAAAAAAAAGCATGTTTTAATGTATCTACTGTTGGTTGTCCTTTATAAATAAATAAATAAATAAATAAATAAACACGATTACCAGCCCACTACAGCGCACGCGTCTCCTCTAAGAAAGAGAAGGGTTTGGGCCGTAGTCTACCAACCTTCCCAAGTACCCATTGGTAGACTTGTGACAGTTCTCCTGACAGTTCTCCATAACGTTTTAAAAGGCGTGTGCCTTTCAAAACGTTATGGAGAACTGTCAGGCATGCTGGTTTCCTCATAATATTTTCCTTCACGGTTTAAGAAAGTAATAATTATTGTATTACTTGAATTAAGAACGTACATAACTCGGTAACGTTGGAGGTGCGTGCCGCGAATCGAACTCGGTCCCGAAACCCCGAAAGGGAGACTGAAGTTCTAACCGCTTTGCTTTCACCGCTATATTGATTGGTCTAGGTCTGCGCCAGAGAGGTCGTCGAAATTTTGATTGTCATTTACTATTCTTGCCATATTCATCATCATCATCATCATATCAACCCATTAGCGGCCAACTGCAGGGCACGGGTCTCCTCTCAGAAAGAAGGGGTTAAGGCCGTAATCCACCACGCTAGCCCAGTGCGGATTGATGAACTCCACACACCTTCGAGTACATTATCAACAACTCTCAGCCTCTCAGGCATGCAGGTTTCCTTACGATGTTTGTCTTCACCATTGAAGCAAGTGATATTTTAATAACTTAAAACGCACATAACTTAGAAAAGAGGTTAGAGGTACCTGGGTTCCGAACTCAGCCGCCTTAAAGTGAGGTCCTCCTACCCATAGCGCTATTATAGCTTTGGCATATTAATATTAGTAGTATTAAATAATATATATACACACTTTAATAATCTAATAATGTACATATTAATAAAATTGATTAATGTAATTGGTGAAGAAAGCCCTTTTTTGGCTTAACGAAAAGCCCTATGGTCTCCCCTGTCCTAAAGCAGGACCCAGGTCATGTAGGAGTCATATACCCTAACTAAAAACCACCACGGCATGTCTGTCTCGTTGGCTTTACTAGAACCCCGGGGAACCGGTTGTGTATACCCGAACGAGGGTTAGAAAACCCTAAGTATTGCCGGGGTCCTGGGATTAAACCTTATATAAGTCACATATTATTTTAAATTTGACTTATATACATTTTTAAATATTTAAATCAATTTAGGAACTGATTTTATTTTCCATCCTATCTATGGATATTATTGTGATAAATGCTCCTAAAAAGGGAAACCGCCATTTCCATATTATTTTTTGTTATATTTTTACTTTCAGTTTCAATTATTACAGTAAAATATTCTCCAAAGATTCCGTCAAACTGTAGAAAAGTTTGTTGACGGGATCGGGTCTCTTAATAACGTAATAATATGTTAAGATGCCAAAACTATTTCTACTTATAAATAGGTAAGTTGATAGTATATAAAAACAAATGATGTTTTGTTAATGGTGTCCTGATGGAGTAGCAAATGGTTACTTTAATAGCATTTACAAGTCCCTCCCAAAAACAACTCCACGTCATCCAGTAAAGTACCATATTATATTTTTAATATGCATGTCTCATGTATTGCTAATAGTAATTTTCGAGTACTCTCCAAAGAGATAAACAAACCTCAAGTGTTCACTGTTTTGTATGAAATATAATTTTAATGCACTGCAGACTCACTTGATTAATACTAAAGAAAATTGCTTCTGTAAGTTGCATTCCTTATAATATGAGCTTGTATATATGGTTAAAGATTTGCTTTATTTGCCATATTATTGAAGAGCTTACACGGAGAGTTTTCAATTAAAAACTGGGTGTGAAATATTATAGACATGACATAAAAACGCAAAGTACCTCATGTGTCTTTGACGGCCGAGTGGCGCAGTGGGCAGCGACCCTGCTTTCCGAGTCCAAGGCCGTGGGTTCGATTCCCACAACTGGAGAGTGTTTGTGTGATGAACATGAATGTTTTTCAGTGTCTGGGTGTTTATCTGTATATTATAAGTATTTATGTGTATTATATTCATAAAAAAAATATTCATCAGCTATCTCAGTACCCATAACACAAGCTACGCTTACTTTGGGGCTAGATGGCGATGTGTGTATTGTCGTAGTATATTTATATTTATGTGTAGACGTCTTAATAATTATTTATAGAAGCACTATAAACTGTAAGATTTTTTTATTTCCACTACAAGATAGCCCTCTACTGCAATCTCACCTGGTGGAAGATAATGAGAGAATGGTAGTCATACCCCTAATCGTTTTCTACGCGACATCGCACCGTTATCTCTAAGCGGCACGTCTTTGTCAAAGTCAGAATTAATAAATTCCCAAATTGTCCTGCCGGGAATCGAACCTAGGACCTTCTTATTAAATTAACAGCTCTCACCGTTGCGCCAGGGAGTTCGTCAAAATCTGGGGCCTCTATTTATAATGTTACTATAAAACTTAACCAAAACATTAACTCAACTAATTACTGTAAAGATCATGAAGAGTGGAAAGGTGCCAAAAATGCTGGCTGTATTTTCTCGCGGAATAGCCAGGCTGATTCTTTGTGTAAAAAATGACCCTGTCCCTTCTGCAACCAAATGATCCCTCATTAGGTGGCAGAAGAATCAATCAAAATCAAAGATAAAGTAAACGCCTTAAGTAAATGACGACCGCATAGTGTTATGGCAGAATTGATATTACAAAATAACAGGCGCTCATACATTTCGATAGTATACCTAATATAAAACTGATTTCATAGTATAAAACTGATTATGCATGGATATACCGAAAGCGCAGGAGAGAAGCTTTTATAACTAAAAGCTTCTTCTAATAAATAACTGAACGAAACCGTTCTGTTCCACTATGACACTTCATTGGAATGTTTCTTAATACCTGTGTAAGCTCCTTTGTTAAGCGTGTTGCAAATCTAAATTTACCTTCTTTGCTATATGTAGAAATATAGTACTTAAAAAGCAGGCTATAGAAATGTACATGCTTGCTTGTAAATGTATTCGTATGTAGAAACTCTCTACTATGTAATAATAAGTTTTGTGCTTAACATAAGGTTTATTATTTGACACAAATGTGCTCAATAGTAAAATTATTCCGAGCATTAACTCAAAGGAAACATAGTTCAGTAAAATATAAAGCGGGATAGGCATAATTAAACTTCCATTTAAAGGTGACACAAATATTTGAATTTGAATTGTTTCTGTTCTCAGATAAATAGGTACAATTGTCGTTTATATTCCTTTGCTATAATTACTTCATCACGATAAGGTATTTGTTAATCTTTATATTATTACGTGAACCAAAAACCTTGTAACCATTTTTATGAAAATTGTGTGGACGGACCAGTATGAATTTTCACAAACTTACAGTTTATAAGAGAATGATGCAGAACACTAATGTTATTACCTATATATACCAAGTATTCGATACATATATATATATATATATATATATATATACTCTTTTTTAATCATTCTTTGGATTATAAATTATTTGAATAAAAATAGGCAAATTGCCAATAGTGTCTGTGTCATGTACGCACTGGTATGCAGATTATGTCCCTATCCCTATCGTACTAAAATTATGAATTTCAATGTAAGTTTGTTTGATACGCTTTCACGCAAAAACTATTTAATCGAGCCTGACTGTGGTTGGAGATACAGAACGGAACTCCTCAGCGGACAGCAGCAAACCCCTCATTTAAGGCTTAGCGACACTGAATACTTTAATTTTATTAGATCTACAACTAAATTTAATGCCACATCAAAAAACAAAATCCAAAGCAGACGAAGTCGCGGGTAACAGCTATTAAAATTATAAAAATCTTAGTACGAGTTATAAAAACTTAAGGATAGGCTTTGTAAGAGTTATAAAAAGCCTACTCTTACGTTTTTATAATCCGTACTGTATTAATATAACTCATTTTATATCATCTGCATACTTTGTGCATACCGCTGAGTCTTTCATAGTAGAAGTCTTTGACAATAGAGCCTTAATACTGTTTAAACTTATTATTTAAATTAATTATGGTCGAACTATGACTACTGCGGGACCATTAGTTATAATAATGGTTTGATTGAAAACCTCACAGTTACTATGTTTGTGGTATCTGTGAGGAAATACGCATAAGTAGATCCTTATAAGAACCACAACAACAACATAACAACAAGGAGTAGATCGTAGATAGGCTGATTATGATGGTGAAAACTTATATTAGTATCTATGTCTTTGGAATTATGGAAAAAAAAAGTAAAATATGTTTGAAAACATTTTATTAAAACACTTAAAATCACCATTTTTTTTAAGTACACTTGACAAAATACTCTACGCGGCGTACGGTGTACACCGTAAAATATATAATATGGCAATACTTTGTAAAACGATTACATAAATATCTATATTATGTACAGACTTACAACTAAATATCATATTATATACAATTTCGAAAATATAAAAAAATTATATCATATAATACATCCTCATCCTAGCTGTAAAGATTATATTTTACTCAATGACGAATAAAATAAAGTGACGATGCAAACTAACATCTAATAATTATCTGACGTAAGAATTTATAGTATTTTTTAAGAAAAGGTGACAAAGAACGCAACGCTGCGCGCTTTTCCAAGGTGACAAACGGTTTAATTTTACGACTTCATTCTCACATCTCACTTCATCTTTACACCTAGAATAGGTACGTAGGTGTACTCTCATATCCTTACTGGCACAAAAGGTAAAGCTCTATTAGAATTCTATAGTTTCTATAGAGTTCACTATTAGCAATACAACAGTCATTATACAGCTGTAATAGGAATTCCTACTGTTTACCCTTCCTGCCAGTAGTTTATGTAATATATTTTTTTATTTAAACGTACGTATTTAAGGCACCAGTTTAGCACCAAATTTCTTTCATTTTTAATTCGTTCTATTGTTCCCCGTATTACCTAACTTAGGTAACACTTATCAACTTGCGATAACAATATTTTTTTAGCTCTGTCTAAATAAATATACCTATGTATGAAACCGTAGAATAATAAAACAGAACAACTGAACACTACTACTGAGATATGGTGATAACAAAAAAAATTACCCCGCTAAGTTTGTTGTTGGGTCTTCTTAGAACAAGGCGCACTTGGAACCCTCGTAGCTTTAGGTTTAAGTTGGCGAACGAAGTTATCACCATCCCCTTACATGTAAAACTTATATGTATAAACGCTTTATAAGTGCCTGCGATAGGCCTACATGAATAAAGAATAATGACTTATTGTGCCTTAACGCAAAGTGCACCAAACCTTGGTGTTAGTTTTCATATAAACCAAAGTCACATTCACGTTAGCGTAAGTTAGTAAGTCATTCTTTATGCGGATCTAAATGTCATTGTTTGACAACTCTATACAGACAGACTTGACAGATTTATTTAACTCCAAAGTTAAGTCTGTTGATCTTGATAATGGTCGACGCAAACAATATCGACTCAACACCGACTCAGCTTAAATTGAATCATTGAAAAATGAGCTCTATGTAACGTGAAATTAAGTATTTCTTATATCGTATTAACTTTTCAATATTCTTCGCCAGTAGTATACGACGAATGAACCACGTTTTACAACGCATTTTGCAACGCAACGAATTTTAGTCGACTTTGTGTTGAGTCGATATGGTATGCGATGGCCATTTGGTACACTAGAGGACACTGGGCTATTAAATGTTATAAATCACTGATACGAAACGTCCGTGTTAGCGTTAACCTGTCATTTTGAATGGCAAAACATTTTGATTTTAATCTTAACTGTACTATAGAAAGATTAGCATTTGCACTGCACTGATTGTGTCCACTAATACAATCAGTATCAGAGTCAGATAATAAACATTCAAAGTTAGGTAATAGGGGGTAAAGTTTCAGGTTTTCGTTCCGATATTGCGAAAGCTTACATGGATAAAGTCGCCTTCGACCTCAAAATTATAGAGTATAAATACTAAAAATAAATTAAAAACTGACCCAACGAATTTATGCTTGTTTCAGTAAAGAAAATAGTCACGACTTAATTACTCAAGATTTTCTTTTTTACAAAATCTTTAGTAATTGGTTGCGAAATAAAAACAGCTAGGAAACCTCACAAAGTCTTTTGAAATCTTGTTTTTTTTTACAATTAACTGGAAACTAAAACCTTTCTGTTTTTCCTTTTGTTTCCGCCTTACAACCTTTGTACTATTAAAAAATATTTACGTCGGCATCGGAAGATTTTTTTGAAAAACGAATGACTTTGATTTTAACTTAACTCTTCTCTTGCTTCTATATTCTGTAGAATTGATACTACCTCTTTCTATATATCGAAAATTACATAGAGCTATCGTAATTAAACTTAGCTTCATAGGCAAGCTTTCACTATCGTGACGAGGACTAAAACGTCGTATGTACACTGGTGTAACAAATATATAAATATAATATTAGCTACATACAATTTGTTATTAAGTTTCACGTAATATCACAATACATTTTATTTAATACAATATCAATTTATATTTTATTATTAAGGAGAATGCTCACTGTCCGTACAAAATAAACACAGCCCCACCCGTAAGGGACATATCTCAGTTATGTTGCTATTTTAAGTAAATAAATAAATAAATAAATAAATATACTACGACAATACACACATCGCCATCTAGCCCCAAAGTAAGCGCAGCTTGTGTTATGGGTACTAAGATGACTGATGAATATTTTTATGAATTATATAAACATAAATACTTAGAAAATACATATAAACACCCAGACACTGAAAAACACTTAATGCTCATCACACAAACATTTTCCAGTTGTGGGAATCGAACCCACGGCCTTGGACTCAGAAAGCAGGGTCGCTGCCCACTGCGCCAGTCGGCCGACAAAGTGTAACACAAATAGCTTACCTATAAACAGATTGCTTTGTATTTTTCTTCATTTTATCCACTTCCATTAGAAAAACCATCCAATTGAGATTGTTTTAGTATCAGGTTCTGATGATGGCGCTGAAGGTGAAGTCTTAATTAGGTGCATACCTATTTTTATACTTTATGAGCTAAGGCTTATTAAAATAAGTCGAAGCAAAATTAAGTTTATTTTCTAATCATTGATATTAAACATAAAAATTGCATATTTTTGTTGTACTTAAATTAGCAAAAAAACTGACCTAGTTGAGATGACTCCCTGTCGTGTCGGGTCTGGGTCTCAAATGAACAGTCTCCTTTGAAAACCACATCGAAAACAATTTTGTCTATTCTTATCGGCAGATAAGTAAATATAATGCTTTCTACAATTTCCGTTAAATTAAAGTTTTTTTTTTATCGACTTTATTTGTAATATTAAGACTTTATTTAATCAAAAGTGTCATAGAATTGTAAACCCCTATTGCGTGTATACAAACAACGTTATATGACAACGCATTGATAAATTAAATGTAATTAAAAGTCTATAGTGTGAGTTATCAAATAACTATTTGAAACAGTTAGTAGATTAGACCGGAATAGAGTTAACTTTGACACTTTCCAACAGTCACTTACAAATAACTTAAAACTTTTAAGACTAGGTGCCTATCGGTTTTAAAAGTCGAAATAATGATATGATTAGAAAATTAATCATAAAGATGTTTATCTACCTTCATTTCGCGTATAAAGTTTTGATATAGAATAGATTGAATATATCAAACATTTTAAGGCGTCGCATGTAAGTTGATATAACAAGGAATAAGTTATCTGCCGATAATAATACATAAATACGTTTAAAAAACAACACTTATTAAATGTATCACACTAGATTAATAACGTTACATAATATTTTATCTATTATTTTCAATACTGTTAAAATATTCATCACATTTTATTAAATTGTTTGCGTCCGAAAAAATGCAAATGCATATAAAGTTTTGAAGTCATTAGGAAGAATTATTTTACTTAAAACAATACAAACTTAACTATATGTACAATATGTATTTATTTTTAATAATTACTTAGAATACGAACTGAAATATCAAAACATTATAATTTTTGTAGTTCGGCAAAAGATTTCATAGTGCAGTAAGAACATAAAAAAATTGCAGATCTTTTTCAACAGTACATACAAATTAATTGATTTCGATTTGATTTTCAGTTTAGAAATAAGCGTCGACAAAATGTTAAGGAACTTTAATCTAAATTACTTATATAGATAAAAAAGACATCTATAAAAACTTGTGATGTAATCGTTATTGGTACTATCTACAGAAACACGTAAGGCACTGATTAAAAATTCTTAAAGTAGATATTTATTCTAACGAATAATACTGGGTAAGGGCATCATTCTGGCTCAGCGTTTCCTTTCCACGCAACACCTCTCTTTTGTGCTCTTTCTTAATACACTTCTCTACTATCTACAAGGGAATTCAGTCTATATTTGCAACCACTTTTCACTCTACTTTAATACTATCGGTTTATACATAAGGATTCTACGTATTTTGGGTCCATTTCGTCTATTTCCCTCCCCTTTGTTTCAGGAACGAAAAGAACGACAAATAGGAGACAAAGAACAGAAATTCCAGCATATAACCAGAATAGACCATACAACCCAATGTGATCTTGAAAATCTGCAGCAGTTTTGACATTAACGAATCCACAGAGGTGACTAAAACTCGTTGCTAGTGCACTTCCAGTACTTCTGTACTCCAATGGAAATAGTTCTCCGATCAGCAGAGATGATATAGGACTGATACCAAGGGAAAAGGCTATCGTGAACGTCAAAACGCAAAGTAATGGTATCCAGTCATATGATCCTGGCTCAACGTGCGTTAAATCCGTAGAATTCCTGAAGACGTCCTCATAATATGCATAAGAACCGAAACCGGCTAAAGCTATTGACATCATCACACCACTTATCATGAGCAAAGGCAGCCTCCCAACATGATCTATTAACATTCCAGACAAACATGAGGCGAGCAGCTGGACCACGCTTGTAGCGATCGCTCCCCCATGCGGATTCATCATTCTAAAAGTTTTCTTGAACATTGGCACAGCGTAGAAGTTAAAAACGTGCGCTCCAGTAAATCTTTGGAAGAACATGAGCCCGCAAGTGATGAGCACTGGTCGAGTTAGCCTTTTGGAAAGAAGAGCTTTGAACTTTCCAGTTTGTCCATCGTTGTAATGTTTGCTTGCTAGAATATTCGTTCTAATCGTTGCCAGTTCTTGGCGGATGTCTGCGTCGGGACCTCGAAGCCATTGAAGGGAATCGGCAGCTTCTTCTTCTTTTCCGCGAAGCAGAAGAGAAGAAGGCGTTTCAGGGATAAATAGAAGAGCTAGGAACAGTAAGACGGGAGCGGCAGCGACCACTAATGCGAGCTGATGCCAGTTTAAGTAAGCTCCTAGTGAAAAAGAGATGAGGATACCAATTTGGCTTAAGATCTTCAATACGGAGCTGAGGCAACCTCGGATTTCTGGTACTGCTATTTCTGTGACGTAAACCTGTGAACAAGAGAAAATCCCAATTAATGATGGTTGAGTGTGCACGTTGTTACACAAATGTCATATAGCAAATGATAATTTGCAAGTAAACTAATTTAAACTCTGGTTGCAAGCCAAAATTCTATTAAAAGAAATACTACACTACTGCCAAAGAAGAAATTTGGTATTTTGGAGCAGTTTTTTAATTCGTCAAGATTTTTGCTTTAGGTTATCATTTTGTTTTTATGAATAAAAAATAAATAATTGAAGAGGCTGATACAGTTTGATACATAAATCTTTATTCACCATGTCGAACCCGAAACTAATTTTATCGTTAATTTAAAAATACCGAAATATTGTATCTCTAGCTAATACTAACTGGCCGGTATGGAGCTTCGTATCCCATGTTGATTTTGTTTTATGTAACTAATGGCCGTTTTTACTACTTTACTTACAATGAACAAGGCAATGCCTAAATAAGTAACGCCTAATGCAAGGTAGATACCTAGGCCTACACATCCACATACATATATCCACCATTAACCAATAGGTGATAACTATTGGTAAACGTATCTAAACGTAGCTATGTAACCCACTCCCAGTTTATTTTGACATTTAATTAAGGTTGTTTTTTTAATTTTATAATAATTTTGCAAATTTGAAATAAATCGGTCTCCATGAACCAAATTGACACACTTTTTACAATATTTAGGCATCACACAGAATGTGATGCCTAAACTGACTGTATTGTTAACTAACATCTTGATATTGTAAAAACATTCTTGCAAATAAATGATTTTTATTATTATATTATTATTATCAAAGGTTTTCAATATTAATATTAAGTAGAGGATTCAACGAGACATTACCGATTTGCTTCTCGTTTGGCTTTCATGAGCAATGGTATTTTGTAAGTAAATAGTTATTTAGTTAAGATTGTTCTTATATAAAAGAAAAATCACAAGCAAGTTCATAAGGGTTAATAATTTTCTATCGCCTTATAAGTGGAATAACTTTTGCAATGTTTAATGGAATTCAAAAGATGAATTTGAAATTTTTGTCATATTACCCATAGTGCCCACGACCAATTACTCCAAAATCCATATCATGCAACAGACTGCTACAACGGCACAGGTTACGAAAGCAGCTAAAGGGCGTTATAAGTCACGTGAAGTGAACAAAGCAACGTTAGAGTACTGAATATGTATGGAGTGAAAGCGAATGACTTCACCTATTCAATGTTATTGTTTTTTTGTTTAAAAACTCTCCACTTAGTTAGTTAGTTATCTACTTAATTATTTTGACTTGAAGGAATAAAGAGTTATTTGCTATACTGCGATGTACCCTTTATTTATTATAAAGTCAACATCTCCTGAGGATTTTAAACTAAGATTTTCGAGGCAAATCAACCACCCCGGTACGTACCCGTCGAACTATATTTAAGAAATCTCCTGAGGATGCTCCGGGTTCGGAGCGAAACGTGCGCAGAGGGAACATTGCCGAAGATTTGTTTGGTGTTCAATATAAAGATTGAAAAAGATAAATTACACTACACAGATTCTCCTTGGATTGGAGATCAAACTCGGGGCCCCCGAAAGAAAGGCCGAAGTGTTAACCTGTCGACACTGTCGATGTTCACAATAGTATGTACTTGTTTTCGTCTCGACTAAATAAAATAACTTTTAATATAATTCAAACGGTACCAGTGCCGCTAATACTTATGATAATTTATTCGTTTTGTTCTGTCATGTCGTATAAATCTTGTTTCACACATAGGTGTCCATAAATCGTCACATTACTTAATGCATAGTAAAGACGAGTGCAAGTTTCTTGCCGACTCCTTCATGTAGTTTATGACTGTAGATTTAAAAGGCTATTTACCTCCTACTCTATTTAGCGGTGCGGTACGATGCCGCGTACAAGTTGTGTGTGTGTGTGTTTGTATGTGAGTGTGTGTGTGTGTGTGTGTTTGTGAGTGCATGTGTTTGTGTGTGTGTGTCTAGTATTTGTTAATTAATTTAAGTTTATTTTTTAGTTTGTATATAACTGTCATATCCCTAAAAGGTTAGCCCGCTATCATCTTTGACTTCACCATCGCCTTACCAGGTGAGATTGCATATAAGGGTAACTTGTAGCGTAATAAAATAGATTGAAAAAAAACCGCTATATCAGACGAGTTTTGTATCCAAGAGTGAGAGATACTGGTGATTTTGATGATATGGCTTGAAATAAAATAAATATGAAACTGATCACAAAAAAATGGATATACCTTCCTACAAAAGTGAAAGCCTTCGTATTCAGTAGGTAATTATTTTATCTATTACTATAGCTGGTTGCGACCTGCAGTAATCTGCATTAAGCGATGAGTAGTGCACAACTGGGGCACCAGTTTGCCATTGCGATTGTGTTTTATTGGCCGATCAATGGCAAAAAATAATTTAAAAAAACGTTTAATGCAAAAAAGTTCATGTTCAACAACATAATAATTTGAAAATATTCAAAAGAATAAATGTACGGTCTTCCATATATTGTTTATTGTGAAAAAAACTAATCGTGCGAAAAGTGAACACGACTTTAATCGGAACTCACGATTCACATTTCTTGGGGAAATCTATTATAAAGTGGTTTTGCAGGTTTTTTTAATTAAATTTGTTTTCACTTATACTTTTTATGTTATTAACCGCCAAATTATTATTAAACCAGACTATATCTGAACCAAATTAACACTCAAACAAAATCACATCTAAATACACAAAATAGTCATAAATTAAGATTACCCAAGACTAGAACTAAGTATGGCAGTAAAACTATACAGGTTGAGGGAGCACTACTATACAATAGTCTACCTAAACAGATTTTTCTGCGAGAAATCTTTTAATCATTTAAAAATAAACTTTAAAAAGCATTGTTTAAGTTTTTTATAAACGCGCTATCTTTTTTTTTACTGCTAAAGTTTAAGCTGCTAGTTTTGTATCACACTAACTAGATAATATATTACCACTCCTTTATGTTAATTTTTAATTTCTCATTTAGTTGAAACTGTTTCGTTTGAGAATAAATGTCTTTAAGCCAAAATTAGAAATTTGCCTGATTTGAGACTGATGATACTTATTGAACCCCAAAAAAGTGGTGGATCCTTACTATAAGGAACGCAGTACCCGGCAAAGCCCTGAACTTAATTTCTTACAAGGGTTCTAAGAAAACAGTACGCCACGATGAAGTAATTTCTATCTGCCGCACGAATGTATGAATAGGCGAAATGGCGCAAAAACTCGCGAGATATGGTGTTACTGTTACGGCGCGAGGGTCTTACACTCTTAGTACGAGGTCACGAAGCTCGCAAGTATCGATAGTTATTAACTCAACCAAATCAGATCAGGATGAGAAAACCAGGAGGCCACGAACAAAGGCCAAAGTCAAGAAATTGTGATTAAGAAAATGTTACTGTAATGGAAAATGTTTGTGTGAAGAGCATGAATGTTTTAGTGTCTTGGTGTTTATTTGGTGTGTATCTCTATGTATTTATGTAAATTATTCATAAAAATATTCATCAGTCATCTTAGTACCCATAACACACTACTTTGGGGCTAGATGGCGATGTGTGTATTGTCGTAGTATATTTATTTATTTATTTAATGAGGAATCTTATCCGAGTGCAATGATTATTTCTTCGTTTGTGAGTTTTACCGTACCGGTTGACTATTTATGAGAATTTGATTAAGAAGCAGACAGAATTACTTTGTAAACAATATTCTTTTTAACCTGTTTAATAAACTATAATTGGCTGCTTCCGAAACACAAACAAGCTACAATAGACAGCTCGCAATCATTGAATTAACTATTAGTGGTTAGCACTACCATTTGTTATTATTTTTGAAATCCTGTAAGTTAGTATCTAAAGGCTATAACGTGTTTGTGTTGTTGTGAATGTTTTTAAAGTTGTCAACTTAATTTTTTTTTCGCAACGCTTCTGCTAGATGAATAAGCAACTTCTAGTTTTAAAGCATTAGGCATTAGGTTCGTTTTGGTCTGACATTCAAATGTTTTGATATAACAATAGTATCGACAACGATGAGAAGTTTAATCTCATACTAAGGTAACCGTTCTCTATATAATCCATGTGACACACGGGTGTAGCCATCCGTTCTATTTATCCCCACATGTAAAAAAAAACTGGGTTATGTGGAGAAATGCCACTGAGTGGACTACCTCCATGAAATGAAGCTACTGCTCAGGTTTAATTGATGGTGATCATAATCATGATTTTTATAATGCCAATCTCACGTCGTCTTTAAAGACGTACCAATTCTTTATTTGAAAAAATATGGTGTAAACTGTAAATATATCAATCCACTCGTCAAAATATCTGTATAAATCTTATTTACAATTTACTAGCCCGCGACTTCGTCTGCGTTCGATTTTGTTATTCGATGTGGCATTAAATTTAGTTATAGTTTTAAAAAAAATTAAACTATTCAGTATCGCTTAGCCCTAAATGAGGGGTTTGCTTCTGTCCGTTAAGGAGTTCTGTCCTTTATCTCCAACCACAGTTTGTGCAAAATTAAACACATATTATAACCTCTATAGTACAAAAATAATTATTTAAATCGGATATAATTTGTCGGAATTATGGTGTAAAATCGTCAAACACTTTCATCCCCTCTCCCAAAGGAACCGAGCATAATTTAGGGATAAAATTATTTATTACTTGTAACACTTCCAAGAATATGTCTACAAAGTTTCATGAGGATCGGTTAAGTAAAAATCTAAAATCTTATTTTCAATTTTGCCTTTAAAACATACATATAAAGTTATATAATTTTGTCCAAACTCTGCGACCGTGTATATGGATTTGTTTTTTAACGTTTTACCATGTTCATACAGTTTCTAATTACCATTCCCTGTCAATAGTAATGTATGTGTGAATGTGTTATTTCTCACATCTCCATAACGCCATAAAGCCAAGCTATTGACTGCTCTTCGATGTTTTTCCAGGATTCCCAAGATTATAGTGTTTTAATAGAGATAAAATAACATAGTAAAATAATATAGTTATATATTATGTTTATATATTGGTGTAATGTTTATATCTTATT
Organism: Pararge aegeria; assembly: GCF_905163445.1. Lineage (NCBI taxonomy): Eukaryota > Metazoa > Arthropoda > Insecta > Lepidoptera > Nymphalidae > Pararge > Pararge aegeria. Next base: position 20,348,678 of record NC_053180.1, on the reverse strand, counting down.
TATTGCACAACCTACCTCTTTTCTATGTTTTCTTCTTTTACGCCTTTGGTTGGCTTGGAAAAATCGCTATGTAGCGATAAAGCAACCAAATTATACTCTCTTGCTCTATGTTTATATCACTGTCTTTTTTCTTTGGTGTACAATAAAAGTGTGTTCATTCATTCATTCATTCATATAAATAATTAATTTAAAAAAACCCCGATTCTCAATATAATGTACTAGTAGGATAATGTACCTAAAATTATCCTACTAGTCTAGCCCTTTCATTTGACACCCATATTGGAAATAGAGTTGTGAAAAAAATTATTTCGCCATTTTGTTGTAGACGCCATCTTGGATTTTCAATTTGTCAAAGTTTATGGAGCTCTACTAGAAGAGCACTATAAGTATTACAGTTCAATGTACCTAAGAAACCGATTAAAGGCATAAATCCCATAAACTGGAATACCCCTTCAAGATGTTTGCGCTACATTCATAAACAGCAACAAAACTGTACCGTGCACTTTTATACGTTCGTAAAAGCACTGCCTATCATTCTTTCTTTGACTAGTATTGGATTTTTGAAATATTACAACATATGCCTTATTTACGGTAATACTACACTTACTGGTAACATAAATACTCTCTAGGTACCCGGGTTTAAATATCCCTTCATTTTGGTAAAAGTCTTGTTCTCCATTAAACTAGAGTCTAGTTTAAATGAAGTATAATAATACACTAGTTGACCCGTGCAACTTTGTCTGCAACAAATCGGTTATTACCAGAAAACGTGAACAAAATGATAATTTCTAAAAATGAATACTAGCTAGATCGAGATATCACACCCTGTATACTAAATTTCATGAAAATCGTTGGAGCCGATTCCGAGATTCCAATTATGTATATATATACAAGAATTGCTCGTTTAAAAATATAAGATAAATCAAATAAATTAAAACGAAATGTCTTTCAAAAGGTGTTCAAAACACAAAAAACACGAGACAGTAATACACAGTATTGTAGAGCAAAAGAGTAGTATAAAGGTGTCTCACTCATTGTTCACTCAGATATTATACGACGTGTAAATGAAAACCGAAATAATACTTCACAGGCTTTAGAGGTACATTATGTACTGTCTCTAAGACTTATCTGTGAAACCGAAAAAATAATAGTTTTTGAGTAAACCACTTTTACTGATAGAAATCAGGTACATCTAACAAAAATCACATACAATTTTTATTTTATTTATTTGCTTCACGCCACTCCGGTCACTTTATTAAGTACGCGTCTCGTAGCGTAGGTACTTTGCGCGTGTCGGTCTTTTATGTTCAATCACTTAGAATATTTTGAATTCGTTTGTACGGATAGATATGCTTTTTTTGAATTATTATTTTTTCAGGGTAATTCCTTAAATAATAATAATAATACGCGAACGATATTAACAGAGTAAAATAAAAAAATCCCCGGATTAAGTAATTCTGTATTTTATTCCATCGGCGTAACAATATAATTACAATAAAATAAAAATTAAAAATAACTACAATATACTAACTAGATGCAAAAAAAAACCCGGTGTTTCGTAATTTTAACACAGCTATTGACGCAAGCGGGTCTAAAGGGAGTGAACATAAGTAAATTCAAAGTACAACCAGACCTGTCAAATGCCAATTTAAATGAACAATAATTTTCATAGTAACAACAAACTGGCTCATTTAATACCGGGTTGGTTAAAATAATGTTAAAGTACGACTAACCGGTAGGTATATGTCAAAACATAGACATGTGCAACAAACCAACAATTTAATTTGTATAAAATTGTAAAGGTACCTTAATGTAACGTAAATATTAACAAGCTAAAAAGGTCTCGAACACCTGTGACCTAATTTTAAGGCCAACTCTTAAAAACATAATTATTATTGTTTGGCACATTACCTACATCAGCCTTAAGCATATTTAACTCTCTCTCTGGCGCAGTTGTCAGCGCTGCGGTTTGAAAATTTATAATTGTTACTGGTTTGGTAGGATGGTCGTGCTTAGGCCGTGGCAAGTGACCCTACCGACAAGGACGTGTCGCTAAGCAATTCAGTATTACGGTGCGATGTCGCTTAGAAATCGATTAGGGGTATGACTCCAGTCCCTGGTTAGCCTGCTACCATCTTAGACTGCATGATCAACGACCATCAAGTGGAAATGATGATGATGATTTCCACTTGTACGCTAATGGTCGGGGAATAGATAGAGCTGTGGGAAACGATACAATGTTATCCCTTCCCGGGGAGAAAAATAAAACCATACCTGCGTGATCATGGTGATGCAGCAGACAAGCATCCCTCCACAGAATGAGGTGACGGAGATCATGTCGACGCTGGTGGACAGTGCGGTGGCCAGCCAAGCCAGCGTGTAGGGCAGGGCGGTCGCCAGCAGGATCGTTCGGCGTCCCAGACGCATCGCCAAGCCTCCGAGGATGCCGCCGATCAGAGCCCCTGCAAGCAATTGATATATTTGTTATAGTTATAACTGACCGGAAAATCCCACCTTGCACACATTTTTCATTCGACCGCCTTTTTGGTTTCGCGATTCATGAACGAACTATCTTCAACGTTGATCCAAAATGTAAATATTAAAAACATTAAGCGTAAACTCAAAGAACACTTTTTAGCGAAGTTAGTTGGCTGACTCTTTTGTATCTCGTATAGTTTATATTCATTTGTTTTGGTAGTTACTACTATTAAAATTTACAGGCTTACTTAGTTCCTATCGTTTTACAATGTAGCAGTATGTCTGTCTCACAGCTGGTTTTATTATTTTAATTAACACCTAAGGTAATCGTTGCAGATAGGCACCGAGGACAAACCTCTGCGGTTTTTTCGGTGCTTTTGTACAAATGTAATTGTTTTATTTGATAAATAAATAAAAAAAAAACAAAAACTTAGATGCCATGTCAATACCATCGCCTAGAAATTGAGCAACACTCGCAGGGCATGCAAGAAACATTGCAAAATGCTCCAAAAATAAATACTGCCCTGTGTCCATCAGACTGAGGCGTTAAGTTTCAGACCGGAATACAACTTTTCGTGAACTCATGATCGACACTCATATTAAATACTAGCTGATGTCCGCGACTTCGTCTCCGTTTGATTTTGTTTTTTGATGTGGCATTAACTTAGTTGTAGTCCTAAAAAATTAGGGGTTTGCTGCTGTCCGCTGAGGAGTTCTGTCCTCTATCTCCAACCACAGTTTGTTGGGTGTTCAAAGTTTCACGAGGATCGGTTAAGTAGTTTTTGCGTGAAAGCGTAACAAACAAACTTACATTGACATTTATAATATTAGTAGGGATTGTACTTAATAAATTCTTGTTTCATGTAAGTGACGTGTGTTTACGTCGGTAGTACTTCCTCGGACGAGCACTGTCACAAATAATTTACCTAACTTTACTTTACCTTTTATTAAAATTATAAATAAACGTGCCATAACGTCGGAATATTTAAACAGTATTATGCCACATATTAATAAGTCTCCTGAGAAAGTGGTTGTCCAAATATTAAATTCCTAGGTCCACCTGTTAAGCTGTAGTCTGTCAGGCAGGCAGTCATAAATAAATAAATAAATATACTACGACAATGCACACATCGCCATCGAGCCCCAAAGTAAGCGTAGCTTGTATTATGGGTACTAAGATGACTGTTGAATATTTTTATGAATAGTATACATAAATACTGACTCTGAAAAACATGCATGCTCATCACACAAACATTTTCCAGTTGCGGGAATCGAACCCACAGCTTTGGACTCCGAAAGCAGGGTCGCTGCCCACTGCGACAATCGGCCGTCATAGTTATAGTATTTTTTAGAGGTTTGAAAAGCAGAAAATCAACGAAATATTCGCTATTATTCCAATTATCTTACACCCAACCATTGGCTAAAATATTGAACGTAAATATTTACTAGATCACTCATTCGTATCATAATATTTGCAAACAAACAGACACCCGTGTTTACCCGATCGCAGCCAAATTTCTCGTATCGACACACAGGGCGCCACTGGTGGTTTATTACAGGAGTAAATAAAGTGGTGTGTTCGAATGAATGTTTATGTCGCAGGGTAACGGTAAAACCTGGATATAGATATTTCGAAATTCGACGATATTTCTGGAGAGAAAATTAATAATTATAAATTTTATCAGGTCTGGGCTTCGGCCGCGGCTAGTTACCACCTGGCCATAGAAAGTGTGAAATCAACGCCCATAAACAGAAAAAACTTCACAGGGAATGTACGGAACATTATCATCATACCAACCTATTACCGGCCCACTACAGGGTACGGGTCTCCTCCCACAGTGAGAAGGGCTTCACCACACTGGCCAAGCGCGGATTGGTGGAATCCATTCACCTTTGAGAACATTATGGAGAACTATTAAGCATGCAAGTTTCCACACAATGTTTCCCTTCCCCGTTGAAGCAAGTGATATTTCAATTGCTAAAAATACATAACTAAGAAAATTTAGAGGTGCGTTCGAACTCGCTCTCTCGGACGTGAAGTCATACTCCCACCCACTGGGTTATCACCGCTTATTGCACGCTTAATGCACGGATAATGTCATACAAAAATGCCGCCTCGTGTCTGTCAATCTGAGGCGTAGGTGCTATTAAACCTCAATTGCTGTTGTATACCAGCAACCACGCGCTTCAGATCGAAAGGCAGCATTGCTGCTTGACGGCAGAAATAAGCATGAAGGTAGATATGTTTTACTTCTCCGGACGAGGTATACCACAAAACGCTCTACTGTTATTGTGAAAGAGATTTAGCTACTTTTCAATACTGTGGCCAATATTTGCTATAGATTGTATACTGTGGCCAATATTTGGCATAGAATGTGCACTGCCCAATATATGTATCGGGGCCAAGTCTGGTGCCGGAGATTAAACTCGGTCTCATCAAAACGCAGGCCTGACTTTAGATTTAACCTCTCCACTATCACCGCGTTTGTCTAACTAAACCGTTGGTATATTTACTAAGTTTTGTAGCACAATTAAGTCAATTTATATTTTAATTAATAATAGCTGTTGCCCGCGATCTAGTGGTACTACCGCGTGCCACTACCGTGGTTATTATGGTTTTTAAAGAATCCCGTGGGAACCATTTGTCTTTAATGATGTACGAAGCCGAAAGCCTTGCTCATGTGTAAAAGGAAGATAGTACTCGCTTCTTTTTATTAAGACATTGTGTCACATCTTTAATTAGGTTAAAGCAAGCTAGAGAAGTAAAGCACCTTTTTCTAAAATCAAAACGTTCTTTGCATAAAATGTCATGTGTAGATATTAAATTTAAGATTCTTGATAGCATTGCTTTTTCAAATATTTAATCAAATACGGGACCTAATGTTACTGGTCTATAATTAGTTAGTAACTCTAATTATTCTCAATTTTGTCTCCTTTTTATAAAGAGGCCTTACTAATGAAATTATTTGTTTACTTGGAAAACAGCCGTGCACGTTCGGTACATTCGTGATATAGCTTAAGATGTCCGATATATATGGAGCTACTCTTTTAAGTTAAGGTCTAAATAAGGACAAAAAATAAACGCATTTTTGCTTTTATAATTAGTATGAATTACAATTCTAGCCTTTTAATTAATGTCCAAATTTTATCATATCCCAGCAACATTTGAAACGCCACTTCGCTTTTGAAACGGGACGCAGACAAAAATAAACGCACGACAGTGTATTTGTGTATATTCTCGTTTTATAGTTCGTGAACAATTTTTAGGCATGTATCGCGTCTTGAAGTAGTCTAGTCGGTGGAATGTGGGTAGATGAAAAGGATGTGCGTAAAACAGTAGCGAGTTTTATTTTGCATATTTGTGCGGATAATTTATGAGGGTTTCGTTGATTTCCCTTGCGAATTTTTGAGCGCTGTGGTCTTATACGTGGGAGGTTCACGGTTCGATCCTCGATATAGCCAATTAAGCATTTTTAAATGCTAAATTATCTCCAGTCTGGGCTCGTGTACGATTTCGACCGCTGCTGGTTACAACCGGACCGACAGAGACATTATCATATCAACTCATTACTGGCCTACTACAGGGCACGGGTCTCCTCCCACAACGAGAAGGGCCAAGGCCGTAGTCCATCGCGGTGGGCCAGTGCAGATTGGTGGGCAGAAACATGACATCAAGCAATTCAGCGTTCTGGTGTGATGCCGCTTAGCAACCGATTTTATTTGAACATAGCCACTGCCATATGCCTAACAGGTAACCCCCAGTACTGCATCGTCACTTATTTAAGATTGCAGTCGAGAACTAACCTGTAGCAGAATCTTATCTGCAATAATTTAAACATTAAAAGTAAGAATAAACTTACAGTGCAATATACTAGGTTACATGAAATTCATAATTCGTTTAAAGGAAATTGCATACAATTCTATAATAAACTACCAATTGACATCTTGGAGATGTCTCTTAAAAAGTTCAAAGTTCGTATTAAACGTAAGCTTATAGAAAAGTCCTATTATAGTATAAAGGACTACGTAATCGATAAAAAAGCTTGGTTGTAAATTATTGCTCTAACCAGGTTGCTCTTCTAATAATTTAAAATGACATTGTGAGATGGTGATAACAAAAAAAAAACACCCGGCTAAGTTTGTTGTGGGCTTCTTCTTAGACCAGGACGGGTTTGGAACCTGCTTTAGTTTTAAGTTTACGAATGTGGTTATCGCCATCATCTCACTACCGTGTAATTCTTATGTACGCATCAAAAGTGCCACCTATGGGCCTACTTGAATAAAGATATTTTTAACTTTGAATATAAAAACATACTAAATAAACAATATCAGTTTCTTTTTTGCATGCAATGAAACACGTCATACAAATTGCTGTCCTGTTAAACCTAATGAGCCTTATATTATACCGGTAACCACGCCCTACGCGCTATGGAGCTATGTTGGGAGTCTCTTTTCAGGATAAAATTCACAACGACGAAATCCGTAGCATAACCAAGGTCACCGACAAATCAAAGGATAAACTGCTGAAGTGGCAGTGGGTGGGTCATGTCTGTCGTAGTACCGATGGCCGTTGGGATAGACATGTTCTGGAGTGGAGACCGCGTATCGGTAAGCGCAGTGTGGGATGACCTCCAGGACAGATGACCTTAAAAATGTGGCTGGAAGCGGCCGGATGAGAAAACCGGAAGACCGTGTGTAGTGGCGCGCTTTTGGAAATGCCTATTTTTAGAAGTGGACGCTTGAGGGCTGTTGATGACGATGATGATAAAAACCACGCCCTTAAGGCCTAATTCACGGAATAAATAAGCTGCCCCGGACGAGCTCTGTCACAGAGAGCATTACTACTACTAAAAGACGTACCGGAAATCGATCATAAATAGACCAGATGCGAAAAGCTTCGCGAATGATTTCTGGATAATTGACTAAAATAGTGGATTCTAAATAAAAAATATATGTCTACTGATATCTACCACCTTATCTGTTATTTTTATCTGTCATCTAATGCCGGTTCAGTAAATGATCAAAGTATTTTCAATTTACTTTACGTTTTGTTCAAATCAAATTATTTCCTGCGTCTATTTACTGATTTAAAACTTCCCCAATTCAGCCTTGATTTCGGACAGAATATTTGAGCTACATATAGAACACACGTGAAGACCAAATACTCTTAGTAACGGCGCTAAAGTCTTAAATTATTAACAGAATGCGTTCATCCGTTGTATTTTATTTTTCAATTTGTTTTCAAAGATGTTTATTTAAAGAAAATACTCCAGTTACCGAAGTATCTCAGAACTGACTCATTGCCCACAACAGTTATATCGGAATGCGATCGATCAGGGTAACAGATTGGATTCCAAATTTAAACGATCGTAAATCGCTTCATTTATATTTATTTGGATCTTTATGGATTCTCACTGGCCGCAGCGTTACTATGGATTTACTGAGTACCGTTTGTATTCAATTAGTCAAATCAGCGGTGATTAACGCCCGAAGTTCAATCTAATCCAAAATCTTCAGGTAACAAATTGAATTAAGTTGTATTTCTACAGGGAAGAGTAGGTTATGGATCAAATAGCCTATGACAATCCACTGCTGTACTAAATGCCATTCCGCACTGGAAGCTTTGCCTATAATCACCACGCTGGGTAGACGGGATGGTGATCACAGTAGATGGTAGTATCATACATGCTCTCCGTTTTTGGTGGTAACAAGGTGGGGTGTTGAAAACTTTATTCTGATCTGCCGTCACCACACGGCACAGACGGATAGCAGTACGAATTTCAATCTGCTATGTAAAGATTTAGAATTATTTAGATTGATTATTAATTTCGTAACGAGATCTTGGATACGATGGCAAAATATTGTTAAGGATTCGTGTTTTCTGACAAAAAGTTCTCAGTTTCAGCCCGGAGTTATGGAATTTTTAATTTCCAGCCCCGCGGTTTGTATAGCATGTCAAACAGTCCGCGGCATTCCTGGTTGTTGCTACAAATATGTAAAAATTGGTTAAACTCGCCAACCCATAGTGGAGAAGCGTGAAGGGTCGGTGCCCTAAATCTCTCTTTCCTATGAAATAGTTGATATCCCAAGAAGTGGTACGAGTACATTAATATATACAACACACTTAGTCGTTCTTTATCTGTGAAGCTTAGGTTAGTTTCGGTGGTATTCAAAGTGTGATTCTATTGTATCTAAACTCAAAAAGGTATAGTAACGTAATTTCCGCACCGACTATAACTCAAACAACATCTTTAAAGTGACTATCGTTGTCGCCCAATCTATCGCACTATCGGTCGTGCTAACCTATAAAAAAGGACTGCTGTTCTAAGGCATATCGTTCAAGCGACTATAGTTTTGGCGACTATCGAGCAAGTTGTACGGCTAGCATAAATCTCAGTTTCAATCGTACTTTTTTTGTTTTGTTACGCCGGTGGTTACGAAAATAAGGCGGGTCGGTAGTACTGATTTATACGTTTCGCGAATCCCCCGAGAGGGGAAATGAAGGATTTAAAACAAAGGTTTGGGTTATTTATACGGGACCACCTTGAAATTGTTTAAAATCTTAAATTCTTGTTAAAACTTAACGCGTAAGTTTAAGGTGTGATTTTGTTTTATTTATTTATTTGCACACTACAAGTCAAAAAATACAGATAGGAGCAGTATACGAAAGGCGGTTTTATGGCTTAGTAGCGAACCCTGACTGGCAACTTTAGGATCAGGAAAGCATGAGGACAACATACTGCAGATTGTGCATAGATAAATTAATACATACATAGTACGAATAACTACATACGTACCACCACCACACAACCACTTAGAGAGTTGATGTTCGGATGGACAGTAGCTGTTAAAGAGATTTAAAGGGTCTAAAGGGAACAGTGAACAGTTGGGGGCGATCGCGTAGCTTGCCAACACGTTTAGCATGGATATTAAATATTAACAAGAGATTCTTTCTCCACGGCGAAAGGACAAAATGAAAAATCTTCTGTTACAGTTATATCCACTCTCCGAATATGGACGCAAATACATACACGTGTATTATTATTTGCCGTCCATCAGTATGCTAGCAAATAGTTATAATATATATGTTTTATAAAACTCGAGTTTCAACTCGAAAAGCGATTGGTGGTATTTGAAATAAAGGGAAGGAAAGGAAAGAATATACCCAATAATTCTTAGATACCGCTCACTATTGCGTTGTTCTGAAAGCGGTTTTTTTAGACATTTTTATGAAAAGGTAATGCGATGAGGATATTCCAATTTATATTAAGAGAGCAACCAGTTTTTTCTTTCGGTTCTACATGTTTTAAGAAGAAAGTTTCGCAGTACGATAAGTATTTTATGTCAATCATATGAGCAGTGCGGTCTGATCCCGTGTACACACCACATTATATGTATACATCTCATTTCGGACGGCATTCCTAAACAAAACACTCTACACATTTCGTAAGTTTTTGTGTAAATGTTAGAATTTCATTTGAAGCAATTACCGCCGCTACAAAGGGTCATGTACTCACGTAATGGACACGTCTATATAACGTTCAATGTTTAGCGTGTTTTTATTTAGATAGCAGAGAAAGTTGACATTTTGAATTTTTATAATTTTGTAGCGGCCGCGTTATCAATGAATATTTTGGCCTTCCCGTCCGCCATTTCTTTTATACAGGGTAACTTTCGAACCTTAGCACATAGGCTTCCCCGATCCTGTAATAATGTACGGTTCGCATGGGATAGATTTGATTTGTTTTGCACAGAGTAAGAGATCGACATGTTTTGCGTAGTGATTGTTCAGAATATCACAGGCATTAACATCTAAATTTCCACGTTAAAGAAGTCGTGAGTAGCATTGAAATTAAACTCTTTTCCATTTTCGATTTCCGCCACGGTATAATATACTGAGAGAAAGTGCACTCTTTTCCCTCACTTTCATAGTCTTATTGGGACAATACAAGACCGGAATGAGATAAGACGCAGGACCAAAAAATACCTGAAACCTAAAATTATAAACGTAAAAGTTTGTGAGGATTTATGGATAAAAGAATGCTAGTCATCCCGCCAAAAATATTTTATATCTTAAACTAATAATCATAATATTATCTTTGTGTGACAAAAATAAAAAAGGTAGGTAGGTATATTAAAAATGTTTAAATAAAAAGCAGGCGTTACTTTGCGGAATTCCATGATATATATTGAAAATTAAGCTTAATTTGCTATACTCTGCGAAAAGCAGGAAAATATGTAGGGTGTAATTTATAATTTCCTCAATCTTTATACTTCATATCCAATAGATTTTCGGCAATGTACCCTCTACGCACGTTCGCTCAAAAACCGGAGCATCCTAAGGAGATGTTGACTTTAAATGAATAAGGGGCTGGGCAGCTTTTGGTAAACTGCGTCAAGTCTTCGATTCGCCGATACCCGAATGCCTAATGACGAAAGTGTTTAACGAGTGTGCCCTGCCTGTAATGAATGTGGAGCCGAGACGTGAACACTGACAGTCGACCTGATCCACAAATTTATAGTCGCGCAACGCGCTATGGAGCGAGCTATGTTGGGAGTCTCTCTTCGGGATAGAATTTGCAACAACGAAGTCCGTTGAAGAACCAAGGTCACCGACATAGCTCAAAGGATCAGCAAGTTAACAGATGCCGCTGGACAGATGACCTTAAAAAGGTGGCTGGAAGCGGCTGGATGAGAGAGGCGGAGGACCGTGTGTGGTGGCGCGCTCTTGGAAAGGCCTATGTTCAGCAGTGGACACTTGTAGGCTGTTGATGTTGATGATGACATGAATTACAGGCAGATGTGGCTTAACACCCACGTTTAAGGTTGATGGACACAGGGCACGTCACGTTGCAGGACGTGTTCCTTGCATGCCCTGCGAAATGTTGCCCTATTTATGATTTCCCACTTGGCATCGATAAACATATCACAGAGTAAGTAAGGATATCATTTTGTACACATAAACACATAAATTTAAACATATTTGAGATATAATATTACTAAGTTAATGCTCAGTAAGTTCGTATCAAACTTAATTTACATAATTGTTAAAGACTTAGATACTGTCACTGCAACTTTGTATGCTAATATCTTTATAGCCGTTCAGCATCGTTGCTAATAAAGCGTACAATATAATACCTTCTTGATTACTAACGGGAGAGTACACGTTCGATCTTTATTTTTTATTAAAATTAAAGAAAATTCAAACTTCGTTTATTTTAAGTGGCCCTAGTTTATAAGCACTTTTGACACGTCAAGTCAGTATGTATGTAGTGACTCTACTTTATAACTAGTTTTTTGCGATCAAGATTAAAATACTAGCTGTTCCCCGCAGTTTTACTCGCATTTACTATGGATCGTAACGCAATATTAGGGTCACGTGATAGCTTAATCATAGACGTAAAGTCTCTTTCTGTACGTATTTCATTTTATCACTGTCTCCCAAGCTCATACAAATAACATTATGTAAAAAGCACGGCATAATTGCGTAATAATTGTTTTCATTTTTATTCTACGAACTGCGCCCGGCGTGGTTAACAAGTCGTATGCTAGCTTTGCTAGGACGGACGTTAAACGTTAAACGGTAAACAAACCTTTCCAAACAATTACAAAAAGTATTCCGTGTAACTTTCCGTCCTTTCAACTAACTCTATACCAAAAATTAAGTCAATTGATTACTTAGTTAGGTCGTGAAGGAAGGACAAACAAACAAACTCAATTTTCCTTTTTTCGTTGTATGCCTGACAATGACGATTGCAAATCACCTTTAATTTGTTCGTCATAAATGCTCATTTGAAATTTGTAAGTTATGGGTATATATATATATATATCCACGATTTTTTTAAGATTCATTTCATCGATCATTTAGTCATCTTAGCTCTTAGGCCGGAATAGGATAAAAAGTATTAAAATATAACATTCATAAAAAAAAATTATCCGCGGTATGAAGTTCGCCGGGACAGCTAGTTATAGATATAAGAGTTTTCTAATGGTGAATACTCTATGGTTGTCATAGATTGCCCAATGTATCAGGCCCTTAAGATAGTCACGCTAAATAAAAGGGGATCGCAAACATGCGAGTTTACAGTCAATTCCGCTGAACTAACATGTGGGAATATGTAATGCTAATATCGTAAAGTTCACTATTTGTTGCCAGCTTCTGAGAAACCCATAAATCTTGTATAAGGTTGAACGGTATAAGTTATTATTCAGTATCCTATAACTCAGTAAATTATGGAGAACTCTCAGGCATGCAGGTTTCCTCAAGATATTTTTCATCCCCTCTATCGGAATTTGCTACCGGGGATCGAAATTGGTCCCCTTGAAACTGAATCCGACGCGACGTCGTAACCTCTAGGCTATCTATGACCGGTGCTTTCACTCTATACTTATAATGTGGCAGGTCTGGTAGCGGATGGTAGCCTAAACCAACCAGACCTGAGAAAATTATGAAATTATAAAATTTCCTTGCTCGTGCGGCAAGGGAAATTTTAGCTAGCATGTGCTGGAGATAATTATATCCCCGGGGAAAGAATAAAAAATTATCTTCTCCCTCAGCTTTATCAACTTTCCGGGCATTGGCGCACAAGTGGAAATAATATCCAAATAATATATGTTTCATAACAAACGGGGGTAAACTTCTCCTATTCCATGTTCCCGTGGACACGTTAATTATATCCCCCGTAAGGGGATATCATTTTTGTCTCCCGCCAGTGCTATCCCTCCTGGGGATAGAACCCGGGATCTCCCCCATAAGGAATTCAGCGCTGCCAAATGGAAGTCAACACAGACTCACAAAGAGTTAAGAAAAGTACACACTATTAATTCCTGTAGTTTAATACCTACTTGATCGCTCGACCTTAGATAGACGCGCAGAGAGGGAATGCAAACGGGCGAGTTTACAGGCAATGCCGCGTAACTACAGTATGAGAATATGTAGTCAATGTGAAATTATCGTAAAATTCACTATTTACTGCCGCTTCCAAGGAACACATAAATCTTGTATAGGGTTGAACGCGCTGCGAATCAATAAGAAGCTAAACAGAACAGACATCCATTTTTTTCTTGTTTTCTGAAATCTACTGTTTAAACTGAGCTATTTAAAAATAATAATTTTGATTGGTATATATCATATACTCTACGCTTCATGACTTATACGCCAGCTAGTGGCAAGTAGTAGCTAGTGGCAAACTGTTTAATATTTATTCACTTTTCTATTCACAACGGATCAATTGTGAATATAAAAGTGAATAAATATACAACAGTTTTAAAAAAAATATTTTAAATTGTATCCTAAGTACACACTGGTGCACAGTATAAATCACCATCTCTATGAAATACGTACTATTTTGAACGTAAAATATGTGTTACGAATTGGACAAAATTACATTCAATCCGAAAACTTAGAAAGACCTTAACCCAGATTTAACGAGCTACAAGTCAGCAGAGCATCTATGAGATAAGCCAGTTTTAAAAAAAATCGACAAATCTAAAAGCATTCATTTATTAATAGAGAGTGACAACCCTACTTTACAGCACTCGGTTAATCTTAATCCTTATTTATAAGGAATCCGTATTGCTTAGGCAATAAAGACCATTACTGTTTTAACTACTTAAACACAGCCCTTTTATCTTGTGTCAAAAGCATAGAGTTCATTATCGCATAATTATAAAGCAATATTAATGGCCCTTTCAAGTATATTCTGGATACATAATACATTTAAAATATTGAACAATTTAGCTTTTATTAACATTACTTAGTCCTTATGTCGTTATATGAATTTTATGTTTTAAGATAAATTATAGCATCAACGACGACCGTTGACTGCAGCTGTCGTTGGCTCTGCAGTTTGTATTAGCATGCTAAATCAGAGCTTAATACCGGCATTTTTAAAGTCTGAGCATTGAAATTAATAATTTTTAAACAACTTCTATTCCGAGGTGGTTTTATATAGGCCAGGGATGTTTTCGAGTATTATATCTTATTCGATAAACCAATTTGATTGATTTATTTGTATCTAAGCTATCAAATAAAAAGAGTTAGAGAAAATTGTATATAGATAAATAAGAAACGTAAAAAAAAACGTGTGCTTACTTATCTACAGGTGTAGAAGTTATACTTTGGCGTAGCAATAAAAAAATCTTTAAAAAAAATTTACCTATCGCCTTATTCTACGTTTGTGGAAAAAACAACACTAACAATAAAAAAAAATATATTTCATAACTTGAAAGTTTATTATAACGCACAATCTAGTTAAATAAAGTTTATTTAAATTTCACAAAAAAAATATTTCTACATATTTAAAGAAATGGACATAAAAAAACATAATTAAATTTCGAACACTAATAGACAGTTAGTTTTATAGTTATCGTTAAACCAAGTTTCACTCAACATTAAAATTTGAGATTTTTTTACAATTGAATCTATTATATCACCGTAATGAGTCCGCAGACTGAAGTGTACACTGTCAAACCTTATAGCTAACCTCAGGGTGTCGCTTTTTTGTGACGGTGTGCGCGCACATCTAAAAAAATTACCCTCATAATTTTTCCCTAACGCGCCAAAAGAAGTATAACTTCAAGAACCATTTTCTGACAAGTGTCGGATAGGCTTAATGAAATCATTTGCCACCTTCTTAGTCAAGTGACAAAATATGTGAATACGCTATCTAAGTATTGGATAGAAGCAAGCGTTACTTTGCGGACATCCATAATATATTATGAAAATTAAGCTAAATTTGCTATACTCCGCGAACAGCAGGATAATCTGTATAGTGTAATTTATAATTTCTTCAATCGGTATAGTCCACACCAAACAGACCCATGTTAAACTTAACAATTATTCATTGTAAAGTCAACATCTCCTGAGGATGCTCCGGTTTCGGAGGGAAACGTGCGTAGAAGGTACATTGCCGAGGATCTGTTATCAATTAAGCTTAATTTTCATAAGCTATCTTAAGCTATAAGATGCTAAAACAGGCCCTAGTAGCCTTCTATACCTACCATATAATTAAGAACATAATACTTACCTACGTATAGATGTGGTATAGGCGCTTAAAAATTATAGCTAAGCTTTTATAAGAAAGTGATTGATAGTAATTATACCTACTGTAGGTACATGAGTAGGTAGTGAGGTTTTCAATAGAATAAATATCATAATTGGCGCCTCGAGCTCGCAATTTGTCATGCTGTGAGCGTACCGGCGCAGGTAGAGCCGGCGTTCCAACCCAGCATAGAGCGATTAAATGCTTTATTTTAACATTGAGTTAAGTTTTGAAGTAAAACTTCGCTAAGCGCGACTAGGGAGTAACTCAGATTTTTTTCTGACGGAAGTAACGCTTACGTCAGACGTTTTTGTAGTTTCCGCTATTTAAAAATAATAATTTGGATTGGTTTTGGGATTATAGAATCTCGCGATTCTATAATATTCAATGACAAGGTTATATTGTACATGTGCTGACCTAACCTTAAATTTTCTACTCTCAATTATTCTATTTAACAAATGAAAATATTTATAAAATGTGATAGTAATGAATTTTAAATAGAATATGAAATGAAATAGTTAATATTAATAGAAAGAAATTTGGCATAACCGAAATCTAGTGTTTGATTATCCACGTGATCCGGGAATTTATATTTTAAACTAAAATTAATCTCAAACTAAAATTAAGGATTTAAATACTGATTTAGGTTTTGCATTCTGAATCTAACGTACCAGGAGCTCCCGCCCGCAGGGGATTAAATAATATCTCTATAACTATGCTGAGAATTTTACGTTGAAATAGCTTACACCCTGAATGGGATATTCTTTATCCCGCTTGTCGCTGGTTTATTTAAAAATCCGAATATAGTAAAGAAGATAGATATGTATCGTATGCCAAGTGTAAGCTTTATTTACTCGGTGGAAATTGCTAGTAACAGTTAGTTAGGACACTCATATATTTTTACGAGAATAAATAATTGTAAAACCCTTCATATTAATCCTACTAATATTATAAATGCGAAATTTTGTATGGATGGATGGATGGATGACTCTTTCACGCAAAATCTACTGAACCAATTTGACTGAATTTTGGAATGGAAATAGATTACACCCTAGATTAACACATAGGCTGCTTTTTATCCCGAAAAATTTACGGTTCCCGCAGGATTCAGGAAAAACCAAAAAACCGCGTACGAAGCCGCGAGCAACAGCTGGTACGTCATGTAAATTTCGTAAAGCTATAGGCAGTTTGTCATGAAATATCCTACCAATGGATGGATGGATGGATGTTTGTTACTTTTTCAGGAAAAAGCTAGAATTTGACAGAATTTTGGAATTGAGATAGATATGGGTTACAACATAGGCTGCTTTTTACGAAACCGCGTACGAAGCCGCGGGCAACAGCTGGTAAGCAATATTTCTTGGGTAAGTATAGCTTTCAGTGGATAGCGCGGTTTGTATTTCTGCAGTGCAGTGGTACGTAAACACAGTGTGCAAGCTTTGCGTGTGCAAGAACAAACAGATCTCTACATTTAAATGTACGGACAAACACTGCAGCGGAAGTTTACTCTCTTTTTGGTTTTTTATTTTGATCGCAAAGCAGGAAATTTGTTATTGTGCACTGTGTAGTTGCACTAATAAGAAACTACTGAATATGAACTTTGGATACATAAGTATTGGAAGCGGTGATAGCCTAGCGGGTATATCTTCAGCTTCGATTTCGGAGGGAGCGAGTTCGAAGCCCGGCAAGTACCTCTACCTTTTCGCAGTTATTTGCGTTCCGAGTAATTAACTATAACATGCTTCAACGGTGCAGGAAAACATCGTGAGGAAACCAACGTGTCTTTTTTTTTACATGATGGAAAAGCTTTATTGCCAGCTTGGGCAGGAGGTCGTGGGGGACTCCCCCCTCTAAAGGGGGTAATCCCAAACTAAAAACCATCACGGCCTGTCCCTCTTGTTGGCTTTGTTAATCCAGCATGCCTGGAAGTTCTCTATAATGTTCTCAAGGGCGTGTGAAGTCCACCAATTCGCACTTGGTCAGCATGGTGGACTTCGGCCTAAACCTAGCAGTAATGTATTTAATAAACTAGAAGTATGGGTTGATGAAGATTATGATGATACATTATTCACATATTCAGTCCCATGGAGTTCTCTTTCGTAGAAGATACATATTAAAAGCTAAGGCCAGGGCTAGGCCAATTAAAGGTACCCGGAAAATTTTGATCGGGGGATGCTTTATGTCTGTCTTTCTGGGCTTCACGTGAAAACTATTGAACGGATTTAAATAAAGTTTAAATAAAATTTTAATAAAATTTTTATCCCGATCCCGTTTCTCAGAGGATACTTATTGTTTATAAGTATCCTCTGGGAAATGGGATGAAAATTTATTTATCACTTTTACTCCAAAGCTACATAAAATTTGAGCCCAATGTCTGGTAATACATTGCGAAACAACTTTTCCATCAATTTTTCTTTTAGCATATACTTATGATGATGGTCGTTAAAGCCCACTAATCCTGATTGGAGCAGTGTGGTGGGTCTATAATCTAAAACCATAATTCCAAAGAGAGAAGCCTATGCCCAGTCGTTAATAGACTGCGTATAGTCATGATGATATTTTACTCTCTACTGTACTGTACGTATACGTAACGTAAATTAAATAATAAATAAATATACTACGACAATACACACATCGCCATCAAGCCCCAAAGTAAGCGTAGCTTGTGTTATGGGTACTACTGATGAATATTTTTATAAGTAATATACATAAAATACTTATAATATACAGATGAACACCCAGACACTGAAAAATATTCATGTTCATCACACAAACATTTTCCAGTCGTGGGAATCGAACCCACGGCCTTTGACTCAGAAAGCAGGGTCGCTGCAAACTACGCCAATGGGCCGTCAAATTGTAACATTTATCATTTAACTCCACCTAACTTATGTGGGTTATGGTATCGGCGCGGTAATAATATAATGTTCTTGCTTTCACTATAATTTATCTTTGGTATAGTTTAAGCGATACAAGGCTGTAACAAAACGATGCTATTGTACAGAGCTGTCACGCCGGGTTCTACAAATAATGTGCTCCAAACACGCAACCTATCCGAGGACCAGTATTTGGTCTGTTAATCTGATAATGACAAGCCTATCTAACCATTCTTATATTATTAATGTGGAAGTTTATCGGTTGGTTTGTTTTTTTTTTATTTCCAACTCTGCACCGATCTTTATGAAATTCGACATAAGGATTGCTGGCATCCCGATGACGAATAGAATACTTTAAAATAGACATATTTAAAAAAAAAAAACTTTTACAAGGTGTTAAGGTCGTGGTCCAGGAGGCTGGCCCAGTGCGGATTGGTGAACTTCGCCGGTGGATTATACGCGTCTGAACTAGAATAATGATAAGGCAGAATATGATACAGATTGAATCGGTGATAGCGCATTGGATAGGAGTTTTCACTTTCGAGGGCCCGAGTTCGAATCCCAGTACCTCTAACTTTTCTATGTGCGTTTAAAATAATTAAAATATCACTTGCTTCAACGGTGAAGGAAAACATCGTAAGAAAAACTGCATGCCTAAAAGTTCTCCATTACGTTCTCAAAGGTTTGTGAAGTCTACTAATCTGTACTTGGCCAACTACCGCCTGAAATCCTAGTCATTCTGAGAAGAGACCCGTGCCGTGCAGCGGGTCGGTAATGGGTTGATACTATGATGATAGTATTTTCTAAGCGCACGCTATTGTAACGGGGAGTGATCAATAACATTCAACGTGTAATCCATCGAGCCTCTACAATTATAAAGTACTGGTTACCACGTTTTACTTAAGCACACAATAGTCACAAGCTATCTTCTCCCACGTTCTCACAGACACAGACACACAGACGTGCGGACAAGTTTATTGTTAGCTTATTAATGTATTTGCCTTCACTGTTTGTGTCTCGGCTGTTTGGAACGCTTGCTGGACACAACTAGACAAGACAACAAGACTAATGGTGCTTTAGTCAGCTTCCGGACGAAAGTTACACAGTTTTAGTATGTTTGTGTACGTAGATATAGTTTAACTACCACTTCACTTGAGAGCGGTACCCATTTAACTAGATTAGAGAAAATGTAAGGCAATGTTGTCTAGTTATGATAGCAAAGTTGATTGCCAAGCGTTGACCCAAGTCGCTGACGGAATGATTGACCGACGTATGTCTTTGATTGTTACGTTCTCTACGTGCTTCGGAACCATCTGTCCCGGGTATTAAAATCTTTACCAAATCTACATCTAGTATTTATTATCCGATATCGCGCTCACAACAAGTCGCTCAGGAACTTGAACTATGTATGTAGCGATAAGGCCGCCAAATTGTTGTGTTATGCTGTTTTTCTATTTTTCTCTGTGCTTTTGTTCTGTGTGCTTAAAAGTGTATTCATTTATTTATTCATACCTTACTACGTTACGAGATACAGCTAATAAGTGAGTGAGGTCGAAGCTACGTTTACGAGAGTATGTGACTTAAGTATTAAGTAAGGTAAGATGTGTTCACAAACTTTACACCCTTCTGTATTTCCCATCCATAGTACATTTATCTATAATAAACACAGCTTCGTTGAACGAGTTTCCGCTAGTACTTAGCTAAGCGAAGCTATGAAAAAAAGGACCGTTATTGATGGACAGCATACAGATATTTAGCAACACAGCTTATCACGTATCTGGTGAGAAGCATAGATTGATTGTAGTAGGAAAATAAAGATAACGAAAGGTATTCAACACCTCAACTTTCGTGGACGTCCCATGCAAGTTTATTGCATGATGTTGGATAAGAATTTACGTTACAGTAACGGTAAGTACGTTATTATACAACTGCTCAAGACAATTCGCTGTTCTGTGGTACAATGGTAATAAGGTTCAAGATTGTGAAGTTCCTGAGCACACTCAAAAAGCAACTAAAATCTTTCTAAATGTAGTATTTATCATCCTTTCAAATTATAGAAAGAATTGAAAGATTCATGAAAATGATATATAGATACCTTCTATTTATATACTATATCACATTTTTAATTGAATCAATTATTTATTTATTAAAACTAACATGTCACTATAAATCTAAAGTTGTCTACACGCATGTGGCATAAATGAATACATAGATAGACCAAAGTATGTAACTGCGAAGGTAGAATAATGTATATTATAAGCAAATAAAAATAAAGTTCATTTAATTGCGCGTCAGACTAAAAACGTTAGTGTCAGCAAGCACTGTCGTAATCCTAGCTAACAGAAGTCCACTAGTGGACACAGTTTTCATGCACATATTTCCACACTGCGCCGATTATAAATCATACTCTCTTGATCTCTGATCTAAAGATGAGTCTCCACTGCTTTTCCGTTATAGGGTCATACTTAATTTCCACGGAATCATTATTACTCAGGTTTACACTCAAAACTGACGAGTTCGAGTCCACCACGCTGGTTAAGTGCGGACTTGTAGACTTCACACGCACGCAGGTTCCCTCAAAATGTTTGATTCACCGTAAAACAAGTGGTTTCTTAAAACGCACATAGCTCCGAAAAGTAAGAGATGCGAGCCAGGGGTCGAACTTGTTCTCCCCGAGTGGGAGAGTGAAATCCTGACCATATCACAGACATCCCGCCCAATGCCACTCTAGAATTTGTCACGCCTTGACCTAATGATTCTATCGTTTAAAATTATTTTTTGCACACTGAATTTGCTTCTTAATGAAGCTTATAACTAAAAAATTAAGTTCAAAGACACAATCCTCCAGCAACTGAGGGATATTGAAAGAAAAAAGTTTTGAGATCCAACTTTTTTTTAAAGAATTTTATATAAAAATTGTGACGTTTCGACGTTTCATGCTTGATTGCAATTTATATTCTATAAATGACTAAATAAAAATCATTGTTATTGAAAGTTTGTCCGGTAGCCTAGTTTTCAATAAAATCATTAGGTATCATAGCTACACATACAGTTACACTCCACTTAGTACCTTTAAACTTATTTTATTCATATTTATTTATTAATAAAAAAGAAAATTTATAAGGACTAGAGGCTTCAATTATAGTATTCATTAATATATAATTAATATATAAACACGGTTAGAAGCGGTGATAGCCCAGTGGATAGGAGCTCCACTTCACTTTCGGGGGGCCGATTTCGAATCCAGCAAGCACCTCTAAGTTGCGTTTTAAGTAATTAAAATATGACTTCCTTAAACGGTGAAGGAAAACATCCTAAGAAAACCTGCATGCCTGAGATTTCTACATACTATTCTCAAAGTTTCGGTGCTCGTGGTGGACTATTCCTCAACCCCTTATAACTGTGAGTGAAGACCCGTGCCCTATAGTCGGCCGGTAATGGGTTGATATGATGATTGGACCCACACAGCTGCAAGCCGGGTTTGTTTTCTTCCGGCAAACTTACATCGAAATTTGGCAAAAATATCAACGCGAAGGCAGGGACGAGTTTTCCACCAGGAGTTTCGTGGAAGCCCCAACATAGTGTATGTTTACGTATGTAAATATTGTCCAACATATTGTGGCTTACATTTTTTTTGTAGCTTCAGGCTGCACTAGGTAGATTATTTTATATCTTGAAATTAAATAACATTTCCGTACAGTGTATTTCTTTCAATAAAACCTTAATCACATGTTTTAACTGTGCTGACGTAACCTTCGGATTTACTAAGAGTGGGTTACTGTAAAATTTATTGACAAGGGACGTAGTGTATTTAATTACTCTGTACGTGTTTTTGCCACTTTACTCCTATTCAACGTCTGGACCGATTCTTATTAGGTTGCGGTTATTATAATTGTATCGAGCATTTTTTTACCTTTTACTTGAACTATCCTTTTACATTCCACCATGAGAACCTGTAAATCATCATTTGCCTTTTCTCCTAACTTTCAAGAAAACGTGTCTGAAGAAAGAATTTAGAGAAGTTTAGTACAGCGTTCCCAAATCAATTTGTTGGAATAAAACACGAATGACAGAACCGGTTTAACCTAAATAAATATCAAATAGCAAGCATTACATTACATTCAGTATAAGTCAATGCAATTGAATTAAATCGAAACACATAATTAATTAAGACGGCTGTCTTGTCGGTTTGTTTACGTACAAATTGCTTGGCCAACCAGATGTACAAGTGGAATAAATCAGTACGAAGCAGTTGTTTAATGTTTTATTGAAGCCACCGCGGCGATGCGTATAGCATTAAATGTTGCAACAATAGCGATAGGTTGTAGGACATAGGATAGCTTTGATCAGAGTCGTTTGACGATTACGAAATAAAAGATTAATACCCAAAAGCTTGCCTATTGAAGGTCGTTTGGCGCAGTGGGCAGTGACGTGCTTTTTGCGTCCAAGGCCGTGGGTTCGATTCCCACAACCAGAAAATGTTTGTGTTATGACCATGAAAGTTTTTCAGTGTCTGGGTGTTTATCTGTATTTTATAATGATGTATTTATGTATATTATTCATAAAATTATACATCAGTCATCTAACTAGGTACCCGTAACACAAGCTACGCTTACTTTGGGACTAGATGGCGATGTGTGTATTGTCGTAGTAGATTTATTTATTTGTTTTTTTAGAATAAGGATTATCGGACCTACCAAATAAACAAATGACTGTTATAGTAAGTGAAAAAATGCAATAAACACGTCCTACAAAAGCCTCACGTGAGACTTAGCACTTACGCCTCAGGTTGACGGTCACGGTCACTGGCAACCACGCCCCTAAAACCGAAACACAGCAATGCTAATTAGCGTCAGAAATAAGCTTGGCGGTAGTACTTCCCCCGATTAGCTCTCTCACAAAAAGCTTTACTACTACTGTGCATAAAAAGATTTTTAACGAAGAGGTTCTACTATTAGTATAGTACAACACTATACTAATAGTAGAACCTCTTCGTCAGTATATAGTGCTGATAGTATATGGTGCTGAGTGCTGTGATCTTGTAAGTTCCCACCTATAAGATCCCGGGTACCTTCGCAGAAGCGATTTGGGAATTTATAATTGATAATTTATAATATCGGAGTTAGGTACGTTATAAGATATTACAATCTTTAACGCCAAAGGAAAATATCGTGTGGAAACCTGCATGTCTGAGGATTTCCCTAAAATTGCTCTTTTGTTTTAGTTTTTTCTTAATTTTATTTTTATTAGAGCAAATTAATCGGTATCCAATTCACCATAAAATTTATTAATATTAGAGAAATCTGCTAAATATAATGGTTGAAAATAAAAAATTATTTATTATATAAAAATTATATAATTTAACAAAAATCTTATTTTGCAATTTGGAAAATGGAATAATCTTATTAAATTAGTGTATTGTCATCGGTCCTCGATATATCTACAAAGTTTTAACGATATTTGACCGTTTCATGAGAAAATACATCTTCTTTTCACCAGTATGTTTGTTTGTATAACATACTGGTGAAGGTAGTGAAAACCGTGTAAAAACAACAGGAAGTGAAGTAAAGAATTCGTTTTATAGGTTAACAATCTCAATATCGTCGTATAATATATAGGTTGTATGTTTTATGTTAATTATTTAGTCATTGGCTAAGAATGTAGGATATTCTAATTCTAATATAATACTGTAAGCTGCTCGTGAAACCTGAACGCTCGTTAATAAATCTAGTTCATCACAATAATAGCTCAGACGCTGAAATGTGGGGCGTTACAAATGTACCGAGCTTGTAATATGCCAATAATATTACAGTATTCAAAATTATCAATATTATAAATACATACCTTATAACTTACTCATACAACTTTTAAACTTCAAGGAGTACTAACGTATAATAATATATTAAATCATCATCGTCATCACCTCAACCAATTGACGTCCACTGCTGGACATAGGTCTTTTGTAGAGAGTTCCAAAATACACGGTCCTGGGTCGCTTGACTCCAGTGGCTCTCAGCGACTAGCCTAATGTCATCTGTCCACCTCGTTGGGGGCCGACCTACGCTGGGTTTACCGGGGCGGGGTCGCCATTCCAGCACCTTAAGACCCCAACGTCCATCGGTTCTCCGAGCTGTGTGCCCCGCCCATTGCCACTTCAGCTTCGCGATATTTTAGTTGTTGGTTGGTTTTTAGTTTTCAAAGTTAAGATGGTAGCGGGCTAACCTGTTGGTAAAAGGGGCATGGCAGTTTGTATTTAACCCATACACCTAATTAGTTTCTGCACGATATCGTGCCGGAACGTAGGATGGTATCTAGCCACAGCCGAAGCCTCCTACCAGGCTAGACCAGAGAAAATTCACGAATTGAATGTATTCCCAAATTGCCCCTGTCGGGAATCGAACACGGGCCTCCAACTTAGAACCGTAGCGCTCACCGCTGCGCCAGGGAGGTCGTAGATTTGAATCTTTCTTTTTTACGTAGTCTCACTAAAGTCCAGTTAGAATCACTTATAGTAAGTTTATGTCTAGCAGTCTAACTAAACAATGTTTACTTAACTAGATATATGTATATGTACGAAGTTACCTACCTATTTTATTTTAGTGCCCTGAATCGTGATTTGATTAAACTCGTGTAGATATTGTCTCGCTTTACGAATTTACGATCTAATAGAGTAACAACTTTGAAATGTCGCTTTATTCTAGACTTACTCGTACCAGCATTTGTTTAGGGCAACAATTTAATGTCTTATGCCCGTTAACACTAACAACGGACAAGGCGTATGTATATAATACCTACTCTAAGAGGATTCCTAGGCATACATTTACCTTTCACCAACTTGTCCATAGTTCTTGCAACAAGGTGTAGTATTTTGTGTTTGTATTATCATATTTTTCATTTTTCGTATGTATTTCAGATTATTAAAAAAAAAAACTAATTTATATTTT
This sequence comes from Pararge aegeria, assembly GCF_905163445.1. Classification (NCBI taxonomy): domain Eukaryota; kingdom Metazoa; phylum Arthropoda; class Insecta; order Lepidoptera; family Nymphalidae; genus Pararge; species Pararge aegeria. Next base: position 20,323,337 of record NC_053180.1, on the reverse strand, counting down.
TTTCATCTGTCAATAATTGTCAGTTTACGAGTCCCCTTAACTTAACGATCCACAGACTCAGTGCCATAACTTAAGACTGCGCCTATTGTCGTTAGATATCACATAAAATCCCTTACACTATCTCGTGTAAGGGATTTTTCTATAGGAATCACCTTAATCACTAGGTATCCGACTGAGGCAATTCCTAGGTTTGGTGAAAACAGGCATTAGTTTGCAATCAATAACTCTACCTAAGTACTATTACCTCCACGCCTTTGTAAAGAAGGTTCTCTTTTAAAAACATTTATTAGTACAAATAAAAACTAAATTTACACAAAACTTTTATCTTAAAAGCTTACTTGCTTTTGTTTTATGTTTTATTGTATTCTGTAATAACAATTAATTGTTGCGAGTATTTTTTTAATGAGAAATAAGTAAAACGGTCTAAAGACCAAAAGTAGTTATCTCATATACGAGTACCTACGAGTACTTTTGGTCTTTTGGCCGTGGGAAAACTCACGTTAAGTTTATTTTTTATAAGATTTTCCTAATTTAAAAAAGAAAGAATATATCACTCTTTAACTTTTCTTGTTGTTAGGTTCAGGGTGACTCTACATATGCCTACACAGCAAAGAGTAGTAAAGTGATGGGTAATTACCACGGTATGAGTAGACCCACTACACTGCTCCACCGCGGTTTGGTGGGCTTTAACGACTATTATCACAATTAGCAATAGTAGTAATAGTAATAGCACTATATAAACAATTTATTATTTTCTATGTGTAAATTAAATAACACTTTTCTATTTGTGCATCTCTGTGTGTTCATTTATCTGTGCAACACAATGGTGATTATTCCGCGTAGGTATGTAAGTACGACGTGGAAATTCGTTCGATTCTCGGTTGGGGCAATATCGCTGCGCGAGGAATGGAGTACAATGTACATGATTAAATGCGTTAACTGCGGCTACGAGCTCAACAATAAGTAGCTTTCTTTTGTTTGAAGACAAATCGCTATCGAGAACCATTGGTTTTTTAAGGGATTTCAGATGCCCGTTGGGCTATTGGTTCAACTATGGATCACAAGGTTCTGGGTGATTCTCGGGTAGGGTCTTTTTAAACCCACCAACCCGCACGCAAACCTTTATGGGGCGTCAATAGGCTTGATGATGATGAGACGACAAAGGTTTTTTTATAGTAATAATTGACGGACCAAGCTCATGGCACACCAGATGAAAGACCATCGCCTAGAAAAAAACAGAGCAAAACTTCACAGGGCACGCAAGGAGCCAGTTCTGCAACCGCCCTGTGTCCATCAATTTGAGGTGTAGGTGTTAAGCTACGAGTGCCTGTAATCACACAATCATTAATTTATTATACATAAAACATGTATAATAAATTAATATACCCAGATACTTTAAGATTTGCATGACGTAGACTGCGGCTTAACATGTATAAATTTTGTCATGTTTTAAAACAAATAATTTGAATTTGAAGAGAAAATACGAATTATCGCATCCATACAATGTTGCAACTTCATTAAATTAGCTAAATGCTAATAGACTTTTCGCATGCTTAGAATAAATGCCGACGTGAATGCCAATTAATCTAACATTCAGTTAATTTGTTTGTATATAACTGATCAGCAGACTCCACCTACCTACTCAAGACTAACTAAATTATAGAAACCCACAATTTACCTAAATGCCTATATAAAATTTTACATCTTTGTGAAAGCTTAAAAACCACGTAAATCAACATTGCGGTAGATACCTTTATACCTACTCATTATACTTTCTCTTGCGACTTTCTTATAATTAAAATTATAAATTACGATCTTCCTAAACGATTTTAAAGCCTATACATTGCTAATCAACTGAGCGTTTATATCTATGCATTTTGTTGAATAGGTATGTTTTTTTGAAGTAAAACTTATTTAGGCGCGACTAGGGAGTAACTTAGATTTGTTTCTGACGGAAGTAACGCTTACGTTAGACGTCTGTGTAATTTCCGCTATTTATAATTCGGATTGGTCGAAAGTATATGCCACATACTCCACGCTTCTTGACTTATACGCCAGCTATTGGCAAATATCATAATCAATTAGGATTATTTATTTCCAATATTTTCAAACGGATCAATTGTGAATAAAAATTCAAGTTTTAAAAAAAATATTTTATGCAAAGTTTTTTGAAAATCTCTAAAATACTTGTTTATTGTTTACTTTTGTAAAAAAAATTGTTAATAAATTTTCTGACCATTGTGACTTTCCATAATATTGACAATGACAAGGTGCTGATCGGTTAGATCAGTTCAATTTTTTAATCTCAATTATTTAACAAATCAAAATATTTATTAAGTGATATTAATGAATTTTAAATAGAATATAAAATAAAATAGTGAATATTAAAATGGCATAAAATGACAAAATCCTACTCTATTACCAGTTATATGAAAATGTAGGCATGGTAGGCAGCGCTCGTTCCCAGGGCGTCTAACAAAGCCAACGAGAGGGATATGCCGCGGTAGTTCTTTAGAGGGAGGAGTCCCGCATAACCTCTGTCCTGCCCAAGGGTCGGAGGTAGCCATAAAGCTTTTCCACCACGCCAAAAAAGGGTAGGCAGCGCTTTTGTGCATGTATGAAGTGCACGCCGCTGGGCACAAAGCTTCCTTTCTTATAGGAAATAGGGTTTCAGAGCAAAGATCCATCTCGCTATTCATTTTGATAGAGAGAATCACGAGCTAACTTTTAGGGGAAAAACATTTTTATTTATATTATTGTACTATTATTCGATATTTGTCATAGTGCTCTTTAATTTGATATCCAGATTGCCGGAGTTATGAAAAAAAATAACATCCGCCATTTTATGGCGGCGGACATTTTGGACCGATTTTTATCAAACAGCTAGCCTAGCATAGGACAATTCTGATTACTTCATCTTTCAAACAAAAAAAAATTAATAACAGTTCATCCATTCGGGAAATACGAAGCCACAGACAAACACACAAACAAACGCGCGTCGAGGGATATAAATAATATTTTTATTATTTCCAGAACAGATATAACAAAAATATTTTCTCCCTAACTTACTTAATACGTACAATAGTTATCACATCCAAAATATTCAATTAGCTAAGGTGAACTCCCACCTACCGCGCTCCGCCACCATTGTCACCATTGATACCTTAAGTTGATAACTGTTGAGAACACACCCTTACAAAAAATAGGAGTGCTTCGACACTTGCCCGGTTAGCATGTGTTAAAAAAGGAAGGAAAAGTTAGAATAAAAGCTTTGATTATGAACTTAGTTTATTATAATTTAGATATTTTTCAGTTATCCAAAACACAATTTAAAAAAAATAATAATACTTTTACATAGAACGTCATGACTCAGGCGCTTACATGGAGTATCGCACTATAAAGTACACACACCCAGGCATGAATACATACACACACACATACACACACAGACAGAAATACACATACACACGCACGTATTAATTTATGTAATCTTTGTGGCCTTAGATTTAAGTGAAACTGTTTATAAATATATTTTTATTGTAACGCTGTTGATTACGAATAAATAAATAAATAAACTTACCTAATAAGCTCAAGCTGGCAATCCAGCTAGCTTGTTGGTCGCTAACGGTGAAGGACCAGTCATGCTTGGACTCTTGCATGGACGCGATCGCTGGCGACATGTAGCCCTTCGAGAGACCCGCTGCGAAAGGGCCCAGGGACACCGCGAGGGCGGCCAGGATCTGTGAATGAAGTCAGTCTTTAACTTTGTGCTTCTCTTTGCATGAGCTTTTATTATGAATGGGTCAAGTGTAACTGAAGTAAAAACCAGTTACTTTAACCGACTGAATTGAAATTATGCATTACGTTTGACTTGGATAACAATGCATGGTGATTAACTGAGTGATATCTTTCTAAATCCAATATGGCGGATTCCCAAAGATGGCGGACTAAATATTATATTATATGCGTCCCCAGGATATGGTTATAGCAGATTCAAATATCAAATCAAGACTTTATTTAATTAAAATTTCCTTTTAAAAAGCCTACAGAATTCACTTTTGATACGTGACAATATTTTTGCATTGTAGTGATGATTATAACTATATTCGTCAACTTAAACTAAAGCTATGTCAGTTCCAACACAGGGTAGACCGGGGCGGTCTGAGAAGAGTTCGCAACTAGCTTAGCCGGGTTTTCTGGGGAGAGTATGAAAAGTTGTATTAATGTTTTAGATAGAAGTAGGCGTAACATGGCAGAATTTTATGATATTCGAATATCCATGACACCAGACCAAAATTCCTTGGGACCTCCCAATTGTACCACAGTCGTCGAATTCCAAATAAGCTCTACCTGCGAGATGTAGCCTTAAAGAGCGGCATCTTTTATTGAGATGTCCCTCGCATTACATAATCTATCAATTAAGTGGGAAATGACGATAACATGTCACGCAGCGTACGAGACACATCCCTAGCGCAATGTACCGATATAAGCCTAGCCTGGAGGGAATCGATCAATGTTTCGAGCTCTCGTGAGTGTTATAATGGACGTTATGGTTGTCCTTTTTATCGATAAATTACTGAGAATCCATATTTTAAACCAGATACTTATGTTTCAAAATCAGCACATCAACAACAAGAGTATATAGTAAATAAATAAATAGAGTATATAGTAATAAGCCGGTAAAATTTGATAATAAAAAATACCGATTTATTAGACAGTAGGTACCAACGAAAAACAGCAAAATAATATTCCTTGAATTTGTAAACAATTCTTTTAATGTCAGCAATAATTTACAAATATACATTTATTGGCCAATAAATTATTTATTTTTGAGAGACAAGGATACAACGGCGTTTGATTGTCTTAATTAGGCAGTTTCAGTTAGGGGGTTTAGAAAACCCGCTTGATATCGTTGCCATGACAACACCTCGCCCTTATGTCAATGAGCTACTTAATAACTCGTTGCTTCCACTCGCACCCTCGTTTACCTTTTTGTAAGTAAATATATATTTTATCCCACAAGTATAGAAAGTGTATTAAGAAATGATGCAAGAAATTCTTTACTTTAAAATAAAATAAATAAACAACTCATAACTCATTTTGAGGTGTTACTATCACGAAGATTAAACAAATTTACCTTTAATTACAACCGATCTTATTACTTTATGTCTAATTGATATATAAAAATATAAACCCAGTATTAAAACAATGTGTCTAAAGAAATAATTTAATGCGTTTCGTTATTTCAATCAACGGTATTAACACGAGCTTAATGATGATCCAATTAAAACTAGAAAAACACAAGAGCGGAAGACATCAAAAAGGCATTAAGTCGTAAAAGACTTTCCTATAAACTGCACCAATCAATCTTCATGGAATGATAGTAAAAACTTATTTTGTTTACGATGCATAATAACTTTTGCCTGGCGACTTCCCGTTTTTTTTGCTTAGAATGTGTAATTTTTAATTTATTGGTATTGGTATTAAGCGTAAGGATCGTCTTTTTCGGAAACCTGGTATACATTCGAACCGATTTTGGAATCTAGTTTTTGATTCACAGGGAGTTAATAAGAAATCATCCAAAATTTCCATAGTTACTACACAGGGAGTTAATAAGAAATCATCCAAAATTTCCAAGTAAGTTTTATCCTTAAGTACGTGTAAGTAAAACCAAACTATTTTTTTTAATTTGTAATGGTTGAGTACATACAACTTATGTACATATTTCATAACCATAAATACTATCTAACAAAATTACCAAATATGAATGAGAATGTTTGGTAACATATCCAATTATCAATGCAAAGTTGATTAATAAAATTAGATAGGTACATATACAGTGACAGACTTCAATATAATTTCGTCATTTGTTACTGTAACGTAATTCCAGTTAGTTCGTAACTGAAGTTGCCTAATTGAATACATATCAATTAATCAAAGCAATCGTTTATAAGCCGCTAACGCAACAACTACACTCTTTAAAACCAACATTCATCAATAAAGAAACACTAATCAATCTAATGCTGTAACTCGTAAATTGTAACCGAGTGTTTACGATGTATAATATCGATAATTCGATATGCAATCCCGGAAACGATGTCACGTCCCTAATTGCCCTCGCTGATGCCGGAGCATTTGGGATAGGGTCAATGATCGACATACTGACTTATATTTGTTATACCATATAGGGTTACCATTTTATTATAACCCATTTAAACCGAACCATGACCGAATTTAAATCTAAAATTGGAGTTGTAAGCCCTATCTCAAGAATAGGGGGACCTATCATACTTAGGGTAACATAAGGTGAAAGGACCTAACGATGGAGTATTGGGGCCTAATTACAATTTCAAATTCAAGTCTGTTCCAAATCCCAATGACTGGATGGGTTATTGACTTTAAAGCTGATTTTAGCCTTGACAGTTCCATCGTGCCATTACCTTAAGCCATCACTTAAGAACGTTACTTAAGTAAGACCAGCGTTTACACACAATGATGCAACCTAAAGTACAGCGCTAGGAAGAGACGTCGACGAGACTTTTGATCAGGCAGCGGAGAATTCAAGATTTTTGAGGTGGTTTTGAGATATACGAAGGAATATCTAAGCAATGATGTTATGAGGGTTGAAATGAAATCTAAAGATCAATCTAAATTAATCACCATCATCAAGGTAGGTAACCAGGTAAAGGTAATCAGGTTAAAGTAAAAATTGTGCTCTGAAATTAGTAACCTGCCTAGTTGCATAGGAATGGCATGGTCTTAACCCAGCATTAATGATAACTGTTTTGTATCGAACGTTTGCTCCTTGCTAGCTGGTTGCCTGCCAAATCTCGATTACAATAATAAACAGACCCTGGTTAAACACCGGAAACTGTGAAGCAATCAGCCAGAATAACAATGTAGCTATAAATTAGTTATTTATCTAAATTTACATATTAACGCATAGTAGAAGAATCACTGGTACCCATAATACTCAACGAGGAAGAGGAAGTGACGTTATGCGGGATAAATGGCTTCGAGGGACGATAGATGCTATCACTGGAATGGCGACTACGCTTGAAGAAACGTGGCATTGGTAAAATCTTACTAGGTATTCCGTCGGCATCAAGCGAGTTTCAGGGAACGCTTGATGAAAGTAACATTGGACCATGGAATGTGGACATCCCCACAAAATACCTACATCCAGCAGTTGACGTCTATCAGTAAAAACGGCGATATTACAAACTTTTCAATCATCAACAGATTCCTTGGTCTCGCACTTCGTCGGACAAAATCGCGAGCAAACAAATACAGTACGAATCTTGAGATTTTTTTTGGATACCTATAAATGAAGGGATGTTAACCTTTGAATTAAATACCAGTTTAGCTCTATTGAACATGTTATTATATACAATAATCTTGTATGTGAAATATAAGTACCTACTGTCGAAGTGGTCGTAAAAAATTTAATATATCTTCCTCGGTACGGTAATATTTTACTGCTTCAGCTAATGAAATGGGAAAGCCGCGTGAATGCAATTTGATTGAATTGAAAACGACAGAAGCCGTACAAAGCAAATTACGTAATACTTTTGCAGCATCACCGTGGATTAGCGATATTGGTTTTCTTTAATAAGACAGATTCTCAGTTTATTAATAACCCAATTCTGCGCACAGGCCTTCACTTATCCATAAGAAAGTTTGAAGTGTACCCTTGCTTGAGTACATTGGACTTGCTTGGTGAACCTCAGCTTTAAATCTTTGTCCCTATGACGGAGAAGGCCGGCACATAGCGTAGGCCTGCAGGGTAGGTTATATTTAAGCACCAAATGTCCAAATTCTTAAATAGGTGAACAATAAAACGGCATTCATGTGGATACTTGAAATCAGCAATTAAAAATAGACTCCTAGATTAATCTAGAAAGGAAAGTTTTGGATGATTCCTTTAACTAAAGCTGCTAATAATGAAAAAGCTTTTCACATACCGATGATGATTAGTATCTTTATATTTTTATGTTATCTAGAAACCTTTTTCATGACAGAATAAAATATAATAACACCTCCATAAATCTTGATCTCCATTAGTCTATATACTATTGATACGAATAATAATTTAGGGACCCCCAAAACATCATCATCATATTTTTCTTTATTTAAATGGGTACACTACCAAGAAAAGAAGTCATCAAAATCAACTCATAATTGGCAGGGTTTGCGTAGCATACATACAAAAAAAACACAGGTCAAATAGAGAACATCCTCATTCTAATTTGCAGTCGGTTTAAAAAACACTTTCTCTTATAAAATTACCTTTTGAAATTAATGAAGCGATTTCATTAATATCAAATAATTACAATTGATTGAAAAAATTTTCGTTGTCGTTTGAAAAAAATTAAGTAAACACTTACTTGTCGCCTGTAGCCCTGCCTTCCATCTTCCCCCCTCATCATCATGATCCTGGTCTCCGGAGAGATGTTCGTCATCTTATCCAAACACGCCTTCTCACTCATATACACGAATTTATTATTCACTTCACCAACAAAATAAATATAATTCGAATATTGTGTTAACTATTAAGAAAAAAAAGTCCACTGTTTTCGTTCTTTTATGTCATTTTTTGAACTCCACTTTTATCTGTAACAAAGATAAAACATCTGTTTAAACTTACATTCAAAGCATAACTTTATTTTAAGTAGAATGTTTTTTTAATTGTTAACTAGGCGAATTTATTACTTGCTATACTTTTAAAGTAAGTATAGCAAGTAATTGGCTGAACCGCTGATACCGAGCCGATGATATAATTGAAACATATAATAAGTACTTATTCATAAAACAATTTAAATTGAATAATAAGGAAAAACTTCTCATGTCCATTTAAGGAAAGTATAAGAAATAACGAAAATAAACCAAACAATTGAAACTGAAACCTATATTACCAAAGTTGAAAATATTTGTGTATGTAATATATGAGTCCATAAAAATAAAGAATAACGTAAATACACCCAAAAAATTTGTTTTTAACACAACCTACACTGCTAACCAAGCATAGTAAAATATGGATATAACTGTTAATCATAGCACCTCCGGATACTAAGCAGATTTAAAAATAACTGATCACTTTAACTTTCCCATAAACTGACAATACTAGTAGTAAAATAAAATAAAATTATCTGCAGTTTAAAACAAAACACATTCATAAAAGCAACCGTCGAATGTAGAACCTCCTATTTTTAAATAACCACGCACACAACGAAATACATTTTACGACACAGTAGCATTATAATATCATATTAGGGTATATAGTCGTACCTACTGCTTGAAAAAATTACATACCAACACCATAACAAGCGTTAAATCTAGAGCCTGCTATTGTTTTTAGCAGTCTGTTAAGCACTTTAAAGCTTTCACAATGATAATATTATAACGGTCTTGATAGTCGTGTCGTATAAAAACACGAGAATCTATCATTGGTGCGCCGCGTATGACCGATAGGGTACCACTAAGATGCATTGCAAGATCATAACAAGCGCTACAATCATATACAATGACTGAAAGACAAAAGCATACGACGGTTGTGACGTCACCGTCCATCGTTATTATATCATAATAGACCGGTCAATCCAAACAAATGGAACTGTTTGTTTTTTATTCCAATAGCAGACTCATAATATTCGCTATTGACATGGGTTTTCATGTATTTCATCAATAATGTACGGTGAATACGACCAAAAACTTAGCAGTTAAACGCGTTAAAATATTATTGCTAATTAAACGAAGATGGCAACACAAATTAGCGTGTCTTCATGTTATAGAAACTCTCTCACGAAACATTTGTACACGGAACACAAAAACATTAGAGACAAAATCTGTAAGCGCCCTTTTTAAAATTAATATTATTTATTTAGTTTTTCCATAATTTCATTTATTTTTAAAATTATTTTCAAGAATAGTTTGTTTAATTAACATTTTATTCGTAGGGTTGCTATACTCATTGATGATTTTTTTAAAGACGGCAGCACATTTACAAAAATAACGGGATGTCATATTATTTTACCAAATTACGTTTATGCAAGTAGTAAGTAAGTAAAAGTTGATTCTGTACATAAACCTAAGAGGCTTTGATCTGAGGGTTTTCCATCTCATTTGATCTCTACCGTAAAAAAAGTTTTTCATATGTAACTCGTACCTTCGCAAAATTTTCTTTAGACAGTTGAAAGGTAAACAAATCGCAGATGTTATCTCGCAGAAACGTAAACGTGCTATGCTTACCGCGAACCAAGAATAGAAACGTCTTTCTAGTGAAAATTCATGAAGAACTTTTTTTACTATTTTGTATGTATGCCTAGTATTGATGATGGATTTTGTATTTTTATCCTATGTTTTTTTACACGTATACTGCCCTGTACAAATAGTGACAGCTGAAGATCGCTTATTTAGATACGGTCATACTCATTCCTTTTAAATGTTCATCTTAAGTTACGACACCAATTCAGCGGTGCACAATATTTAGGGAACTCTTTAACTGATACTTGACATTTGAAAATATATTAATTAGGTTTTTTTTACTAACCTTAAATCCATACGAAAAATGAAAAATATGATAATACAAACACAAAATACTTATACCTCGTGGCAAGAATCATAGACAAGTTAGGTTATTTGAGTTGACTAGGAATCTACTTTTATTATGCGCTACTTACTTCGGCATGGCATTGTTCGTCATTAGGGAATACAGGCATAAGTTAACTTGAATAATATTTAATTTATTTCGTATCTTCTGCGTAGCAACTGAATGCACTAAGCCTACCTACTGTGTGAGAACATCGTTCTAACTAATTAGTTTCGTACTAATCTTTTTATCAACATTGGAGACCATCTAATTACTTTCTACGAAGTGAACAAAAGATGCCTAAGATAGTATTACACTATCTTTATTTAGCAAAATTTTTTGAAAACTAAATGACTTTATTTTTATTCCTCTAATTTATATAAAATACCAAAGTAAAATAATAATAAATTTTTGTACTTTCCTAACTAAAGAACGGAAATATTCAAATTAATCTCAGGACAAAATTTATTTTTGAGTATATACCATATTTCTTTATACAAACATTTTATTGTTATCAGGTGCAAAAAAAACTGTGGCATTCCAAAAACTTTGTAAAATTGAACTGGAAAAAGCTAGGCAACCTACGCTAAAGGATGTTTTATTCAACTGTCATTGATGCTAATTCTGTTGTACGTAAATCCCTAAGCTAAACTAAATTGACATGTCTAAAGTTAGGCTTCTATCCAACCGCCAAAATGGCCTCCAACAGAAGCCGATGGAGACAGTTTACCAACGTGAAGTTAAGATCTCACCAGGACCACGATCTTCAGTGCTGAACGACCAGAGAGAGAGAAAATTAGTGCTATCCCTTTCCACGTTAATAATAGTGAGAAGGAAAGCATTACCTACTTTTAGAGCTGTCAATATTGTAGCGATACTCTAATCTTTTTGTATACTACAAAATTGACACTGTTATGTTGTAAAGATACCAAAAATTCCAGAATCATTGTTGAGTTAGTTTATATTTTACACAATTAATTATTGGAATAGCATGCTAATGCTTCGTGTATTTGTGCATTTCCCGTACAAGCAATAATAAATAAAGTTTAGGAGGTGCGTCAAAGCGATCGGATAGGAAATAACAAGCAAACATACAAATGTAAAACGTCTAGGTTTCGTATTTAATTATAAACAAATAACTATTTTCAGCTCATAGACCAGTATTGACGCATTTTGTAAGGTTTGCTTACCAGTGGATAATATAAGAGAGAAATATTTTTCGCTTATTCCAGAAATTTTGATCAGCTAGTATTTTTTCTTTGGATAGAAAAATAATATTTTATTTTGAAGAACGCTCACGTACTATTTTTCATTCAATAATAGACGAATGTGCGCAGTGGGCAGCGACTCTGCTTTCTAAGTTCAAGGCCGTGGGTTCGATTCTCACCACTGTAAAATGTTTGTGTGATGAACATGATTGTTTTTCAATTATTATGTAATTATAAAGTATTTATGTAATTATAAAAAATTAAACTCAGAAGACAAGCTGTGTGGGCGATTTATGTATAGTCGTAGTATATTTATTTTTATTATATTTATTTATTTTTATTATTTACAATAATTTGACGGCAATTTATTTCGACTTTAGTACCGATTTCTCAGAATCTCTTATTTACACTAATTTATATATTTAAGTTATATCAAATTGTGTTTTTATAAATGGTTAGATTAGCTTAGGCGATAGCTATGATATTGCATTGGTATATTTCTCATTATTTTTCTTTGCCGCGACTTGATAGTTACAGTGTACAGAAGCTATATATCTTTCAGAGGATCACAAGTACGCTGAACAAAGACCTCAGGCATAACCGGGTCAATGGTACGTGATTATTTTAAATGTACACTGCAACATCTGGCTAAACTCACGTTTATTCAAGCGAATTTAACCATTATTTGCTATGCCTTTGGGAATACAATCGTATACAAAGTTTTATGCGCCCAAGAATTGTGGTGAGGTGTCATAATTTTCAAGGTTCTTTGGCCGGATATACTGTAATTAAAGCTTAAAATTTAGACATTAAGCTGTTTCATATGGCTTTGAATTAAGCTAAATAGTGATTTATATGAATTTCGTTATATTTAAGATGGGATATAAACAAACTAAACCCACTTTTATCTGTTATAACTTATAGTTATGGTCTCCGCAACACATGCCACCTAGCATGGAACTGATGGCAAAGAAAAACCAGGTTGTCATTTTTTTATTCGGTTAAATGGATGGAAAATATTCCGTTTATAAACTAAAGCAACGAATACCATGAGTAATTACTAAATTCATGTTTAAAATTAATTTATTGAAAAGTAATACTTCTTTTGGCGCGTTGGGGAAAAATTATGAGAGCAAATTTTTAAGATGCGCGCGCACATCGTCACAATAAAACGATTATTAATATTCCTTGAATTATATTTATTATGTCCATTTCTTTAATTATTTAGAAATATTTTTTGTGTTATTTGACGATATAAAAAACTTTATTTGACTAGATAATGCGTTATAATACAACTTTAAATGTAACATATACCATTTTTTCTATAGTTATAGTCGTTTTGTCAACAAACATAGAATAAGGCGAAAGATACAATTTTTGAAACGATTTTGATCTTGTTACGCCAAAGACGAATAACTTCTAACGCGTCTACATAAGTACACACAACTTTTTTTAAGTAGGCTTACTATATATGAACCTTTGAAACGTCAAGTCAGTCTATTAATAGTGACTCTACCACCGGTTCGGACGGCAGATACCGCGAAGAAGCCGGCAAGAAACTCAGCCGTTACTCGTTTCCAACATCATTTTACAGTTACACTAGCCTTAATAAAGTCAAAGTCAAAAATATCTTTATTCAAGTAGGCCCACAGGTGGCACTTTTGATGTGTACATAAGAATTACACGGTAGAGAGATGATGGCGATAACCACATTCGTAAACTTAAAACTAAAGCTACGAGGGTTCCAAACGCGTCCCGGTCTAAGAAGAAGCCCACAACAAACTTAGCCGGGTGTTTTTTTTTTTTTTTTGTTATCGCCATCTCACAATGTCATTAAATCCAACAGTGATTTTTTATTAAACCATCCTCATCTATTTTAACCCACGATATTTGGAGCACTTCAATAATAATTTTCAATCAGTTCATCGCACTTGGCAGGTGTTGCCATTGTGAGTAGCTCGTAGTGACGAATTCTACAACCGGGAACGTATATAATGCTCTGATTGTAGGCCAAAGACCCCTTGCATATCGTGAATCGTGATGCCAAGAATACACTTTCTAAACTATTCTTTAAATAATACACTGCACTTCACTTAACACATCCATCGGTGTAACTAACGTCAACGTTAACCTACTACGACGGTTGATTGAAAACTCTCTCATAACCCCTTCACCAGTATAAAGTGGTCTTTACCTATGTTTTTACTCAAATATGAGGTCCGTTTTAATATCATTGTCCAAGATATTGAGTCTAAAGATTTGTGAATGCAGTGATAAATAATTTTATGAATAATATACATAAATACTTATAATAAACATGTAAACACCCAGACACTGAAACACATTCATGTTCATCACACAAACATTTTCCAGTTGTGCGAAAGCGATTTAGTGTTCCGGTGTGATTTCGCGTAGAAACCTATAACGGGTATGACTACCATACTCCCTAACAGATTAATCCGCTACCAGCTTAGACTGCATCATCACTTACTACCAGATGAAATTACAGTCAAGGCTAACTTGGAGTTGAATAAAAAAAAACATGTTGGTACATGTCCGCTGCTAGACTTGATTCTTGTCTCTTGTATGTAATTCCATACTAGTGCATGATCTGCTTCTTTTGTTCATTCTTACAACCTAAGACCACGCAGGGCAGGTGGATTCGATATCAAGATAGACTGATTGCACCTTAAGCTCCATTATCATATATCCTGCACCATTTGATCTTCCTAAAACACCTACGAAATATCGTGCTCGGACTTACACCTTGTACTCCTTTGTATACGTAGAAACATTATCGACGTTTGACTCTTACTTAACATTGTTAGAGAGTCAATAGATGGTCCAGAATTACTCAATAAGTCACATTCTATTGTACTTTCACGTTTACCTAGGCATAAAAAGATTCTGCACATATACCTTTAACTAAAACTAAGAACAGATTTAATTGTTTTGTAATCCGTGTTTCTCGCCTTCTTAGTTCTGTTTATAATGACCCAGAAATTGATTTATTTTATATGTAATATGAATAGTGTACGTCGCAACCTATTAGATAAACTGTTGCATGTTAGATAAACTTAATTTTTAGTTAATATTTACTGCATTTTTGCTGGGTTCTACCCCTTGTTTATATATAACTTATCTGTGGAAACCTGTTTTTAGTTTAAGTCAACCAATTTTTTAACTATTTAGTAATACATCTATTGGTTATCCAATTGATGTATCATCATAGCCTAGATTATTAATGAGAAGGGGCTCCACGATCATGTAATGGTAACTAAATAATAGAATTCACCTTTCCTACCTTCCCATACCATTTGGTATCTACACAAATAATAACTCGTTGTAATACATTTTCTTTAGTGGAAAAGCACGTGACGACATTTCCCAAGCGTCGAAAGCGAGCGCAAATCTTAAAATAGAGCCACCTGACTGCTATCGCTTATTTCCAAACAGTTACTTCAAAGAGTTTAAATCACAGTATTAAAATGTGAGTAGGTCAGTATGACTAATCATCCCATCAGATGAACGTCCATTGGTGGGACTTAAGATTCTTGTAGGAATTCCTACTCCATGGATATTAAAATCGTAGATATACAACTTCTTCTTTTGCGTCCAGAAACTAGCATGGTATCGTAACTATTGTTACAAAATTTGACCATAATTAATTTAAATTATAAGTTTGAACATCTTCTAATGTCAAAGACTATACTTCTATTATCACAGATTTTACCAAGGCAGTGACGATTTCAAACGATTCCTATTCATCCTTAATATTAGAAATTTGCAAAAATCAAAAAAAAAAAGAAAAGGCAAAATTTAGTTTCTTTGTTGGTTTGTCCTCCCTTAACGCCCTATCCAAGCATCCTATCAATTCATTTATGTCATAGAATTAGTTTAAAGGACAGAAATAACATAAGCTACTTTTAAAAGTTCTTATATTTACACCAAATATATTCCTGCCTTCACTACGAAGTAAACAAACGACTTATTTACCGCGGGTAACACTGTAGGGCGCAGTTAGTTGAAGAGGCCAAGAGGCAATGTATTATCAATTCTGAAGAAGGTTTGTATCTTTGTCTATCTGAGTTTGAGACTGCCGCGCATGCTCCGCAATATTTTCGTAGTTTTTATACAAAGATATAATATTATCCGTGATACATCTAAAGCGGGTGTAATTTTGCAAAAGAAAAACAAAATTGTTTCTCCGAACGCGATTTTAACGCCTCGGGCATCCATTAAATATGCGATGCATGGGCAAATTACTCGCATATCGACGCTTTACATCTTCATGACGTAGTTTTACAACCTACGATAATTTTATTTGAACTTAGTAAGTTTATTGATTCGATGACAAATATGATATTAAGGTCCTAATTCGCAAGGCCGGACGTAAAATAGACCCATCTGCTATGTGTTTGTTGATACCTAAGAGACCCGTTATATCATGATAAGCGATAAGGCCGCCTTTTAAATTCTTCTTCCATCATTGTATTTGTATTTTTATTTTATTTCCCTAACTTCATAGTGGTATACAAATAAAGAGTATTAATAAAATAAATAAATCATGGTTCATTCAAACACCCGGAGCCTTTGTACCGGATCCATCAAAATGCGCTAAATAGTAGTAAATGCACTGGTAACTTCAATGTAATCTTACCAGATTACCAACGACACCCAGATTGACTTCTCGGCAACCCAAGATAAGAATAACTTGGCGAAATATGGTTACGAGAGCCGACCCCAATCAATACGCTGATTATGATTGTAGCATATTAGCTTAAGGAAGGCTGTGAAAAGGTTTCCCAAAAAGACCATGGCAGTAACCACATCAAAAACCTTTCCATTGCAATATCATCACCGTGCATCGATACGCAAAAGACATTTTAAACAGCAAGCTCACAAGATTAGTTGGTTTTTCCTGTGAAAATGCTGAAGACGTTACGACAAATCGTAAAGTATAAAAGCTCTATATTTTAATCGAACTCTCATTACCGGCCGATCGGGAACTCCATAGTAATGAGGCGCGACGCGCTGTCAAACGAGTGATGTCGATTAATGGACATAAAACCGATGGCTTCTCTAATCATAGAGTTATCGCTCTTAAGATAATTGCTGTAGGGGCTATATTTGTAATAACTATAATATTTAAAGGTGACGTTTACGGCATTATAATTTCTAGTGATAGTAATTTAGATTGTGGCATTATAGATTTAAATTTAATAGAAATAGCAGACGAAATTAATCATAAGAAATTATACGAAATAGACGTGCATAATTATACAGTTGGAAAACAATTATAAATAATCAAGCTATTAAATATCTTAAAGAAGAAAAAAGTGACTTTATAATTCATTAAAATGAAAACTTGTAATGTATACATGTTACGCCAACGTACAAAAAGATGATTGCCTGTAATGACATTATAATTATCTCAATTTTGTGATCATTGAAAAAGCATGTTTAATTATGAGAGGTATAAATTCCGATGATGTGCACACGTTTTATAAGTGGGTGTATAGAACCATAAAATACACTTATGAAATATGAATATGATATGATATGGATAAAGTAAACTTCAAACATTAAATTTGAAACAGTATTATTACAGATGTTTTATACCGATAAAAACTCTTTTGAAAAAATGTTTTTATAGGCAAATAAAATGTTATTAAATAGACCAGAAGGTTTGGTATGCTCTTCCGGCGTCGGTGTTTCCTACCACATAAAATCTGAATGCTTTCAAGGCAAAAGTGAATTTGAAGTGAGGCATTTTCTAGGCAAGTGCACCCCAACTTAGAATGCACCATTGCCTATCTGGCATGATAGTCACTAAGCGCTAACTTATCTGGTATAAAAAAAATAGATAACCTTTTATTTGGGATCAAGAGATCCAACATAAAAATATGTAACGTAATTATTAATTTTAGCACCATGCAACTTAACTTGATTAGTATGATTCTTTCTACCAGCGTAAAT
The DNA here is from genome assembly GCF_905163445.1 of Pararge aegeria. Lineage (NCBI taxonomy): Eukaryota > Metazoa > Arthropoda > Insecta > Lepidoptera > Nymphalidae > Pararge > Pararge aegeria. The sequence goes on along the minus strand of NC_053180.1, from coordinate 20,305,562 downwards.
TCTATAACTATTGCAATATAGAAAACTATTTCAGTTAGTGCTATTTTCATTATAACCCAAACATTAATTAATAAAAAAAAAATTACCATTAAAATTTTAAAATCACTTTGTAACACTGATATTTTAAATCAAATATTTCTCCGTCATAAAGAACTTTGTGGAGGAATCTCTGAGAAAGTAAATAAATGTAATCTGAATAATAAATTAAAAAACAAAATACTTCACGCGAAACTACAGCACTGCATTATTCCAATCTAAATTAACAACATAAAATTTATGTACGACGTTTGCAACAATGAACAATTACTAAACAATTGTAGGTACATTCCAATAAAACTTTTATTGCCAATAAATTCACCGCAAGACGTCACATCAGCAAATTGTACTGCTCATGCTGAGAAAGACGATATCCAATTGAAAAGAGTTTCACATTTATGACTTGGCATTCACTATCAATAAGTTGCTAAGTAAGGAAATATCATTACTTAGGTTCAGCATCTAATAGCATCCAAACAAAACAAAACAAAGAGGTAACGACGAGTTTGTTTTTAAATTATGAATTCTCGAGCACTAGAGTGAGCAGCCATTACTATTTATGGATGTAAGCATCATATATGCCTCGTATTTAGGCCTATTTTAATAAAGAACTAGGATGATCAAGCTTTTCCCGATTTTTTTTTGATAAATCATAAATAGGGAGCAAAAAATACGGGGACAAAATAATCATATGGACTTGAACCACGGTCTCGTTTATTTTTTTTAAAAGGGATAAATAATAATTTGGGCTCGAACCGGGGTCTTCTTTATTCAAGATCGCCCGAATTTACACCTGAGCTGAAATTTATCTTGTTATATAATTATATAATAATATAATGCTATTGCATTGTAGCAGTTTTTCGCATAGCAACGCATCGCTGCGCCCCGCACCGCACGGCCGCGGGTCGCATTCGTTAGAGCCGTTTTTTCAGATTATGCACACAGATAAATATATATATAAAATAATTGCTCGAGTATATCTATTATATATTAGATGATCTAATGTGTAGATGTGCGTGCCGTCTATCGAACTGGAATTGTTTTGAGCACCTCAGGAGATGTTGACTTAACAATGAAGAATTGGGAATCTATCTAGGAATCCAGCATGCCTGAGAGTTCTCCATAATGTTCTCAAACGCAAGCGTGGTTGGTAATAGAAGTACTAGCTTATTATTAGGCTAATACTCGGCTTGGCTGATTCCATAAATTAATTAGTTTAAGTTACGTGAAAATTAAACTCTAGCGTAACATTTTCAAACTTTGCAAGTACTAATATACCTACATCATAAGTTTCCAAGAAAGTTGAACAACATTTAGACTTATTTTCTTTTGCTGAGTAAAAAGTTAGTGGCTACTATTAATGCCACCAAGTTTCCAATAAGAGCCCAAAGTAGTGAATAATTTCTCAGATACAAGAATATTAGAGAGAGTCCTGTTCTCCTCTCCTTTCGTGTCGTACCAGGTGTTCATTGTATGCCCAGTGGGCTAACATTGTTATTTGCATCCACGTGTCCACACTTCTCCATAAGCTATTTTTAAATTAACTATTCGAAGCATTATATTAACGCCGTCTAGGAAAATCAATGTATGGAATATAAAAAGTAGTTCAATATTATATAAAAAAAATCCCAAACTGTAGTCAAAAGACCTAAGTTTTATTTATATTATAATTACTTAAAAAAAACAATAATACTTGATTGGATGTAAATAACTAAACTCGAAGGATCTTTAAGTAAACGAATCACAGATTATCTGACGTAGCTCAATGAAATGCAAAACTAAAGATGCAATGTGTACAGCTAACTTCAAGCAAGACGCCAGGTGTCATTCTAAAAATTAGAGTCTCGTAAATATTGGATAGAAGCAGGCGTTACTTTGCGGAAATCCATGATATATTATGGAAATTAAGCTTGATTTGCTATACTGCGCGAAAACCAAGAGAGTCTATTTGGTGTAATTTAAAGTTTAAAGGTTTTAATTACACCACACAGATTCTCCTGCTTCTCGGAGTATAACAAATTAAGCTTAATTTTCATAATAGTGACTCGTAACTTGCATAAAGCATTTACACATAAGATTATTTGTAAATGCTTTATGCAAGTTACGAAGTTTTATAAACATAAGATTTATCAGACGTAGTTTTACGATAATCGTCTTACGATTAGCGTTCCAATTGCGAGGTAATAAACTCCTATGATGAATTATGGTCTCCATTGATTATCATTCCGCATTCCTCACTTGTGAGATTTATTAGTTGATTGAATTTTGTCAGTCATAGGCCGAGACCTAGAGCCAGACACCAGAATACTCCACTGCTATGTCTGGCCGGTAGGTTTTTATGGTAGCGGGGCTTGAACTCTCAAAGCTTGTACTCAGAATCTTCTCGAAGCATTTCAGATATGGTGCTACGGTAGAATGCTCCGCATTAGCTGGACACAGAAAGTTACCAACGTGAGAGTACTCCAGCGCGTCGCCAGAAGCCAGTAGTTACTGCAAATCATAAAAAGGGAAAAGTGGAATATCGGGGCCACGTCCTTAGAAATGAGCGATACCAACTGCTCTAGCTCATAATGATGCGCAAGGTAGAGGGCAAAAGAGGCGTTGGAAGAAGAAAGAACTTTTAGAAGAAGAAGATTACGCAACTTCCGTGAATGGACGTATATCGTTAGCGTGGAAACATTGTTTCGACTGGCGCAAGACCGCGAGAAGTTGGCTAAGCTGACGGCAAACCTCCAGTAGTGGAGAGGCACAAAAAGACAAAGAGTCATAGACTAACAAAACATTACGGGTTGTGTAGTTAGGCCCGGGATATGTAGAGTAAATTGAGCCTTAGCTAGGATAGCCTTCCCACTAGCACTGGAGTAGCGTCGACAAGCTATACTCCTCTTTCTCTTTCCTAAGAGAGAAGAGGTTTGGACCCAGTAGTCATACATTAAAAGGCTGGGAATTAAGCGAGAATACGAGTAATAATAAAGAAGTTTGGAAACGATTAAAATTAGTACAAAAATAATGTTACGATATATTATGTTCACAAAATAAGGGTTTATTGACACGGATAAGGCAGAGCTTCGTATTCACGTCAATAAAGAAAACTTTCTACCGCAAACCGAAGTCACGAAATGTTAGAAGTAAAGTTATTCTTGCGGTTCACATTTCTCTCTCTCTATAGAGTTTGTATGTAGAATCCGGGAAAAACGATAGTTATTCATCTGTATCATATATCAACCCTTTAACGACCGATAGGGCACGGGTCTCCTCCAATAATGACAAGGGTCTCCTCCACCCACGTAGACCAAGTGTGAATTGGTACACTTCACACGCTCTTGAGACTTGAGAACATTATGGAGAGCTCTCAGGCATGCAGATTTCCTCACGATATTTTCCGTCACCGTTAAAGCAACCGATATATAATTGCTTATATATAAAACCATATAACTTCGAAAAGTAAGAGTGGTGCTGTAAATCTAGTGATGTGACTAAACTCGGTCCCCCGAAAGGGAAGCGTTACCCACTACTTTTTTGTTTTTATTTTTTAATAAATATATTGTTGGAGAAATCGTCAAAACACGTTATCGTGGAGGGGACAACGCGTAGTGGTGGTGTTAGAGACTATAAAAGGCGGTGCGCGCTTCATTCGAGAGAATCTTCGGGTACCGTCAACTAATTTAAGGGGGACCCCTGTCCGTTTGGAAAGTCAACCAGCTCATTTTTGTTTTTGTTGTAAATTAGATTTATGAATTGAATTTCTTTAAATTAGTAATCTGTTGAGTGTTTTATTAGTTCTGTGTAAACTCTTGCTTCTATTAAACATATATGTGTGTGTAGTCACGATTGTTTTTTTTAATTAAGATTTTACCTCTGGTTCCTTAAAATATTAATTACGACATTACCCATTGTATTTAAGTAAGCGTAGCTGTTAGTTAGTATGTTATTGGTATAAAGATAACTGATGAATTACTTTTAGGAATAATATACATCACCATATAAACCCATTACCGGCCCACTACAGGACACGGGTCTCTTCCCCCAATGAGAAGGGGTTAAGGCCGTAGTCCACCACGCTGACCCAGTGCGGATTGGCCCAAACACCTTTGAAAACATTATGGAGAACTCTCAGGTTTTCTCACGATGTTTTCCTTCACCGTTGAAGCAAGTGATATTGCACGACTCATGATGCGAAGCATCAGAGAGTGCTTTACGATCGAAAAATTTTTTTCGCCTCATTTCGGCGGCTATTTTTATTATTATAGCCTTGTTAGTTCACGGAATCAAGATATTGTGCATACTATTGTCGAGATAATTTAATACAGATTAATTCCATACTTTTAAAAAATTGATTTACTGCAATAGAATTGGAAAAAATCACCAAAATAGGTCAAAAAAATTTTTTTTTCAATATTTGATAATTAAATGAGTCGTGCACTTTTTTTTAATAACTAAAAACGCACAAAACTTTGAAAAGTTAAAGGTTCTGGGATTCGAACTCGGCCCCCGAAAGTTAAATTGTGTTCCTACCCAATGGGTTTCAAGTATATAGTGCATTCATCACACAAACATTTTTCTAGTTGTGGGAATCGAAACCAAAGCCTTGGTCTTCGCCCACTAAACCAATCGGCAGTTCGATTATTATATAATATCAGGTCATTGCAATGATGCAACGACCTTCATCAGTAGTGGCATCTCAAGAACAAGTGGTTATACAACATTTGAAGAAGTAATAGAACGATCTTCCACCTCTAACGACCACCCAGGCTAGTGACAGTACTAGGAGTGTAGACCAATCATCTCATCAGGCCCCATCACGTTCAGTCACGCACGTGTCCTATGCAATGCATCCGGAAGGCATAACTTTGTGCAATGGGACAATTGTATTCCTTGAAGTAGGGATGCCATCTGACTAACCGCTGAATCAGGACTACGCATTTATAAGGTCTTAATATTACATGAACACAGACACATTAATTTAATCCCGATGAAGTTTGTCGTGGCTTCTTTGACCAGGGCGCCTGGTCGAACAGATTTAGTTTTAAGTTAACGAATGTAGTTTTTACCATCGCCTTACAATAATGGTAACATATATGTATGAACGCTTCATAAGTGCTTGTGCCCCTGCATGAATATTAATTTCAATGACTTGTATATTATAAATAAAATAAATAAATATACGAGTACTACGACAATACACGCATTGCCATCTAGCCCTAAAGTAATAAGATGACATATGAATACTTTTATGAATACACATACACAGAAAAACATTTATGTTCATCACACACACATTTTTCAGTTGTGGGAATCGAACCCACGGACTTGGACTCAGAAAGCAGGGTCGCTGCCAACTGCGCCAGTCGGCCGTCAAATAAAATTGTAAATCGGTTCAGACTTTATATTCCTTTGGTATTAAATGTACGATATTAGTATTTCTTATTTCAGAATTCTGGATAGCTTTTCACTAAAGCTAGTGTTACTATGAGGCTATAACAGATCAGAGAAAGCGTTTAAAATTTCATAAATGGATATTTTTCAATTGCTTATTTCTTTTTTTAGTTTAGTCATTTCCCGCTTTGAGTCGTGGATTTACATAAAATTGGTCACTAAAAAGTAATTTTCGCCGTTTAAGTTTATAACCTTGGTTGGAATTTCATCTGGTGGTAAGTATGGTGTAGTCTAAGGTAACGGACTGACCAGCAAGGGCTATGGCAGTTATGCTATATACATACCCCAAATCCTTTTTACGTGGCATTGTACCAGAACACATTATTTGGCGACACGCTTTTGGGGTAGAGATAATTTTAATAATATAAATTAAAACGAACATCTTAATATATATAAATCTCCTGTCACGATGTTTGTCCGCGATGGACTCCTAAACTACTTAACTGATTTTTAATTAAATTGGCACAACGTGAGCAGTCTGGTCCAACTTAAGAGATAGGATAGCTTAGGTCTTTAATTATAAAATTCAAAATTCATTTATTTCAAGTAGGCCTAATATAAGCACTTTATAGTCGCAATTTTATTTTATTGCAAAATATTTGTCTATGATTAATTGACAGTCACAACTCACATGTTATATATAAATACTACTATACTCATTTAAGGCTTAGCGATACTGAATATTTTAAAAACAAAATCAAACGCAGACGAAGTCGCGGGAAACAGCTAGTAACTTATAAAAATTAAAGGTGCCTGCCAGGATTCAAACTCGGCCCTCCGAAAGTGAAGTCGAAGTTCTACAAACTGGGCTATCATCGCTTCTCAAGCAATATAATAAGAAATAAGAGACGATTAATCACAACCAATTCTAAATTATGAATTGATGGAAGTAATCTTTAAGGAAATAATTTAGCGAAACAATACAGCATGGCATTTACAGTAGGTATTCGGAATAACGAGCGGCTGCCTACTGGATTTAATTAAAACACTTGAAGCATTAACAATAAAATAAATACGAGGCTCCTTAATAAAACAGTTAAACCTCTACTCGTGAAACTGTAGCCTTTCTTTGGGGTCAAATTTGAAGTCAGGGCAATCACAAATTATATTTCCCATTCCACTTCATATTGTTTTATGTGAACGCATTGCGCAGATTGAAAGCGTCTTCATCATCGTAATAACGTCCCACTGCTACTCACAGGTCTCCTCTCTAATAGGAGAATTTTCTTGGGCTTTTTATTATTATCATCACCTGTTAGTGATGACACATGGGACTCACAAAAAACTTGCTCTCTGAGGTGCGGAGAAAACGAAAGTTTCCAAACTCCAGAAGGGGAAAAAGAAAATGCGGAACTTAAACATTCCTAAAATTTACCACTACGTCAACAAGACCGTTGTTGTCACTAAACACAAGTGACACAAGAGCGTAACGTGTTGAAGTAAATACAATAGTTTTAGCTTTAGTAGTAGTAGCAGTAGCGCTTTTGTGACGGAGACCGGGGAAGTACTACCAGTATGCTTCTTACTGCCGCTAAGCAGCATTGTTCCGGTCTGAAGGGCTGGTTGTCGGTATTATTACATTATGAAAATTAAGCTTAATTTGCTATACTCCGCGAACAGCAGCAGAATCTTTATGGTGTAATTTATAATTACTTCAATCCGTATACTCCACACCAAACCTCGGCAATGTACCCTCTACGCACGTTTCGCTCCGAAACCGGAGCATCCTCAGGGGATGTTGACTTTACAATGAATAATTATTGTTAAGACTTACCGTACTTAGTACTTAACCTGTGCTTCACTTTATTTATTTATTTCATTATTTTTATTTATATATTTAGTTTGCCGTATCGTGACTCGGGTCTCAGCTGAACATCAGCGGCATGCATGATCTTAGGTACAATGCATGGCAAATGCTGAGCTGTACACCCTGTCTGGTGTTATACACAGACAGAATAATTAAGCTACATCATATTATAGCGTGAAAAGTAATAGGCTTCTATTCCTCAAAATACTGAAGCCTATAAAAAAAACAACTGAACTATTTCGCTCTTTATCGTGACCACAAGATACGGGATCCGCACATACAGACACACGGACGTCCAAGACTATCTAAATAATAAAAAGAGATTTAAAAATATCATGAGTGTTAAAAATAGTGTTTTTTCGCAACATTTGTCTATTTATATTCACTTATAAAAGCAATAAAGAATAAAAAAGTGACATTTTAAGTTGGAGAATCACTCGGTGTGCGTAAACTGACAGTAATACCCACCTCAACCCTTCGCTTATGAGGCGTGCAATACTTAAGGGTGGGCTTTTTAGAACTCTTACAATACCTATCCTTAATTTTTTAAGAACTCCATGTGCGCCAAAATTTACAACAAAATCCCGGAACATATAAAAGAAAAAGAAAGTATAAACTTGTTTAAAAAATCCTTAAAACATTACTTGCTGGAGAAAGCTTATTATAAAATAAATGACTTCCTAAATGAGAATATTTAATATTGACAATAAAAAGTCCGCCTCTCAATCTGGTTACAGCGCCCTCACGGGGTTCCATTTCAAATGTAAACATTAGGCTGACATTCTTTTTGAAAAATATAACAATTATGTAATCTTTATGACATTGTAATGGACTTGTAATTGAATAAATAAATAAACTCGCACGCCACTGTTAACACCAATTCCTTAGGTTGATGGACATTTTGCAGAATGTGTTCCTTGCATTTCCTGCGAAGTGTTTCTCTGTTATAGGCGATAGTTTTCCACCTGCCATCCGGTTGATCATCTGTTTGGTCCGTCAAATATTACTTTTAAAAAAAAGTAGAAAAAACCTGATACCCAGCATTTGCTTCCCCGATTGAATTAATAAGGATGATCATCACAATAACCCATTACCGTCCCACAAAAGAGAACGGGTCTCCTCCCATAACAAGAAAGGGTTAAAGCCGTAGTCCACCACGCTGGCCCAGTGCGGATTAGTGGATTATAAGGCTATGACTAACCTAAAATGGACGAAATAGAAAAATAGAACAGGAAAATCCTGACGGATGGAAACCCTGTGAAAGGGTAACGTGACTTACCGCTCACGTGTTCGACAGGTCCCAGGAAACGTGAGGATCGTTTCTGGAACGTTTTTCCTTGTGCGAGAGCGGCACCGCGACCCTACCACGCGACCATGATCCACACGACCCCGATGTGCCACGCGACTTTATCCCACGAGACCTTGTGCAAAGTACGTTTATTGAAACCAATAAAATCGTAGTACTCAGGTTTAAAGAATTATTTTGATCGGTTACTCGAATACTATACAATAAATAATTGATTAACTGAACAGTTACAAATTATGAAATGGATTTTTAAATTTTTTCTTTAATACAATAATTAAATACTTTTGGGGAAATTTTATAAAGAAGAAGGTTTTAATTTCTTACTACTTACATTACGTCGAATAGATAAAATTAAATCTAGATATTTGAGTTCAAAATTTAACTTGTCCTCCATCATTGCAAATAATAAAGAAGCTACGACTAAAACGAACTTTTATGCAATTCTTTAGTAGTCTTTACAATTATGTCCATTTCACCATGCATGCTATCCAAGTTTCCAAAAAATCATCAGTGGTCAAAAACAAAATCAGTCAAAAATATATTTATTCAAGTAGGCCCATAGGTGGCACTTTTGATGCGTACATAAGAATTACACGGTAGTGAGATGATGGCGATAACCACATTCGTTAACTTAAAACTAAAGCTACGAGGGTTCCAAACGCGTCCTGGTCTAAGAAGAAGCCACAACAAACTTAGCCGGGTGTTTTTCTTTTTTTTTTTTATCACCATCTCACAATGTCATTTAAAATTATTAGAAGAGCAACCTGGTTAGAGCAATAATTCACACCCAAGCTTTTTTATCGATTACGTAGTCCTTTATACTATAATAGGACTTTACTATAAGCTTACGTTTAATACAAACTTTGAACTTTTTAAGAGACATCTCCAAGATGTCAATGGGTAGTTTATTGTAGAATTGTATGCAATTACCTTTAAACGAATTATGTTAGACATTATACCATGAAAATATAACACATCTCCAGCGTTAGGGTTTAAAACAAGCTGCCATCAGGAAGAGTGGACCTCAAATACCAGGAACCCAGACCACAGGGTGTAGGTTTACTGACATTGACATTGGCTTGGCATAGCAGTACGTACCGTGTCAACCATATTGGCCCTTCGGTGTTATATGACAACCGCAAGTCTGCAACACGGGTAAACATTTCACCGGTCGTTGACTTTAATGCGGAAATTAATCTACTTTAACTCCCAATTACCAATTAGTTTATAGTACTTACTTTATTTATCGACTTACATTTATAGACTCGTCTTGCCCAAGAACGTATTTGAAAACACAAAATAAACTTTCTATCTTTCCCGCAATTTTTGTCTATTTATTTTCCAGCATATATATCAGAGCTATAAGCCACGCTAACTTTGTGAAATATTTTCTGTGAATCTCGCGGGAATCTTTTCCGACTTCTTTTGTAGGACTAGCTTGGCGGAACGTCTTTATCGTTAGGATAACTAGCCACGACGGAAGCCCTCCGGACCAGACCAGAGAAAATGCAGGTATTATAAATTCTCCAATTGCCCCTGCCCCGGGTCAAACTTGGGATCCCATTTATAAAACCAAGCGCCAAGGAGGTCGTCTACAAACAAAGAAAAAGAATAGATGTTTTACAATCCTTTGCGTACTCAGCCTATGTCTTCAGCACCGTCACAATTGACGCAAGCCTTTACGGAATGATGAACAGATTTGACGGGCACATTCACTGTCTCCCGCGCGTAAGGTCATCGCTCCGTCATTAAAATGATATAATTAGCTGCATTGATATAATCAGCTTGGAGTACATCCAGAGATCACTTGACGAGATGCGTATGCTTCGCAGCGTTTGAATAATGTTTATTATAATAAGGGTTACTGCTTTGTCTATGAAAATTTTAGCAAAAACTATATTTTTTTTTTTTTGAAGTTATACTTCTTTTGGCGCCATGGAGAAAAATGATGAGAGTGAATTTTTACGATGCGCGCGCACTCCGACACCTAAATTTTACATCGTAAAGTTAGTTTTAGGTGACATGAAAATCGATAACTATGTTCAAGTTGTATATTCTAGTATTGTTATATTTAGAAAACGTGTTTCGTAACAGAACAAACAGTGTGAATAAATAAATATTATTACGTTAATAAAACCTTTTTTATTTAAATAGCTTTTTGATTAATTTTAATATTTAGCGTTTATCACTACTGCATTTTAGTTATTTTTTTTCCATACGCCAAAGAAGTTTAACTTCTAACGCGTGTACATAAGTACACACACTCTTTTTTTTACCTTTAAATATATGAATATATTACTCGTATAAATATTTATCAGTTATCTTAGTACCCATCACTCAAGCTACGCTTACTTTGGAGCCAGGTGTGTATTATATATATTTATGTATATGTATTGAATAGCAAACAAAAATAAAAACCATCTTTATGCGAGTCACAGTTAAGAGAACGAGGGTAACGATAAAAAAACGATGTGCTTTTGGTCACGTACCTATACGAACCTCTAACACGGTTTCGCTTAATTCTTTTATTGATGGTTGTGAAACGTCAAAATTTATTACGGGATAGCGCGTGAATTCGTCTAAATAACAAGGAATTGTATATTACTCAAGTTAAGCAACTCAAAATAAACAACAGAGAAAAACAAAATTTTCACTTATTATTTATGGCCTATTGGATAACAAAATATTACGATTATGTAAGTATGTGAAATTCAAAACGATTGGCAATAAAACCGCCAGGTGTGCGGGACACGGTTACGTATCTCAATAAAAAAATAAATAAAATTATTTTCACCCATTCTTATTTGTTTCGCAATAAATCTATTTTTACGGCATACCCCTTATGAACTGCAATATGCTATAAAATTTCCACTATAAACTGCCGAGTGTGTGATATTCCAAAATGAAATAACTTCGGTACAGATATTGAAGGCAAATATTTATGGAAAACGTATATCCCTCCGCGCATGATTTTCATAACTTACAAATGTCTCAATTTTATCTGCTACAAGATGCCGTCTATGATGACTTCTTGTAGCAGATATACGAGTATCTAAGGTTTCAGGCAAACGCCCGTTGAAATCATATTACTATATTACTTTATATTTACTTTATTCATATTGAAATGAAAAAAATTGTGTTTGACGATTTATCATTCTTTCATGCAGCATCGGATCGACTTAATTGTTATATAGATTATTACATATATTAGATAGTTAGAGAGCGATTTTTATTCTGGGAAATATCACGGACCCGAGTTCCATTTGTTTTTATACCTCTACAAGTAAGCTCTTGCCAGCAATCTCAACTGGTAGTAAGTGATGATGCAGTCTAACATGGTGACGGGCTAACCTAAAGGAGTTGTCAAAGTCAAATATTTCTTTATTCAAATAGGCACATAGATGGCACTTTTGTTGTGTACATAACATGTAAAATATGACATGGAAGTGAGTTAATGGCGATAACTAAATTCGTTAACTTAAAACTTAAGCTACGAGGGTTCCAAACGCGACCTGGTCTAAGAAGAAGCCCACAACAAACTTAGCCGGTTGTTTCTTTTTTGTTATCACCATCTCGCAATAAATTACACCCAAGCTATAGCTAAGTATGGTAGTCATACCCCTGTTCCGTTTCTACGCGACATCGCACCGGAACACTAACTCGCTTAGCGGCACATCTTTGTCAGTAGGGTGGTAACTAGCCACCGCCAAAGCCTCCGACCAGGCCAGACCGGAGAAAATTCTGAAATTATATATTCCCAAATAGCCTCTGCCGGGAATCGAACCCGGACCTCGTACTTAAACTCACAGCGCTCACCGTTAGGACAGGCAAGTCGCCATTTGATGGAAAGACAACTATTATCACCATCATCATATCTGCATACCGTATGAGAAAAGAACTAAAATCCTTTGTGGGGTTGGGTATATGCTCTTATAACATGATACCGAAGGTAATATTAGATCTAACTTAACCTAGGTTTAAACAATATATTCAAACACATTTAACAAATCGTGGTTACTACACGATTGATGAATACCTTAACGACAAGGCTGCTTGGAAGCAGGCCACTCCGCTCTCATCTCTTAAAAAACAGAAAAATTCTAAAAATTGTTAAATTTTAAAATGTTGTTGGAAAAGAGCTATCTGCTGAGTTTTTTGTCGGCTCTTCTCAGTGGAATCTGCCTTCCGAACCGTTAGTAGAGTCACTACAAACAGACTGACTTGATGTTTCAAAAGTGCTTATAAATTCGGCCTACTTGAAATAAATGAATTTTGAACTTGAATTTGGACCACCCACCCTATCCTACCACCACCATCACCCTATCCTACCACAAACACCCTATCCTACCACCCCACCACCCTCCCTGTCAACAAAGACGTGAAGCTTACCAAAAGATCGGATTTTAGTCAAGGGCTATTTATTATCCAATTGCAACGCTAAACTTCTTGGCCATTTTTGTCCAGCCTAAGCCCGGAGCCCGAGCACACCGGAGAAAATTCCGTGTTTACCTTTTTAAAATACCTGGTAATATAAATGTTATTTTGGATCTAATAAGATAGGAAAGTTTAAATAAATAGTAAATAGTATTCTTAGATTCTGTCACCGAATGTCGTACGAATGTTTAAACGTTATCCTTTTTTTATCTACAAAGATAAAAGATAAACGCGTAACCGATGACTTTTTATCTTGAAGCAAACGCAAATAAAGTCGTAAAAGCTTTCTGGTTTCTTGTTACTTTAGAATAACTTAGTTATATTTTAGAAACCATGCTCACGGTGTTATTTTTATTAGTTTTCAGTAAAGTCGACGCTTGTTTCGTAAATTATACAATAATGGCATAACCATCGCAATAGACGTGATAAAAATAAAATAGAATCGCTAAAATATTGTACTTATCTATTGTTTTCCTTTCAACATAGTGACTTTAAATAATTGCTAAGTAACTTCACAATTATTCGTAAACGTACACGTGCGTAGATGGTAGAGGGTACATTGCCGAAGATCTGTTTGGTGTGGAGTATGAGGATTGAAGAAATTACAAATTACACCATACAGATTCTCCCGCTTTTCGCGGATTATAGCAAATTAAACTTAATTTTCATAATAGTGACTTTAAACTTAAAAAAAAATCGCTATTTTGCAGTTATTCCAGTCTGAAATTTTAGCGGACGAAGACAGCAGCTAGTATTAGATATAGAAGTATTGATTAAAATGAATGTGGGGCGTTATATTTCCATGCATCTATGTCATGAAATTAATTGACTGTTATTTGACCTCAACCCATTATTTAAACTTATGTAATGGCGGCTCTAAAATTTCTATGGGGATCATGTTATAGGCGGGCGTACTAAATCCAAAGCATATGTCATAAAAACAATAATTAAGTGAAAGAACCGCTATGGACATTTAACAGTATTAGATTTCCCGTGATAAGTTGCTTTAAAAAAATATTATAAATTGATTGACCACATTGATATTGGTAGACGTTATACTTGTAGTACGGTAAATGCAATTATAACGTCTACCAATATTGGGATGTTGTCGATCAGTTTATAACATTTTTCTATTGGAAACTAAATATCTTTCTTATAATAATCAGTCTATTAATGCCCCAATAAAGTGCAAAAATAAATGAGAGCATAGACCCGCTACGTCAAAACTTGTTGGCGGGTTTTCACGGTTAGACTACATGCTAACCACTAGTCCAAAGGGGGAGTCGATATGAAAATAAATATGAATTTATTATTATATTTCAATTAGATATGAAGTTATTGAATGGAAGCTGTATCAAAATAAATATTATGTACCTACATTATATTACCCTGCTTTCCGTGGGTTCCCACAACTGGAAAATTTTTGTGCGATGAACATGATTGTTTTTCAGAGCTGGGTGTTTATCAGTACATTATAAGTTTTTATGTGTATTATATTCATAAAAATCTGCTTTCTAAGTACCCATAACACTTTGGGGCTAGATGGCGATGTGTGTATTGTCGTAGTATATTTATAATATTACTAGCTGTTACCCGCGACTTCGTCTGCGTTAGTTTTTTGATGTGGCATTAAATTTAGTTGTAGATCTAAAAATGTTAAAGTATTCAGTATCGCTAAGCCTTAAATGAGGGGATTGCTGCTGTCCTCTGAGGAGTTCTGTATTCTATCTCCAACCACAGTTTGGGCAAACTTCAACGCATATTATAACCTCTAAAGTACAAAAATAGTTATTTAAATCGGTTATAATTTGTCGGAAATGAACCGAACAACCCCTCTCCCAAAGGAACCGAGCTTAATGAATGAGGATAAAAAGTATCCTATATTACTTCTAATACTTTCAAGAATATGTGTACAAAGTTTCATGAGGATCGGTTAAGTAGTTTTTGCGTGAAAGCGTAAAAAACAAACTTACATTCACATTTATAATATTAGGGAGGGATAGGGATTTGTAAGGTGCAAGGAAATCGGTACTTTAGGAAAAGGTTAAAGATTTTGCTAACTATATCTTTACTAGGAAAACTCTTTTACAAAAATTTATTATCTTAAGCCTTTTGTGTGCAGAAGAATATCTGCGAAAACGGATTTAAGCAAGGATTTGAGGAAACTCTTTTGATCCGTATCCATAAATCATTACTTATTGCATTACTCAAAGTGACACACTATATAAACACATAGACACATTAATTAACTAATAAATAATAAAGATATCGTAAAACCGCCTTAACACCGCTCTTGCTAATTAGCGCACCTTAGTGTAAGGTTCTGAGTTCAATTCTCGTGAAGTTTACTTTAATTATTTGATAAATAAATAAATAAATATAGTACGACAATACACACATCGCCATCTAGTCCCAAAGTAAGCGTAGCTTGTGTTATGGGTACTAAGTTAACTGATGAATAATATACATAAATACTTATAATACATAGATAAACACCCATGCACTGAAAAACATTCATGTTCATAACACAAATATGAGGAATTATGGGAATCGAACCCACGGCCTCGGACTCAGAAAGCAGGGTCGCTGCCCGCTGCGCCAATCGGCGGTCAAAATCGTGTGTAGTATTTTGAACTCCCTACAAAAGACCTAGGTCTCAGAACTGGGCGTCCATTTGTTGACACTTAGATGATGGTGGTTAAACTCAACTCGCATCGCTCAGGTCGCGTGACGTTTTATTAGTGCGTTGCTTCCCTAATCCGTCTTACATTATCTCTGGCTATCTGAGTAAATATTTGAATTATTCATTGATATTAGGATTAACCAAGACACTTTCGTTAGCTATCTTAATCAATTGAGGAATTTATAATGTACGATTAAGCGAAACAAAAACTAAGCCCGTTGGATTTATTAAGAACCAGACTTATTCCAGCACGGCTAGCAGTGGCAGGAGACAACTATCTCCACGAGGAAAGGATAAGAATATATCTTCTCTTACAGCGTTCCCAACTCTAAGAGCACTGGCGCAAAAGTGGAAATTATATCCAAATAAAATATGTGTAATAATAAACGGGGGTAAACTTCTCCTATTCCATGTTCCCGTACTTTAGCAGGTGGACGCGTTAATTATATTCCTTGTCAGGGGATATAATCTGGGGATATATATTTGGTCTAGCCCAGCAAGTAGCATTTCTGTTGCCCTGTTAGGCTCAAGGCCCCTTATTAATAGCTGTACCCGTCGACATTATAAAAATCTATTGGTAAAAGGTAAACGTAGTCTTAGAAATCTCCTTAGATTAGGTGTTCCCTACTTGGGCATTGCCTTGTTTGTTAATAGGTATTAATACCGTTGGAGAAGTTACGCAGTGTTTTGACACGCTCGGGGATTTGAAAGGTGCTATTCTTGCACTGTGACAAAAATCTGCGTAATTATTCTGACGTTACGCCAAGCTTATTAATAATGGGGTAAGAGTTTAAAGCGGAGAATTCGTTTGTCATAAACGGCCAACTATAGGGCACCCATAATAAGTCCACCACGCTGGCGACGTGCAGATTTGTGGACTCCACACAGAAAACTATGGAGATCTCTCGGGTATGCAAGTTTAGTCACGATGTTTTTCTTCACCGTTGAAGCAGGTGATATTTAATTTCTGAACGCCCATTGCTTAGAAAAGCTATGAGATGCGAGCACTGGCGTTCACAGGAATTTGGACCAGGGTAAGCATAAAGAAGTCAAATGGTATAAAATAACAAGCACTCCTCCTTCGCCAGCTATACGAAACTGTTAGGGTAGGCAGCGCTTTTGTATTAGTATGAAATGCACGCCACTGGGCGAGCCAGGGTTTGAACTTGTGACCCTCCAAAAGTGGAGCCGAAATTCAAACCACTAGCCTACCACGGCTTAAAAAGAAAAATAACTTTTTATTTTTTATACAGTAGACTTTACATTGAATTTTCAGTGTAAAATTTTAGAAAAATCCTGCTGATATGTGTATGCAAGCATTATTTATGCAAGCGGTGCAGGTCTAGTTAACTAGTTAAGGTCGAATCTGCCGACGTTGCCGCGAGTATAAGGAGTTATTTTAATGGGAGGCTGTGGTGTAGGTATGTTCTTAATACCGTTACGAGATCTCCACTGAACTACCTCGCTGCCACTTGAAATTACGCAGGTTTCCATTGTGCTACGTTTGTTTAGCGTATAACGTCTTATCAACTTGGCACGTCATTAATTTCCATAACTTTATTATCATCTTTATATATGAAAGGTAAAGGAGACCAAGTGACTGACTGACTGACTGGTCTATCAACGCACAGCTCTAACCACTTGACGGATCGGGCTGAAATTTTGCACACAGTTATTACAACGAAGGCATACGCTAAGAAACCACTAGATGACGCTACAGTCGCTATAAGACTGATGTGAAAGGCATATACTAATTTCAGCATCGACGGTAGGAGAGCCGTAGCTTAAATGGATAAAGCGCTCATGCCGCGATTGCCAGTGAGTCGCAGGTTCAAATCCTGTCGGTTCCGAAATTTTTATATGCATTTTAAATTTATGAAATTGTGTAAAATCCTTCATTTATCAATTTATTTTTCAGTAACATCCATGAAACTATGATTTTAGGTTTTCGATTAAAAATAAAGAACTACGTTATTCACAAATTTTAAAAATTCCAACTCCAGAGGCATCTAATAGGGGATGAAAATTCATATGAAAGTTTCTGATTTTTTAAGTAATTTACGTTCATTTTTTTCTATAAGCAGCAAGACTTTTTTTTAAACCATTGTAAATAAAATTTACCAAATCAAAAATTTTACTTAACGCGAGCGAAGCCGCGGGCAAAAGCTAGTCATACATAAATTTAAAACTAAGATTTTTGTGGTGAATCAACATTTCGACCCATTTGCATGGATCGAGGTCCCGTCGTGACCACGATGCATGAAATATCGATTTATCCCATAATATTATCGTTATACCCGTCGTTATCGTTGGCACCCGTAGAACTATATTTAAGAAATGATACATTATCATCCCTTGCATGTGTGTACCAGACTATCTGCAAACAGGAAAGTGGCGAATGATCGTCGAGTAACAACTGCCATAAACAGCGTCCCACCGTGATGACCACGACCACTCTGGCAAGAGTGTTACGACAAAGAAGAAGTAGAAGAACATCATCATTCTACAGTAATAGGTACTAGAGTTATTTGTGGCAGAGCGAAAATTTTAATTTTATTTGTTTGATAGATATTATCGTTGCTATAAACAATTGACACCATATTCACTGTTCACTGCACTTCATCCTTGCCGAAAACATGTAAATGTATTATTGTATAGAAGCTGTCCACGCGGACGCATCGCTCACTCAAGTAGGAGAGAGACAGATGTCGAACGCGGAGGCCGTCTGTGCCTCTTTGTCGCTCGTTCCGCGCTCTCGCTTGCACTTCAAGCCTTGGATGGAACGCCTCAGAGCGAGGTAACGCCGCATACGTAATGTTTTTTCGTGCGTACAGCCGGCTCCACCGAATTATAAGACGTTGTCACGTCAAAAACCAGTCTATTTGATTTTCTATTGCGGAACACAGGTAGTCCACTAATTCGCACTGGGCCAGCGTCGTGGACTACAGCCTTGCAGAACTCAAGCTCTAACAATGATTTTCTGATATTTGTTATTATAACTGGGAGGAAACGGTAAACTTGGCAACATTGCTAACTACAAATAATTTAGAAATCGGTATAATATAAAATAGCAAACATACATAGTAAAAGGGCAAACTTGCCCATCGTCTTGGTCTTTGAAAGCTTACATTATTTCAATTTTAAACCGATTTAATTTAATTTGCGACTAAGATGTAGAGCGTCTCAAGGATAATTTACATAATATTATCCCTACTAATATTATAAATGTCAATGTAAGTTTGTTTGTTACGCTTTCACGCAAAAACTACTTAACCGATCATGAACCTTTGTACACATATTCTTGGAAGTGTTAGAAGTAATATAGGATACTTTTATCCCGACATTCAGCTTGGTTCCTTTGGGAGAGTCCTCCGACAAATTGTAACCGATTTAAATAATTATTTTTGTACTGTACTGTAAAACTTTGAAAAGACATCGGTGCATAAGTAACAATGGAAACGAACGCCGTGTCAAGTGTCAGTAACAAGGCTGGCTTTCTTCTGAACAGACTGCATTATACCATGAACTTTAACACGACACTATGAACCATATGCCTTCGTAATAAGAACCATTAACACGAACCTCGGTAACCACTCGTAAGCGCTTCAGATTTGTGCGTTATTTTTAAACTTTATTATATTATGGATGCATAAAGTATGAGTGGGTTGTAGATTACAGGAAAAGTTGTAGTAAAATACGCCTTGTGGGTTCACCTTTCCGTTACGCATTCTCGTAATATCAACCAAAAAATCAAAAATCTAAATTCATTTATTTCAAGTAGGCCTACTTTTGAAATGTCAAGTATGTACGTTGTGACTCTACCGATTCACTACCGATAGATATACCAATAGACATCCATTGCTAGACATGTACCTACTCTTTGTAGAAATCTTTAACAACCAAAAATATTGTGTGACTGTTTAAGTGTGTGGTGTGTGTGTGTATGTGAAAATGCGGAGTGGCAAAGGGGGCATGATGGCATCAGAGCGCGTCATGCCATTTGCCGTGACGGCATACGAATTGATTTTACTTTCAAGGTGCGCCAGTAGGTTTCAATCAAAACTACATTCTTAACTCAAAAAAATAGAAACGAAAATGAATAGTTTGGTTCATTCTTGCATCACTTATACATAATAGATAGGAAGGTATGTAGGTACTACAGCTCACGCAGAGAATTCGAAATGTAGTTTTTTGTGACCGAGTGGCCTATATCGGGGAGTAAAAGTTCATTGAATAGGCAGTTTTAACAAAAAATAAAAAAGTGCCTATTGAAAAGAGTCGAACGCTGTAACTGGACCGCTGCGATATGTCAGTGACGTTTCACAGAACCCGTTCGCAATTCTAGTTAGTTTTATATACATAACTACACATAACATGAAACTATATTGTTCAGATCAAGAGTAGCTTTAGAGATTTAAAAAAATATATATTTTTAAAACCAATTTCAATAGTCTCTTATTATATATATATATATATATATAGATAGATAGATAAACACTTTATTCCACACAAAAAAACAACAACACAAATTACAACTTCTATTGTGCAAATATTTTTATGCAAAGGCGGTCGAATTCAAATTCAAAATTTCTTTATTCATGAAGGCCTATCACAGGCACTTTTGAAGCGTTAATATATATATCATTGTAAGGGGATGGTGATAACTTCGTTCACCAACTTAAAACTAAAGCTAAGAGCGTTCCAAACGCACCCTGGTCTAAGAAGAACCCACAACAAACTTAGCAGGGTAATTTTGTTATTGTTATCACTATCTCACAGTAAATTAATATTAAGCTTTCAAGTTAGAGCATTTCACATCCAAGCTTTTTATCGTTTAAGTAATCCTCTTATTAGGTATGGGAGTAATTTAAGATTATACTAAATATATACTCAATTAATGTCCCACAACAGGGCAGAGAGCAAGTTTCTCCCACGAGGACGTTCCTAAAGATTTATTTTTTAATGACAATACACAAAGCCCTAAAGTAAGCATAGCTCGTGTTATGCGTACTAAGATAGCTTAGACCCTTTTACTTATGCCTAACTTATTTATAAATAGTGAATCAGGTGAATTCCTATAAATGATATCTTGTAGCATAAGAGTCAAGAGGCTAAGAGTGCAAGTAAGTACGTAGAGGATGAGCTAATTCTGTAATTTTTATTAATTGTTAGATAAGCGATAAAAAATGTTTGCTTTAAAAATTCCTTGACCAGCGACCTTGTTCAATTATGTACTCTAAGCGTCGCGCAAGCTTTAAGAAAAGCGACACATAAAGTTTTATAGTTACAGCACTTTATAATCTACCAGGTTTCACGTTCGATTTCCGGTTGGGTCAATATATTTTATTACATAGTTCTATAAAAGTGAGTTTTATACCTGTGGGATATTAAAAAGCTGATAATGATGCAGAAGCGAGCAATTTAAAGAGCTATATACTCGGAATATCTTTACGTGATGAAATACTAAACGAGGAGTTACTGAAGCTGAAGTGGCAATTTGCAGGCATATAGCTCGAAGAACAGGTGGACGCACTGGTAAGCACAGCTTTGGTAGAGCCCAAACAAACTTGACAGACGACGTTCAAAGAGTCGAAGGGACCCGCGACCCTAGACCCTAGGCAAATCTCCTAAAATATCTACATTGGGGATGGGGATAAAGATAGATAAACTTTAAAGATAAAAATAAAAAATAAATACATACTGACAGTACACACATCGATTCCTAGCCCCAAAGTAAGCGTAGCTTGTATTATGGGTACTAGGATAACTGTTAAATATTGTTTATGAATAATATACCTACTTACTTATAGTAGATAAGCAGTAGACCCAACTGGGAATCAAACATACAACCTCCCACTTAAAAGAGCACTGCGCACGTAGCTGCACAGTAAGATCGTCAAATCTAATAATATATACAAATAAAAACCTTGTTATAACACCATCATATTATGCTTATAAGTGACAGCACCTCGTTATGTTTGAACTGTGGCGGCTGTATAATAGCTGTATAGGTGCATACGCTTTCGGCACGTTTGTAAGAGCCTGATACAACACGTCTAAACGCTTGTTACCTTAAACCTGTTTCAGCACTCGCTCGGGTTACTATGCACTGTAGGGCTGCCAGTGACGAGCATTCAAACTTTCAATCGCATCACAGAACAAGGCACTAACGTTTAATTTGTCCACGCCAATTGGACTTTACCGATGACCGTTCCATATCCTCTTATACACTCCATGATACCCTGTACCAGTAGAGCTACCTATGTACACCACGAGATTTTAATTATCTCCACCCGTTCCTCGTTGTTTTTCTATAGACGAGATAATGGGTAGACATAACTCTCAAAGTAAATATTTAATTTAATTAATTCGTAAAGTACAAATTTAATTAATTATAATTATAAAAAAGGGTTGTTTTGAACATCCTATTTAAGTTAAAATCCATCAATATATCAACTTATTAATGTGAAGTGTATAGGCCTCAGTCCACTGATTTAGGTCCACTAGATTGGTGGACCGCTGGTTTAGTGCGTTGGTGGAAAACATCCGTACTAATTTATAAATGCGAAAGTGTGGTTGTTTGTTTGTCCTTACTTTCCACCTCAAATAAGCGACCATTCGAATTGATTTTCTCATCGAGTTACTTGGAAGGACGGATGTAACAAGCTACTTTTTATTCCAGAAAACCCGTTAAAAATGCGTACGAAAGACACGGGCAAAAGCTAGTCCTAAACAAAAGTTCAAAAGTGCCAACCCTGTGCACTCTACTTGTCGGTATTGTTTATCAGCGAAGACCGTAATTTCTAAAGAGCTAAGAGTCCTAGAA
Organism: Pararge aegeria; assembly: GCF_905163445.1. Taxonomy (NCBI): domain Eukaryota; kingdom Metazoa; phylum Arthropoda; class Insecta; order Lepidoptera; family Nymphalidae; genus Pararge; species Pararge aegeria. Next base: position 20,283,034 of record NC_053180.1, on the reverse strand, counting down.
GAGTCAGTTTCACTGGACTTCTCGCCATACCTGACCATTATTATTTAAATTCGCGATTTCTCTTTCATTTTACTTACATTTATTCCCTTTCACAGTTGTAGCTACTTAATGGTAACTTAATGGTAATATAAGTACAACGTCTTTTACTTAACAGCCACTATAAAAAATCATAGAACGTCTCGGACACATTATTTCTATTATAAATTTAGATTTCATAGGAATGAAATTGTACGCTTTCTCTTTCATATAGCTTACTCTTTCGTAATGCTGTACCTTAATCCCTTTTTATAAATATTGGAAAGAAGCAGGCGTTACTTATATCCCTTTGTCCCTTTTTTTATATTAAATGAATATATTTAATTTTAATGTACTATGGTCTGTTAAAATGTTGTATTTATTAGAATCATCATCATATCAACCCATTACCGGTTCACTACAGGGCACCGGTCTCCTCCCACAGTGAGAAGGGGTTAAGGCTGTAGTCCACCACATTGGTCCAGTGAACCAGTGAACCAAGATGTTTTCCTTCACCGTTGAAGCAAGTGGTATTTTAATTGCTGTTAACACATATAAGTTAGAAAAGTAAGAGGTGCGTGCCGGGATTCGAACTCGCTCCCCCGAAAGTGAAGTCTAAGTACTACCCACTGGGTTATTAGAATATGTTCACGAAAATGGACGCAAAAATAGGTTTATACTGGATCGTCATAATCATATCATGACGTATTATTTAAGACGGCCGAGTGGCGCAGTGGGCAGGGACTATGCATTCTGAGTCCAAGGTCGTGGGTTCGATTCCCACAACTGGAAAATGTTTGTGTGATGAACATTAATGTTTTTCAGTGTCTGTTTATCTGTATATCATAAGTATTTATGTGTATTATATTCATAAAAAATATTATAATATTAAAATAATATTTTTTTATGAATAATATTAATATATCAGCTAACTTAGTTCCCATAACACAAGCTACGTTTACTTCAGGGCTAGATGGCGATGTGTGTATTGTCGTAGTATATTTATTATTATTATTTATATCAACCCATAATTGCGGGCCCCCTAAAGAGCACGGGTTTCCTCCCACAATGAAAAAAGTTTAGACCGCAGTCCACCAAGCTGGCCCAGTGCGGATTTTCGATCTGTGTCCTGGATAAATACTTATTATCCCGGCGAATAAAGGATTGCTTACAGAAAACATTAGAATTGTTTGCTCAATCACTGCACCAATTTAGACGAAATTTGAATTAATGAATACACTTTTATTGTACACCGAGAAAATTAACAGAGATACAAATACAACAGCACAATAAGGTAGAACATACAATTTGGCGGCCTTATCGCTAAATAGCGATCCCTTCCAGGCAACCAAAGGCATACAAGAAAATGCTATACGAAATTAGTAGGTGGTACAACAAACAATATTGAAATTATTAGGATTTTAAACTAATTTAACATAAAATAAAAAATAAATAGTTTTTTCATCCTGGAACACAACAAATATTAATTGTATTAACAAATATAATAATATTATTACTAATACTATATTTACAAAAACAAAAAATAATTTAATTATAAACGCTTCTAGTATGGTTTTATTATGTTTATAGCTTTATAGAAAGTGCGTGGGAATTCGACTAGTTATAGATAACATTGGAAGTTCGCTGCGAAACAATGCAGCTATTATAAGTATCGTTTACGATCACTTTACAGCTTCTAAATCGATGTCTACATATAAAAACATTGGCTTAAATAATAAAAAGGCATCTTTTAATGTAACTGGTCCGTATGGTGACGGTAGATCAAACTATAGTTGTCAGAATGTTGTTGAGGAGGGGGTCATCGTCCCGCGGGTGTCGTACGAGGCGATTAAGGGAATATATTTTACTACTACCATCAACTGCTATCACCAAGCTGTCCACTAAGCGGAGTGTTTTTGTGACGACCTCCCCGGCACTACGGTAAGCGCTGTGAATTTAAGTACGAGGTCCCACGGGCGGGAATAATTTGGGAAATTATAATTTCGGAATTTTCTCTCGTCTGGTCTTGTGGGCTTTGGTCGTGGCTAGCAGTGGCGTGCATGGAGGGTATGCACAGCGTATGCAGATGATATAAAATAAAGAAAATACCCAGTACGTACTGGAGATTTTCTTCATTTTTTACCATCTGCATACACTATTTACGCCATTGTTGGCTAATTACCGTTCTATCGACGGTTAGGGGTACCATACACCCAAACAGGTTAGCCCGCTACCATTTTACACTGCATCATCATTCACCAGATAAGATTCAAGAAGACAGTCAAGAGCTAACTTACAACGGACGGTTCAGGCCAACCAAGTTCGGAGACAGGCCCAGGAAAAGGAAGAAGAAGGGCTAACTTGTAGTGCTATAAAAAAAACATTCTTAGCCTATTGACATTCTACTGATTGATTATTTGACAACCGAATGGTGGCGCGGTGTATATAATAGTGCAGCATTGTAATAAGTACACTTTTTTAATGTACCTAAAGTTTCGCCTGTTATTTTTTTTACAACAATGTTCAATCGTCTCGTGACATTGACATAAGCATAACTTAACTTAAAATTGATGACAAACGTAATTTTTGGTATTAAACGCGGCCTTTGCTTTCATCAGAAACCCGAAAAGTTGGGTTTCCCCCACAATCAAGACTGCATCTACGAATATGTCGGTGTCGAAAACAAGGCTGGTTAGACGTAGGTACATTTTTCATAAGTGACTAGGCCTCTGAATATAAAACGTCTGTGCTGTGATTATCTGCTACTATTAAGTAATGTTACAATTACTTATTATATAATATTTTGTAAATGCAGGATACCTATGTCAACCATTACACTGCGTCCTGTAAAGTACGCGAGCGAAGCCGCAGGAAACAGCTAGTTAATAAGTGAAAAATCAAAAATCAAAACAAAAATCGAGCGAAACGAAAATCTGTCGAAACGATTACAACTCGTATTTATTTCGTTTTTGTTTTTTCATTAATTACAATTTTTTTCAATTAATTTTGTATCTCATTTAGTAGACATTTATGTAGTCTACATTTTATACCTATATTCTATTTATGTTAAGCAGGTTATGTTTAGTATAAAAAAGGTCCCCTTTTACATCACTTAATATGACGATGCAGTGGTTCAATCGATTAAAGGTAACAAACAAATAAAACAAAACAAATTTACACACTTTCAACGTAAAAAGCTTGTAGGAAACAAAAATAGCAAAATGGTACCTTTCGTAGGTAGAGTCTTATCAAAATATATTTTCTCAGTAAAAGTTACCTAACTAAAACTTATGTACCTGTCTACCGATTTACGATATTGTTTTCGACATAAACAAAACGCCGCTATTGTATTCAAATGAGCCGTTTAGTCAAAATTCAGTTTTAACTTGAGCCTAAACCATTTCCGATATTCCTGTACTTTCTGAGCGCCTAATGATTTCCGTGAACGTACCCTAGTGCGATTTCCAAATTATTATCATGCAACCTTTACTCTTATGTCAAGCAGTTATGTTTCAAAATTGCGTAAACTTATATGTTAAAGTTTGCTTTACTGTTTTGGAACGAAATGGTCTGTTTTGATGGTTGTCTGACACGTAGGTATACTGTACAATTACAGGTATTTCTGTTTTACATTAAAAACACTTTTTTCTTTTGTTGTTGACAGGTGGCTGACAACTATTTTGTAAGGATTTTAAGCTGATTAAAAGTGGAAGGTATGTAGGTATTTCTAGAAACCGTTTTATCCATTATATGGCGCAAATACAGTTTTTTATAGATTAGGATTATTCGCTTTAGTTTTATTTCGGTACCCGCAATAGTGTTACCACTATAGATTAAGGAAAAAAAATAACTAACTCAACAACAACAACTCAATAAAATAACAATCCGCCTTTGAGAAGGCATGCAAATTTAATACCTTAAAATCAATTAACAAATAAGTAAGTAGGTAATAATAATAATTAAATTACAATCAATTTACAAAATAGAAACAGAGGTATTTCAAACTAAATTCTTAACTAAATATATCAAGTCTATTATAATATGTCACATAAGTTTTTTTCTTATTGTATAATATCTCTTTATTAACAAGGATATTTAATTCATCGCTTAAAACACATAACATTTGTTTTTCTGTCGGCTGGTAACTTACTATAGATTTTAGGTGTCATATTAAAGATGCTATTGCCAAAAACGAAGAGTGCAGTCGAATGGTGTGTATAGCATATTTTATTCCTTCTGCGTTCATTGTTAGAGAGTTTAAACAAAGTTGGTTTTAACAAATACTAGGACTTCATGAATGGATAAGCATGGATAGTAAAGTATTTAGAATTTATCAAAGTATGGTTTACATGAATCAGTGATCATGAGCTATGTAGAGTCTGCAGAGTCAAAAGGTTTCTCCGGGTGCAGTGTCACCCCGCCCCGCACTGCACTATGCAATAACACAATATTGTTGGTTCACGGGAGAGTGTCGCGGCCGCTGCGCTTAGTTACCCAAACCATTTTGTAATTGGTTCCTTTGTACCGCACAACCGTCGCAGCGTTGCGTAATCCTTTTTCCAACGCTATTTGTTAAGCCTACCTACTTTTAAATTATCGCACAATTTTGTTTTGTTATTTCCTGATTTCCTAGTCTTTAGAAATAACGAAATAAATGTGTGTAAAATGTGTGTAAGTGAAAATAACAATATAATAATAATGATGACCATGCTAGTGCTACATGTAGTTTAAAATAATAACTTCGAAGTTTTGCAAAATAACTCTGCTTGTATTATGTTTGACGTAAAGTTGTCAAAAACTTGTACTAAATACGGTACATATAAGTGATTGCAGTTTGAGCTAAGTCGATGAGTATGGCGACGTCAGCGGAAGCAACGGGGCTTAGCATTAGTCATATCGTGGAATATTATGGTGACTTTAACCCTAACATACATAACTGCATATCACTCGCCTCTTCCGTGCCTATTAAAATAAATCGAATTGTTTCAAATATTTTTAAATAACTTCGAGTAAAAATGCATGTAAAAACCGCGTAACAGTGTGGTTACTTCCATAGGTATAAACTAATACTGAAATACTGAAAGACTGCTAGAAATTGTAGCTTAACGTACATAATACTAACGTAAGATACTTACTTTCACACATACAGAGAATGTTTCACACATACACACTCTCAAACACATGTACAAACACACAAACACACATAATCAACATTCTGCCGACTAAAAAGCACGGGTCTCCTTCCACAATGAGAAAGGGTTAAGGCCGCCGTCCGCCACGCTGGCTCTGTGCGGAGTGGCGGACTCCACACACCTTTAGAGAACATTATGAAGAACTCTTAGGCCTGCAGGTTTTATTACGATGTTTTCCTTTGCCGTTGAAGCAAGTGCTATTTAAATTGCTTTAAAAGCACATAACTTAAAAAAGTAAGAGGGAGTACTGGGATTCGAACTCGGCTCCCGAAAGTGAAGTCGAAGTCCTACCCACTGAGCTATCACCGCTTTACATAATATACATACACAAGATATCAGCAAATCACACATAATATATCAGAATTAATATAAATTTTTGGTGATTTTTTCGTTTATCGATATTTACTTATTATAAAACAAAGTCTCCGACGCGCTTCTCAGACTATCTGGGAGCGAAAGATTACTTTTTGCAGGGGTTAAAGTACCTACATTAAAAATAAGAAGTAGTATATGTTTCAAACATGATATGGTTCGTAAAAAACAATCGCCTATTATCACGGAAACCTTTCACAAGGCATGAGTAGTCAACGTCATACAAAGTGTCATGAGTCCATCGACCTTAGGCGCAGACTGTAACCACATGAGCCTGCAATGAAACCGGCAACCACGCCCTGCCCAAACCAGCCCAAAACACAACATGTTGCTTGGCGGCAGAAATGGGAATAGCTGGTACTTTCCCGAACGAGCTATGTCACAAAAAGTTTTACTACTACCACTCTTCTGACGTATAATTGAGATAAATAGAAGTGTCATATATTCTTTCTTTTATTATTTAGTTAACTATATAATGTTTCTTTTTTACTATTGTGCATTCAAATTCAAATTCAAAAATGTTTTATTCATGTAGTAGGCCTGCATAGGCACTTATGAAGCGTTCATACATATATGTTTACATAATTGTAAGGGAATGGTGATAACTTCGTTCGCCGACTCAAACCTAAAGCTACGAGGGTTCCAAACGCGCCTTGGTCTAAGTCTTCTTAGACCAGGGCGCGTTTGGAACCCTCGTGACTTTATGTTACTTCTATTATTAGCCTATTTAGGCCCACACCAAACTTAGCCTGGCATTCTTTTGTTATCACCATCTCACATATAATTAATATTAAGCTACGAAGTTAGAGCAATTCACACCCAAGCTTTTTTATCGTTTAAGGTAATTCCTAGGTTTCCTTTACGTACCGACTAATTCTAGTATGCATGGGTAAGTACTAAGACCCACAATTCATCTGAACGCAGATGGTTCTGGTATATTAACCGCTGTCAAAGTTCGGTGCCAACACATATACTAGGCTTGGACTATTTAAAGACGAGAGAGAGATGAAATGATGCGTCTTGTCATCGTTCAATAATCTGATCGGGTGAGGAACTGGCACAGACTGGCAGTTTATATACTTAATTTATAAATTAATGTTTAATTCTAGTAATCCTATTGAAACTTCCATATATTGTGGTAGGAAATCAAGGGTAAGGCTATTTTACTGCATCGGCATGGAGAGGTGAGATCTCAGGAAAGTTTCCTTTGTCATTCGTACATTTCTCATCTTACGTAGCAAAAGCAACGCAACGGGTTGGCGACGTCAATGGTGTGTGTGCAGACTCCATCCTCCTTGCCAATCAATATCCGTCCATCCCACGATTATAGCCCATGTCAAGGGATGATATTTTCGTATCTACCTGCCAAATCACGGCATCATGGAATAGAAGATTACATGTATATTATTTCCAAACGTGCGCCAAAGCTCGGAGAGTTAATAAAACTGTGAGAGAATTTAAAATATCCTTTCCCCGGAGAAAAATGCCATGCCAGCGATGCTTGCTAAAACCGTCACGGCTTGTGATTCTTCGTATACAATAATAATATTGTTTAATTCAGGTAAAACCCATCTCACCCATATACACGTTAAAAAGTAGTATTTTAAAAGATCTCAAAAAAAAAGAAATGATGTATTCATTTCTTTTTTTCTCTCTTCATCAATATCAAACTCTTCATCAATCTTTCATTAATAAATACAATTGAAATATAATAAATTACCCTAAAAGAAGGTTCGTACACGTATAACTTACTATTTACGGTTTCCATCGGAATGCTCGGAAAGCCAGCTCTTTACGATAGGATTCTCCGGGTACTCGAAGCATACCCCAAGGATTCCGGTCTCAGAATTGCGTGTACGGAACCAGAAGGTAAAGCACATAACCACGGATGTATGTTGAACGCCTTGGTTTCGCTTATCTTAATGCGAATAATGACTATTTAATTAACAGTCTAAGCAGGTCAAGGCCGCACGTGAGGTATTTGTCCAGTCAGTTCCGACTGGACACGCGCCCTTCTTCATTTTCCTCATAAATCATATGACCCTTGATCAAAGGTATTGATATGGTCTTTGTGATTTAATGGGCATTGCATGAGGTAAACTGGGTATATAGAAGAAACGGTCTATCGGTTTTCCAAGCTATAATTTGGTCAGTGTCGCATTTCGTTTAATCAAATACAACGTACCTACATTCTTAAAGGTATACAATTCAAAAAATGGAAAAACAGCGGTGATGATTGTCATATCATACGTCGATCTTTACCAGGAAAGGTTGTGTTCTATCGGTAGGTCTGGTTGTTTAGTAATCATATCAAGTCACTAGACGAATTAGCCTAGTAATGCACGACTGAAAAGAGGCATTTGAAAGCATATGCTTAAAATGCCTCACTTCTATGAAATAGGCCCACCACGCAGTGGCGTGCACAGAGGGTATGCACAGGGTATGCAGATGAAACAAAATTGACAAAATCTCACAGTAAGATTTTTAAAAAACTTAGATAGGCATTGTAAGAGCCTACCCTTGAGTATTTATAACTCGTACTGACGATTTTCTTCATTTTATATCATCTGCATACCCTGTGCATACCCTCTATGCACGCTGCCACCACGCAGGTTTGGTGGCCTCTAACGAATATTATTACATCTAGCTATAATATTCGCGACTGACAGTTCAACGTGCTCTTTGAGGTATGGTATACTGCAAAAACCCAACACTAAATTTTTACCCAAAGCAGAAGTAGAGCCCAGGACTTAGAGATCTGTAGTTAAACATGACGTTAAGTTACTGTTTGTACCAATCCATTGCCAGATGACTGACTGAACCTTTGAACTTATGCCGCATTTAAGTAATTTTGAGAAGAGCTTTTTATGGCACTTTGCAGGACGTGCTCTTTGAAATGACCTGCGAAGTGTTGCTCTGATTACAGGCGATGTTTTTTTCCGCTACAAGTATGCCCTTACCTGGTGGGAAGTGATGATGCTGTCTAAGATGGTAGCGGGCTAACCTGTTAGGGAGTATGGTAGACATACCCCTAATTGATTTCTACGGGACTTTTTGTCGATGGGGTGGTAACTAGCCACGGCCAAAGCCTCCCACCATACCAGACCGGAGAAAATAAATTAATAATACAGAAATAATAAATTCCCAAATTGCCCCTGCGCGGAAATAGAACCCGGGGCCGCCTACTTAAATTCATAGCGCTCAGCGTTGCGCCACGAAGGTCGTTAAAAACGTTCTTCACTTACTATCAGCCAGGGCATCGGTTTGGTACGTCAAATAGGACTATGAATAAAGATTTTCATCGGCATAACGCTCTATTCGAATTTTGGTCCTAAGAAAGTGAATAAGGCCATGTTTAGGCCACAGACAAAACGCACAGAGATTTCAAAGTCAAATTCAAAAATATCTTATGATGCAGATGCACTTTTGATGCGTACATTACATGTACTCGTAAACTTAAACCTAAAGCTACGAGGGTTCCAAACGCATCCTGGTCTAAGAAGAAGCCCACAACAAACTTAACCGGGTATTTTTTTTGAACGGCATTTCACAAATTTCCCGGGCATGAATATCAGATATATACATAGACACGGATTTGCTTTATAATACCATCTGCTAATATCGCACTCGTCAGTAAGATCAAAGAGTTTAGAAAAAGTTTACAACTATTTATCTATTTATTATCTTAACATTCCGATAGCGATGGTCCGATGGTGATGGAACGGGTTCGGCCAAAATTAGCCGAACCAGATGCGTGTTGTGTAACCCGACGGGCAACGATAGCTTTAATAGCTTTTAAGCTATTTAATACCTTTTATTTCAAGCGGCCATCTGAAGCTGAAGCCTGAAGAATCCACTAAAGCTATTTATATGATGGGACTTTTTAAAAAGCAGAACCAACATCAGTGTTACGTTGTTTACATTGCCTCTTTTCATTACCAGAGCTACCACCATTTACAGGATTTGTTTTTGGTTGAAAATCGGTCAACTGTGAGTGGGATTTGCATGCTTGGGATATACACAATGCACAAACTACCTGTGCATTAGGTACGAAGGCGGATTTTTTTTTCCACTTTATTCCAATTTTTAAATATTCTATGATACTTTAACTTTATTTTTCAACTTAATATACGCGTAAAACACAAAATTTTAGTGTTTAGATGTCACTTAATGTTTAGAACCTACCATATTTTTTCCAAATAAAGAATTTGAATTTGCTTTTCTCATTATTTATAATATCACTGACAATTTGTTTGTATAGAGAGTGGGTAAATATTCACTTCTTAGAGCCGCTACACCTTATACCGCCATTATAGATGGCTACAAACCCACAAATATAGAAAAGACATTACCCCCCTTTCGTGTTCTTTTTAAATCGTACGAAAATAGCCAGCCTATCTGGCAAACGATTGTAACTATTAATACTTCTACACTCGCTGATTCGATCGGCTTAACGAATGAACAGAAATAAATAACATCCAAGCTCTTCCTAGCTATAAATCTCTGGTAGACATTTTTGATTCCAACATGTCGCATAGCGTAGGATTAGAGGTAAACCCGACAAACTGCACTTGTTTCTAAAATCATATATGTGACCTATTAGAAATATGGGTGTAGGACCATAAATTATTTATTTACAAACCTCAACCGATGGACTATTGGTTTAGGCTGTGGGTATTTAGATTCGACACAAAGTATTCCATATAGAGTTTTGGCTATTGTACTAAGTATTAGATATATGTATAGGCATACATATACAGTGGTCTTAGAATTAGATGGAGAAGTTTATATGGAGGTTCTGTTATTTTAACCTTGAAACTAACTGCTAGTTAGGTTAAGCTAAAAATTATTAATATCCTTATGAGGTAAAATAAGGGTCAAATCTTTTTAGATATATGAGTAGAAAAGTTTAGCTCGTGAAAATATCTTAGTTACTTACCATTAGCGAGTTTGTCAGTAATTTAAATATACTACTGCGATAATACACAAATTGCCATATAGCCCCAAAGTGAGCGTAGCTTGTGTCATGCGTACTAAGGTGGCTGATGAATATTTTTATGAATAATATACATAAATACTTATAATATACAGATAAACACCCACACACTCAAAAACATTCATATTCATCACACAAACATTTTCCAGTTGTGGTAGTCGAACTCACAGCCTTCGAATCAGAAAGCAGGATCGCTGCCCACTGCGCCAACCGGCCATCACATATCAGTCAATATTAATAAAGAAGTTGATGTGTTTACTGTTTAATTATTTACCAAAAGATTTAATGAGTTATTTAATGTTAAAGCGTTGAAGCTATAAATAATTATTTTTAATCATTTAACATAATGTAATACTAAGTATATCTATAATTATTTATGTTATTGTAAGCAACATAGATAAATATTGTTTTAAATAAATCTATCCTATTGAATGGACTCATAGACTTAACGCATTAAAATTCATTAACAGCGATAGTGGGTTGGAAATACCTCTATTAACCGATTTTACGATCTGCCCACCCCAAATGAAGTTATGAAATAAACAGGTCAGTTTCTTTTAGGCATTCAATATTGATCTTTGTAATTTTAACCTCAGACGCAAAAAGGAAATGTTGTTTGACTGATTTGTATGTGATAAATATTACATGTCTTAAAAACCATATCTTTCAGTTTTTATTTAACTTTTTAACTATGACACTCAACACAAAACAGATCTTCCGCAATGTACCCTCTACGCACGTTTTGACTTTAAAATGAACAATTGCTAAGAAGTAATAATAAATAACACCGTACAGATTCTCCTGCTAATAGGGGACTAATATGCTAAAATGGAAAATAAGGCTTAATATTCATTGTCTGCCAAAAACTTTTGCTTAAATTTATGTATGAACGCATACAAAAATCATATTAGTATAGTCGGAGGCGATATTTGTTTTTAAAGAATACAACAATGAAATGTAACCGACATTAAAAGTTATGCGTGAAAGACGCCGAAATATTCCCTACGGATTAAATTGAATAACTTCTCCTTAGAAGTCGACTGAGAAACTTTTTAATCCATTAAACATCTTTTAGAAACGAGCTTCTTTGTCTTAAAACTGTCTCAACCATCATCGGCATAGACAAGTTTGTTTCCTAAAGGCCATTTTTTATTTCCTAATGACATAATATTTTTTTTTACAAAACGGACCACCATGGTTGGCTGGATTTTATTGATATCTGTTACCACTTTTACGTTTCTTAAAACTAGACTGAATAGGCATTTCAATAAGGTGAATTTTGGACTACATATATTTTTAAGGGCGCGTATACACTATTAAGAGATGTTAAGTCATTTCTGTGAATAGCTCTCTAATTTCATATACACGAATATAACAAACTTACATTTATCGACTTGAAACCAACGGTCTCAATTATTTGACCTTTATAAAAGAAGGAATAAGGTCTAATCTTATTCTTATCAGAGTTTTAGAAATGTGAAAAAATCGTTAATCGCTTTTGATGATGTGTGGTCTGATGCTTTGGTAGATAATCGAGTTTTTTGGTTAGAGAGAAATGGAATTGTGGACAAATTAGTGTGGTCCTTTTTTTTATTGTTCTTAGTCCTAATTTACATCAAATGTTATTTATACGGTAGCTAAAATAAATGAACATGTATAATTAATCCATTTTTTGGATTGGTTTAATTCGTTTGAATCCTCGTCGAATCATTATCATTGTTTGAGCTAAGGCCTTCTTTCTCAAAGAAGAGAGGTATGTAGAACTAAGAGACCTCGCTGCTGTAGTGCAGATTAGTGGGGTAACAAGCTCTGACGCTTATGTTGTTATTATTATCTAAGTGCAATTAGTGTTGCCCAAATGCAAGAACAAGACGAGACTTAGCCAGTCTTGGTCTTGGTCTTGCGCCAATACACCTGGTCTTGGTCTTGGTCTTGGTCTTGCGCTCCCAGTCTTGGTCTTGGTCTTGGTCTTGCAGCAAGAGTCTTGCAAGTCTTGCAATTACCTATTAGTCTATTACTATTTATTAAAGTTTACTTTAAATCTTAGAAAAACGTATTAGAATTGGAACATTGTGAGCTTGAATTAACATAGCCATAGTAAAGATCAAGCAGATTAATAAATAACTGAAGATTTGATAAGAAATTCGAAAAATCAACTGACCTATATGTCGTTTTCCATGGAAGTAACTGTTTCTTAATAAACATTTATGATTTATAAGCTTACATTTGCTAAAACATGTAAAAAAACAAATTAATTACAATAACTTGACTGTATTTTAAAGAACAATACTTATCTGTCTAGAAAGAGATTGAACCCTCAACTTATAAGAAATTTAATAAAAGAGTTTTACGATTTATCATTTATTTGAATAAAAAATAAAATACAACACAAATCAACAGCTTTATCATTAGGTTATGATACTTTATATCAATTCTTTTGACCAAGAATTAATACAAAGTAACCATCTGGCTGACTCATCACTTAACCTATTTCTATGTTTTCTAATTACTAATGATGCTTTAGAAAATAACCTCTCAGCAGGTACTGAAGTTGCAGGTATTGAGAGAAAATCACGGGCCATTTTCGATAAAATCGGATACTCTGTCTCATGCGTCCTCCACCAATCTAAAATCACCAATCTGAAACTTATTTATTCTTTGGAACACCTGTAGGTACTCTTAAAATTCGAAATTATTTTGCATGAATAGTGTCAAATGTTATGATTTCGGCGCGGCGGCAACGATTGTTTCAGATTTCAAAAGAAGCCGCCGGCGCGTGTATCATAACCATGTACTTCCGAAAAGCGGCAAATTTCTTTGAGAAGTAAGTACAAAACCTTTGATGCCGCATTATCAAAGTGCCGATGGTTAAAACATAACTATGCATGCACTCAGTTTGATTTTAATAGATATTTTTTTATTCGCTATGTTTATGGTATTAGTCGTAATGCGCATAGGTCCAGTTTTTCATATTCTTTGATATAGTTTTTTGCGTCTCATAGAATTCCTAAGCGTACCTACCTACCTATACACCGAACTGTTACACCTAACTACTCCGTGAAATAGCGCTAAGTCCTAGCTGCAAGACGCAAGAGTCTTGCAGGCTATGTCTTGTTCTTGCTCAAGTCTTGCACGGTCAGTCTTGGTCTTGGTCTTGCTAAAAATACGCGGTCTTGTTCTTGGTCTTGGTCTTGCAAAAACGCAAGAACAAGACCAAGACTGCAAGACCAAGACTGAATTTGGGCAACACTAAGTGCAATAAACAAGCCTGTCAGTTCTACGTGCTCTCTTAGGCACGGACTTATCTTCAAACTTAGTCACCCACCCAATTACCGACTATGGCCAAAAAAACTGAATTGCATGAGCGCAAATATACCACACGACTCTCCTCAATATTTTTGCAATCCCTCCCCAATTTTCCCTGTTAATCCTAATTACATAAATTAAACTTTATTAGTCTTAGTTGAAAAACTCGTTAACTTGCTCGAGTTTTCTCATAAACTTCTGTAATTATAATTTCTAATAATAAAATATGAACGGATCAGTTTTTCACTAGTTATAATTATTGTCATATTTTCGTAATTTGTTCTTATATTTTTTTATGGCTTTAACTTTATATCAATGGCTATAACTTCTAGTGTTCACTTTGTTAATATATATATAAAATGAATGAAAGAATACATTTTATTTGCACACCACACACAAATACATTTTTTACAAGGTGTATAAAATTTGGAAGCGCAGTAGGTAGAAGCTCGACTTCACTTTCGGGGGCCCGAGTTCGAATCCCAGCACGCACCTCCAACTTTTCTAAGTTATGTGCGTTTTAAGTAATTAAAAATATCATCTGCTTCAACGGTGAAGGAAAACATCGTGAGAAAACCTGCATGCCTGAGAGTTCTACATAATGGTCTCAAACGTATGTGGAGTCCACCAATCCGCACTCAGTCGTAGTGCTGAACTACGGCCTTAACCACTTCTCATACTGGGAGTCCCTTCTCATAGTGGGAGGCCCTTCTCATAGTGGGAGGCCCTTCTCATAGTGGGAGGCCCTTGTCATAGTGGGAGGTCCTTCACATAGTGGGAGGCACTTCTCATAGTGGGAGGCCGTTCTCATAGTGGGAGGCCCTTCTCATAGTGGGAGGCCCTTCTCATAGTGGGAGGCCCTTCTCATAGTGGGAGGCCCTTCTCATAGTGGGAGGCCCTTCTCATAGTGGGAGGCCCTTCTCATAGTGGGAGGCCCTTCTCATAGTGGGAGGCCCTTCTCATAGTGGGAGACCCGTGCCCTATAGTGGGCCGATATTGGGTCGATATGATGATGATCATTAAAATTGGCGTTACATAAATAAATATCGCTCTCTATGAAAGTAGATGTACATTTTGGCTTTACACACGTACGTATTGTAAATAACACAAACAGTTATAATTCAACAATTGTTTTTTGGGCGAATTACAATATGGTTTTCCACTCCTTTAAAAAAACGTTTTTTTTTTTTTAAATTAAAGTACCGTCATTTTTTCTTACTTGTGTTGTAAAGTATACAATCTTTTTGTTACTTACTCTTTATTACTCTATAACCGGCATGAGCATAATAAAAACACACGTGTTTTTTCTTTATTTTTTTTAAAACAAACTTGACACTACAGAGTAATGAAAAGTTTATTTCAATTACTAAAGGCAAGTTAAAAAAATGGAGAGTAGATATTTTATCTACTGTCCAAAAAATGCAAAAAATATATATATTCAGTTGTTCTATTATGCATTAAACGTATATACATATTAGACATTTATTTTATCTTTCAGTCAGTTTCAGTTTTGGTCATTTGAGAGATATATTATTTTAGAGATTTAGATATATATTTAGAGATTAAAGTAGAATAGTGCTCCTTAGATACTAGAATAGATAATGGCTTTATTTGTTGAATCTTAGTTGCTTAATACACCTGTATACAAATATACTAACTTGGAGTGCACTTACCTAAACTTAATCGTACATTCGACGGGGCGGAAACTTTCTAATTATAAACCGAGTCCATCGCAATTCATTTATATATAAACCCGACATCTTATTTGCCTTATATCTTCATTTCTTGCCGTCTGTCGCACGTTTCCAGCCTGTCAGTTGTAAGCGATCCGGGGCATGACAGATTGTTCACTTTTTTTACTTTTTTGTTGCGAGTTAGGTTTATTTCTGATCTGTGTTTGAATAATGATTATACCTGCTAGACAGTTATTTTTGTGCAATCTAAGACGAATCTTGCAAAATGATACAAGCGATCCGGCAAGTAAAGTAAATATGAAATTTTATAAATAAATAAATAAAATGACGTCACAGAACAATGCACTTCTCGCTCTATTATTTATTTTATTAACGTTAACGCTCTGAATATTAGTTATTTTCAAATAACATATTATCAACATGCTTTGGGGACAATATGGAGCACTCTTTTGACGACCTCTCATGAGCAACGGTGAGCGCTGTGAATTGAAGTACGAGATCCTGGATTCGATTCCCGGCAGGCGCAGTATAGGGTTATTTCTGAATTTTCTCTAGTCTGGTGGGAGGCTTTGGCCGTGGCTAGTTACCACCCACAAAGACGTACCGCTAACCGATTTAGTGTCCCGGTGCAATGTCGTGTAGAAACCAACAGGTTAGCCCGCTACCATCTAAGACTGTATCGTCACTTACCACCAGGTGAGATTGCAGTTAAGGGCTAAAATTAAAAAAACTCGCTACGATGTTTACCTTAAACCTGCTTTTAGTTGTAAAAAATGCTCATAGCTCCGAAAAACAAAACATAGATTTGCGTGCCAGCGGTTTTTTTTTATTGAACGCGAATTTTTTTTTATTCATTGCTTGACGACAATCACGCACGTTAGATAGAAATGATGAGGTTCAGGTTGGAACACGCTTAGCTCGAAAAATATGTTTAAGTATCTCTCTATGCGAACGTGATGAGGCATTCATATTCAAGATTTCATGCATTCCAATACCTATGTTAGTCACTAAGCTATTAATTATCAGTGTAATAACATACTTATACTTTAACAGTAAAATAAAACATTAGAAAACTTGCATGCCTGAGAGCTCTCCATATGAGAGACGATGAAAAATGATGAACAATTATTCATTGTAAAGTCAACATCTCCTGAGGATGCTCCGGTTTCGAAGCGAAACGTGCGAAGAGGGTACATTGCCAAAGATCTGTTTGTTGTGGAGTATACGGATTGAAGAAATTATAAATTACACCATACAGATTCTCCTGCTTTTCGCGGATTATAGCAAATTAAGCTTAATTTTCATAGCTCACCATAACGTTCTCACAGGCGTGGAAAGTCTACCAATGGCCATTATGGTAAACTATGGCCCACACCCAGTAGCTTGAACTTCGTACATGCTCAAAGGTACTGCCTACCTTATTTTTTTTTCATATAACTCGGTTGTTTTTTTTTGTTTTTATTTTTGTTGCGACGGCCGCGGGGCGCAGTGGGCAGCGACCCTGCTTTCTGAGTCCAAGGTCGTGGGTTCGATTCCCACAACTGGAAAATGTTTGTGTGATGAACATGAATGTTTTTCAGTGTCTGGGTGCTTATCTGTATACTATAAGTATTTATGTATTATATTCATAAAAAAATATTCATCAGCTATTACAGTACCCATAACACAAGCTACGCTTACTTTGGGGCTAGATGGCGATGTGTGTATTGTCGTAGTATATTTATTTATTTATTTTAAATCCATCTTTCTACTTTATGGTCACACACCCTGACCACGTCGTTTCCCACACCCTTATCGTTTTGACAGGAGAGTCTTATGGTGAGCCGGTATTGTGTGTTAATGATGAATAACATACTAATAACTTCAATGAAATACGTAAGTAGGTACGCTAATTGTTAGCTTCAATAACAATATAATACCTAATGTGCTTGTCGTCTGTATAACGTAAAATAAACATTGCTTGTTTTAAATGAAAACAAGTGAGCATGGAAACTTAATTAGCTAATGCTTTTGCAAACAATCGCGGTACGATTCTTAGGATCATCCCACAAGATAATAAATAATAATAGATACGACCCGGCGTCAGTTCTTGAAAATAGCAGTGCATTGCTCTACTGGGATCGAACGATTATCACTGACAGGTATATTACAGCTAATAGACCTGATATAGTGCTAGTCGATCGATCACTGCGCCGTGCAATAATTGTTGACATAACTATTCCACATGACGATAATCTGGTGAAAGCTGAAAAGGAAAAAGTATCTGAATACTTGGACCTTGCTCACGAGATTACCGCCATGTGGAGTGTTGAGTCGACCGTTGTTGTTCCGATCGTCGTTTCAGTCAATGGTCTTCTCGCGAAAAGCTTCGACCAACATCTCAAGAAGCTTTCGCTTGGTTGTTGGATCAAGGGTCGGATACAGAAGGCAGTAGTCCTTGAAACGGCGCGTATTGTGAGGAGGTTCCTCACTCTGAAGCCCTGACCACCGGTTGCTTGGGCATTCAAAAGCCCCGCAAACGGAGGGTGGAAGTTTTTTTTTTATAAATTTTTAATAGTGTTTTTTAATTTATTCTTAAGCATTGTTAATAATTTAAAAAAAAAAGAAAAATAATAAATGATAGTATAAATATACTTTAATTAATAACTAGCGTACCCAGCTCGCTTCGCCGGGCTAGATATTGCTTTATTTTATTTAAACAATAAACTTACATCATTAAATTTTTAATTTAAGTCTCATGATATATTAAATCATTTATTTCTCTACGTATTCATTCTCTTCTCGAGCGGGTGAAGATCATTATCTACACCCATGTACACCCAACAATAGAATATCATCATAGTAAATAAATGCTGTATTTGACAGTTTGGCAGTTCAATAATAGGAGTGCTCGTCACCAAACTTTACAGGATTACTTGCCAGGTCAATCCGAAGATTCCCTGAAAGTTTCATTGAAATCGGTCGAGCCGTTTCGAAACCTATACGGAACATACCCACACACTTTCTCTTTTATATATAAAGATGATATACTTAAATACTTATAATATGCAGATAAATACCTGTACGCTGAAAAATATTCATGTTTATCATACAAACTTTTTCCATTAGTGGGAATCGAACCCACGGCTTTGGACTCAGAAAGCAGGGTCGCTGCCCACTGCGCCAATCGCCCGTCAATATATATTGTATTGATGAAATTTAATGATAGTGAGTGTAAACAGATTACGCTGAGTCAGCAATGTTGACCCAGTCGGTAATTGAATGGGTGCACAATTTTGAAGGTCCGAGTTTGTCCTTATTGCAAATTTGACAATGCTCTGATTCCCTTATTTGAGAGGAGGCCGGTGATCGATAAGTTTTATTTTAAAGTTTGAGAACATCCTGTTTTCACAACATAAAAATAAAGCTACTTTGATCTCCAATGACACGTCATCATTTCAACTTCTTATCGGCGCACTACAGGGCATGGGGTACAATGAGAGAGGTTTAAGGCCGTAGTCCACCACGCTGGCCCAGTGCGGATTGGTGGACTTCACACCTTTGAGAACATTATGTGGAACTCTCAGGCATGCAGGTTTTTCCACTGAGTGACTCTGAGCCTCCTTTGAGACCCATAGTAAGCGATCATTGCGATTTAATGTTTTAAATTGTGTTAAATAGCAAAAAGATTTATGCTCAAGCGTCTGTATGAAGGAAGTCAGTAAATATATTATCGAGTAGGTATTGTATTCGTTTTGTGATTAAACTGGAGTCGGCCAGGAATGCAACAAGATGAATAATTTGCCCGACGACCGACTAATTGCGGTTAGTTGGTGCGAACCGTTTAGTACAACTTCTGTATTTTATTGTTCTAATGCTCTATATTCTATTCATTTTATACGGCATCATTATCAGGTCAACAATTGGATGTCCACTACTAGAAATAGGTTACCTATTAGGATGTATTTTTATTACGAAATGCGAGAGATTTTAAATGGTTTTAATCAGTGAAGTTAGGTAAAGCAAAGCAACACATTCAGTGAAAGTAGCGTGTTATTTTTCCTATTTCCTATGGCCTGATATATTAGAGTGCAGTGAATACGCAAGTAAATCCCGTGCTCTCACTTATAAGTCTATCGAGGGACACACATAGTTTTTAGTGGTTGCAAGTCCCACATAACTATTCCGTTTCCCAACGGAGTGGTATGCGTCAGGCATTTTCTCTGTATAAAACAAATGGCTTTATATATTAAGTTACCAATAAACATATTTTGAACACTTATCAATGATCCCGTGATTAGTTATATTGTACAGATAACGCGCTTCCCGTGTAAACAGGAATTGGGTGCGTCCGGTACCATTAGAAAACTATTTAAAATGCATTACCCACCTCTACGAGGAAAAAACTTACGATTTGTCAGTTTTTCATTCATTACGTATTATTTATTTATTTATAGAAACTGAAGTTTCGAACGGTATATAATTCCACTGAGGAGTAGACTTCATATATTTAATATGCAAAAACTGTCAAACCGTCTTTATTCCGTAAAAATCAGACCCAACAGAATATTTAATTCCACTACAAATAAGCCCTTGACTTCTCATCTCTCCTGGTGGTAAGTGATGATGCAGTATAAGATGGTAGCCGGCTACACCTAATCGGTTTCCACGCGACATCGCACCGGAACACTAAATCGCGTAGTGGCACGTCTTTGTCGGTAGGGTGGTAACTAGCCACGGCCAAAGCCTCCCACCAGACAAAAACACTAGTCAGAATATTTTACGTTATAATACATTACTATATTACGTGGTCCGATAAGGTTTATCTGTAGGTAAGTCATGTAACGAATCTTACAAGCTAAATAACAAATATATAGTACATAATGTTTTATGAATATTGGATTTTATAATTTTATTTCTGTACCGTGTATAACTTAACACCATTGATTAAATATTTAACAAAAAATTGTAATAAAGATTTTAACCAATATTCTCGCACTCTAAATGACTTTCGCACACCGAGTGCATTCGATATTCGATTTTCGTTATCAATTCGATATTTAAATCTCACTTCTGAAGGAGATTAGAGCAATGCAGTCACTCTCTACTGTAGTATTTGGAACTCACTCGATTGATGTGGTTTTTTTTTTATTTCTTTCCATTAGACATTACGGTACTTAGTCAAGTATTAAAAAATTTCTTCCCTTCAAAAAAGCCTCTACGCAAGTCATTACTAAGAATAATTTGATAGAAGCCGGCGTTGTTTTGCGGAATTCCATGATATATTATGAAAATTAAGCTTAATTTGCTAAACACAGCGAAAAGCGAAGTCTGTATGGCGTAACTTATAATCTTTATACTCCACACCAAACAGATCTTCGGCAATGTACCCTCTACGCACGTTTCGCTCCGAAACCGGAAGAACAAGAATCTTCGGGAGAACAATTATTATAAGTATAGCAAATTAAGCTTAATTTTCATAGTGAATAATTGCTAAATCTTTACATTTATTCCTAGTAAGGTATAAATTTGTATAAATTGTAAAGTAGGTACTAAGATTGACGAAATTGTAAACTGCACGGTGCAGTTTTCCTGCTTTTAGCGGATTATAGCAAATTTAGCTTAAAGTTCATGGAAGGTATAGCTTTGAACTCCGCCTGCTTCTCTACAGTGTTTTTTTAAAATTTGATATTAAACCAATTATTCTATTTTTATATATATATATATATATATACTACGACAATACACACACCGCCATCTAGCCCCAAAGAAAGCGTAGCTTTGGTTATGGGTACTGAGATGACTGATGAATATTTTTATGAATAATATACATAAATACTTATAATATATATATAAACACCCAGGCACTGAAAAACATTTATGCTCATCACACAAACTTTTTCAACGGCCATGGACTCAGAAAGCAGGGTCGCTGCCTACTGCGCCAGTCGCCTGCGCAGTTTCCTATATTAAGATCGAGTTAAAGTAAAGCGATTACCCAATTCGTCCATAAGATAGTTTCGTGCAGTCAATTTCCTTTAATCGCTACAATGGCCGGCGCCATCTTAATAGATGTCCTGTAGTTATCTAAATGGGTGCTTACTGCTTGTAGTGCATTATAAGTCGCGTCACGTGAAAAGAGCGCTGATGATCTCACAATGTGTCGATTTGTAATATCACACTCAAAATGTATGTGTATCACACGCAAGCATGTCTGAGCTCTTGCTTATAAATATTATTCTTCTGCGCGGAATTTATGTGTTTACTTTATAAAAGTTAGGCCTTAACTGCAGTTTCACCTGGTGGTAAGTAACGGACTAATCTGTTAAGGTTACGACAGATATATTAAATCCTAATACATCGAATCGGAATGTGAAAAAAAGTCGTGGCACGTCTTCGCCTTTAGAGTAACTGCCCTCGGCCGAAGCCTATCACATGAAACATAAACTGTATAATAAGGCCTATGATATAAACTAGAATATAAATGCAAATCTATGGCAAAAAGCAGAGCTTATACTAGTTCGGTTGGCCGGATAGAAAGCAAGACACAGTGAGACAGTGGATTCATGAAGGAGAAACAGTGAAGTGTCGAAATCACGACAAAGAGACCTCTAACCAGCGATAGACGTGCATTGGTTGCAGCCAGCACCCAAGCACGCTAATTGGTGGAGACAGACGACAGTTATTAACAAGCAATCCGGACTGCACTTTGGATTATAATTTTAGTTATTTTTTTTTTTGTTTGCCTAATTATACTTTTGTTCAACTTTTTTTTGTATTTTCATTATAGCTTGCAGTGTTAATATCGGTAATTTTGTAGTAAATGCTGTGCACACCTTTGAGTGGCTAGTCACACTGATTAGAAAGTGTAACAGAAAGGAAAAAATATTTGTAACTTTCCTCTAATATGTATTGTGAACAAACTGTTCGTGTTCATTTAATAAATAAATGAATAATCATAATTGCACGTGTCACTCACTTTACGTGACCCAACTTATAAAGTTACTTGACTATGAGCACATGTCTAGGGTCTACTTTGCGTCATTTTGGCATATTTTCGTTGGTTTCTATAATTACCAATATTAAAACCGATATTACCGATAGTTTTGAGGTTAAACGTGGTTTTGTTTGTAAATAACTGTACCTATTTTCCTGTGCTAGATAAACGTTAAAGGCGATTTCTTTAGTGTAGAGGTAAGCGCTATTAAAGCAGTGTAAATGTAAAGTGTTGTATTCCTGGCTTGTTAATTTAGGGATCTATTATATCTACTCTATGCACACCATTCCGCATTGTAGCAGAGAGGTGGGTCGAGTCCCTATCTTCCAAAAGAGAGAAAACCTGTGTACGGGACGTGTTCCTAAGCGCCGTCACTTAAACCTACTTACTAATAATATTAGTCCTAAACGAATAAAAAGGATTTCTAGTAGGTCGCATATACATACTATATTTTATTTAAAAAAAAAACTACAAAATTAACATGTCATAGGACAGAAACTAAGACTTTTTACGCTTAACTGTATCGCTGTCTACATGCACCAATTACGAGCTCAAAGGACCGTTTACAAGCACCATTATGATTTTTTTTAAGATTTGAGTATCATTGCTATGGCAACCTAAGCACCTTAACGCCTCACCGATGGTAAACAGCTTCCGCTTGCTCGTTTCACTTTTTGCAACGAGCATCACATGTCGTAGTATGTAAAGAAAATGTGAGTAAAGAAACTTTGCTTCTTCAATTTCAATTTATTCAGCACAATACATAATGTTACATTTGTAACACAAGATTTAAAATAAATCTAATCAACTAATGTAACGTATGTACACCCAGATTGTTATCAAACAATTTCAAAGCATTTGTAGACCATAATATGTTACGCATATATGTTCTGTTATAACATAGAGATAATATGATGGTTTTTATTAAGCCCAATGTACCATACCATAATGAAAAGTAAACAACGAGTAAATAAACGGTTTCTATCTTTAATGGCAATACAAGATAATTGTAGCTGTATTT
Source organism: Pararge aegeria (assembly GCF_905163445.1). Taxonomy (NCBI): domain Eukaryota; kingdom Metazoa; phylum Arthropoda; class Insecta; order Lepidoptera; family Nymphalidae; genus Pararge; species Pararge aegeria. The sequence continues at coordinate 20,259,462 of NC_053180.1, read as the reverse complement.
CTGGTATTGCTTAGCAGTCTTGAAGTCGTATTAGCAAATAGTTCGAATATTTTAGTTACTAGAATATTTGTTATAGAAATTTTTGTTGGAGTGGAAAACCTCCCTGGCGAAGCGATGAACGATGGGAATTTCAGGAGAAGGTCTCGGGTTCGAATTCGAATTTGGGAATTTATAATTTCTTAATTTTCTCTGGTCTATTGGCCGTGGCAGTTACCCTACCGACAAAGACTTGCCGCTAAGCGATTTAGTGTCGCGTAGAAACCGATTAGGGGTACGGCTACCTTACTCCCTAGAAGGTTAGCCCGCTACCATTTTAGACTGCATCATCACTTACCACCAGGTGAGATTGCAGTCAAGGGCTAACTTGTAAAGGAATAAAAACAAACTAAAGCCTATAAACAGAGATATATTTCGTAGGCAATGCAAGGAACACGTCCTGCAACATGCCACCATTTTTCTATAAACCTGAGACGTAGGTGTTAAGCCTCAATATATTTATAATAATATAGTATTTGTAAGACAACATATTAGTCTATATAAACAAATAGTTGATATAAACAGCCGACTTCCGAGAAATGGTCATAAAATAGTTTTTTTTTATATGAAGAGCGTAATAGTCACTTAAAAAATTCAAATTCATTTATTTCAAGTAGGCCTAGTTTATAAGCAATTTTTAAACGTCAAATCTGTTTGTTTGTAATGACTCTAACATCGGTTCAGATGCCAGATTCTATCGAGAAGAGCCGGCAAGAAACAAAGCAGAATGCTCTTTTCAAATTCATTTCTTTTGAATTTTTCTATCTGGTGCGAACATTCTATAGCGGATGATGTTGGTGATGAAGAAAGATAATGATATACTATCATTTCTTTGTTCCACATAAGAGTGAATGACATAGAAAAATTAACTAGAAACAGTAATAGTGATTATCATCATATAAACCCATTCTCGGCCCACTACAGACCTCGGGTCCCTGCCACAATGAGAAGGGGTTCAGGCCGTAGTCACGCTGGCCCAGTGCGGATTTGTGGACTTCACCTACCTTTGAGAACATAATGTAGAACTCTCAGGCATGCAGGTTTCCTAACGATGTTCCCACTTACCGTTGAAGCAAGTGACATTTGAATTGCTCATAACGCACATAACTTAGAAAAGTTAGAGGCTGGGATTCGAACTCGGCCCCCCGAAAGTGACGACGAGCTCCTACCCACTGCGTTATAATAACATATAGTGACATACTCAATATTAAATGCGTTCTGAGATAGCTTCATATCATAACATAGACAATTTAATATTACCACAGTCTAAACAAATTGCAAGTAAGTTTTACTGCCTACTGCACTTATCCGAAAGCTTCTAAAACCTAAAGTGGATAACTTTAACACACTTATAAACAAGGAAGTTATCCGAGCAGTTGGGTGCCTACTTTATATTAAGCAACTGCGTAAACACGTAGTTCTTTACGACTTTGCAGAACACTTTATAGTCGATAGTGAAAGTGAATTTTCTTATACGCCCGTTAAAAGTGTTAGTGATACGGTAAACTCGTGAAGTATCATTTGGGATACACATAACATTTACAAATATTTGTGTAAGCCGTCCGTTAGTGTCTAAAGCGCTAGTTCACTGTGAACTAAAGATTTTGTATTAACCACTAGATGACACTGTCTGTTTGTTTGTTGAAGTATTTAAACCTTGCCTATGGGCATATTATAAAGGAGACATTAAACGTCTTTTTTTATCTCTTAGACAAATGTCGACAAAGTCTAGATAGAGATGAATCTCGAAAGTTTAATACTTAAAATAACGCCCGGTTAACAACGAACAAAGAAATGTCTAAATAAATAACGCCTAATCTAAGGAAATTTTTGGCAGACCTCTACCTTTGACAAAAAGTTATCACCTAAGAGTTGGTGAAACGATCATTTACTATACCTAGACATGGCCTAAATCATTAGGCATTCGATTTAGGTGATTCCTAGGTAAGTGGAAACGGGCAAAGGGAAGACCCCTTTGCCCGTTTCCACTCTACTTCTCTTCTTCTCCCCCCACTAACGATTGTTCTTCGTAGACAGCTTCATCGGACCTGTCAATATACCATCTACGTCATCTTCAACCCATTAAAGGCCCAGTACCTGGCACGGATGCCCTCATAATCGAAGGAAATCGGGTTAAATATAACTGCCATACTTCCTAACAGGTTAGCCCGCCACCATCTTAGACTGCATCATCATTTACCGCCAGGTGAGATTGCAGTCAAGGGCTAACTCGTAGTGGTATACAAAACTCTTTTTCTTTTATATTAAATCAAGTTATATTTAATTGCATATAACGCACAAAACTACTTAAAGTTGTAGGCGTGCCAGATCGAACTCGGTCCCATCGAAAGGGAGGCCGAGTTGTTATCAGCTAGGCTGCCACCGCTTAATATTTGCATATCGTATATTAATAAAATATTGTATACTAGTCACAGAATTAAGAATATACAGAAACCGTGAACACTACTTATATTGAAACATCAAAAAGCACTCCACTTGAATAGTGTTTCTCGAACAACCGGTTAGCGACTTTTGTACATTTAGGAGTCGACAGTAGTTATGTTCTAAACGTTAACCATAAATGAGAAAAATGGGAAAAGTTTGTGAGCTAGCAATATTACGCAGGTGTGACGTGACGCGCGGGGCGTTTTACTGTTTTATAAATAGCGCACTGCATGCAATATTTGCTGAATTGAGGTTCTGAATGTTCTTAATTCTGTGGCACTAGTAATATTATGTAAGTCAACTCAGTCGTAAAGCCTAATTTCATTATAAATCATAATGACTTCATAAGGAAGGCGCGTAATGAAGCTGGATGCGACATGAAGTGGTTTTAGATAAGTTACCGAGTGTCCAGATAATTGTCGGCAGTGTCTAGATAAGTGTCGGCTGTGTCTGTATAAGTGTCGCAGTGTCCAGAGCTAATGAAACTCGGGCATCGATCATCGAGACAGCGCTGATTAGAACTAATGCTTTTGACACAGAAAAGTGGGAATTAAGTCATTATGATTTGATAGTTTTTAACCGATGTCCAAAAATGGTTCTCATGGCGTGACACAGAGGCCGAAACGGAGTTTTATTTTGATAGGAGTTTCTTCTGTGAATGTGATTCATCATCGTTGTAGAATTTAATTGCTCGTGGTAGAGTAGACACAATAAAAACACTATTTAGAGAGACATTATTTTACTCGGAAAGTATTAAAGTAACATGGTTGCAAAAAGACAAGTTGACAGTAGGATGAACAAGCACACAAGAGAGAGCAGATTACGGAAGGAAGAAATGTCTGTGCCATAGACAAAGCACCATAGATGGGTTGCGTTCAATTACAACTATCGTTTTCATTATTAAAACATAACCGGCCCCCTACAGGGCACGTGTCTCCTCCCACAATGAGGAGGGTTAAGTCCATGTAGTAATATAATAGTAATTCATTTAAAGGAAATTGGATACAATTTTACAATAAATTACCAGTTGATATATTGGAGATGTCTCTGAAAAAGTTCAAAGTTTGTATTAAACGTAAGCTTATAGAAAAGTCCTATTATAGTATTAAGGACTACGTCAACGATAAAAATGCTTGGGTGTAAATTATTGCTCTAACCAGGTTGCTTCTTTAATTAGTTTTTAAAGGACACTGGTGATAACAAAAAAAAATAACAACCGGCTAAGTTTGTTGTGGGCTTCTTCTTAGACCAGGGCGCGTTAGGAACCCTCGTAACTTTAGTTTTAAGTTGACGAATTTATTTATCGCCATCAACTCACTCCTATGTCATATTTTACATGTAATGTACGCATCAAAAGCGCCATCTATGTGCCTATTTGAATAAAGAAATATTTGACTTTTTTTTGACATGGTCTACCACACTACCAGTGGCGTACACTTCATACATGCACAAAAGCACTGCTTACCCTAAAATTGGTATATAACTCTTGTAGGAGGAGGTTTTTTGTTATCACCATCTCACAGTAAATTTATATTAAGCTATGAAGCTTGATCATTTTTTTTTGTTTGGTACGTTGTACATTGTAAAGATGGTCTCATTTTAATTTGGTAAAGATTAATTAGAGAGATCCTGGGGAAATCGGGGGAGCTGCTCAAAAAAATATTGACCACCTAATCGCAGTCTGAGTATTTTGGAAAAGAAGCATCTTCTTATACTGAACCTTCCATTCATGCATATTTTCTAGGCAAATGAGCATTTCATATTAGCCTTGTTTCAAAGTTTAAAGCGACTTTCCGATATTTAATCCCTATTGCATGACTTTGCAATTGTTTAGAAGATGTTTTTATTTGTGCTATGTATTCGAATGGTTAGCGTTACATAATTTAAAATGTTTGTGTGTTTGAATGTTACGTAATTTCTCTCCAATTTATTTTAAGGCATATTTCACGTAAGTCTGAACCGCGTATTATTGAACTTTTAAGACACAGATTGGACATGACACCTCGTTTTTGCCTACGACTTCGTTCGGGCCTGTAAGTTTCACTCGAGCCTTCACTTTTATCTGTAATTTATGCACGACTGCTACTAAATACCTCAGATGTTTGTCGGTTCGTTACACAATTTCTACGCAACGACACCTTTGATATCGCTCTCTACAAATTGATTCAAGGCTCTCGTTGCACAAGGGCCTAGGAGTTTCGTAGAAAACATATTTAGGAATAAATTACAATCACATTATTTAAAACATAAGTAATATGGAAAGCTACTTGTTCAATGATAGTTTGATCGACATGACATGCAACTTAATTATAATAAAAATAAATAGTAAAGATTTATTTTATTAAAACTATCTATAATCGTAGACTCGTTGTGTTTGTACATTAAAGATAAATGGGATTAGAAATAAGCAACAGAACGTAAAAATGCTTTTTTTAAGTTGTTGTCTGTTTTGTATATGTGTCTTCTTGTCTGTATGTCCGTCGGTTTTTGCGCGCATCACTCAAAAAGTACTGAACGGAATTGAATGAAATTAGCTACATTTATAGCTGATCCTTCGGATTAAAATAAAAAATAATTTTCATCTCGAAAAACAGTAAGGTTACTTTGTTGATGTAGACCAACATGAATAAAACATTTTTGAATTAGAATTTTTTACGCTTAACTTGAATATTCATACCTATCATATAAAATCAAGGCACTGTTCACCTTCAATATCAATGAACGAGTTCTAATATGTCACCTTTCTTACCACACCCACAGTTATGACCCGAAACTCCGGTGTTACAGTTAATTTAACACGTTAATGGACTTTTCATTAACATTACGAGTGACGGCTAATATTGTTTAACTCCATATTAACACAACTAAAATGACTATCACTTTGGCGACCTGCTGTGGTTTTAAGTAGGACGACCCAGGTCCGGCAGGTTTAATTTGGATATTAAAATTGCTGAATTTTCTCTGTCGATGAGAGGCCATGGCTAGTTACTACCCTCCCGACAAGTGATGATTATGAGCAAACCGTCCTATTCCGAGAGGCCTTTAATCCACCAGTGGACTGTTATAGGCTATAGAACATCTCGTGGTACATGCCTACAAAGTCTGGGCAGCGTCGTGATCAGAGGAAATGTAGCTTTTATACAACGTGTAACAGAATAAAACATTTTTTTTTTTACTTTTTTTTTTATTTCTCATAAGTTATTAAGTAAAAAATTAACGGAAAATATATTTTTGTAGGGAAATAATAATTACAAACTAAAATTAATATTTACAATAAATATAAGTCGTCTAACTGTTCACTTATGGGCATTGTACCCAAAATGCTGGCGCTATTGCCCCTTTGTATAGCTACACTTAGCCGTTGGGCTTAATAAGCGCGAGCTCTTGGGTCACCAAACGTAAGGACCAATTTTTGTGACACTATGACCATGGCCCCAGAGTCTCAAACGCAAGCGCCGCAAAAACGTAGTAATTAAAAATAACGGAGTATTTACGGCGCTTAAGCATTTGAGCAGGTTCGGCAGCTGCTGCTGCTTTTTGGGACGTACTCGGCAAGTGAGAAGCTGCCAAAGTATCACCGCAGGTCGCATCTTACCTATCACCACTTTATATTGATCCTTAGCGCAGTTGTGTGGTCATAATTGGAAGGCTTCGGATTGGATCCACGGCAAGCGTTACTTAGGATTTTTTTAATTTTCTCAAGATCTGCAAACTCACCTGGTGTAAATTGTTGTTGAGATAATAAATGACGCGATAGGAAATGGGACATATTATAAATTTAAAGTTTAATCACCGTTCGAGAATCTAGATAAGTTGAGAAAGTTAGACCTATTATTGACTTGTTATTATTGTTTTTTATTTATTTATTTTGGATTTAAATTATTTCGACTTACTTAATTTGACAAACGCTTGTGTACGAACAATGATGGATTCCTAAATATTTTATTTTACTTTATTCTTGTTTCAAACTCTTAAGTGATGACTGGTTAAAGAATCCTTAATAAAAAAGTGCTTTTGAAAGTCTTGTTAAATATTCATTGACTATTTTTATCTTTGCCTCGTTTAAGCTCCTATTTACTTAATATTACTGTTATATCAATAGAGTCACTCAACAAAAAAAAAAAAAAAAATAATGATTGAGAATCATAAAAAATTACCTACAAGATTTATATCTCAACGTCACAAAGGCGAACACAATATTATGTACGTACATCATGTTAAATAGCCTAATGAAGGCATTCAGGTAAAAGGTTGTTTTGTGTGCTTCTTGACAGACCAGGGTGCGTTTGGAAGCTATGAGCTTTATTGAAGTTATACTTCTTAAGCGGCGTTAGGAATAACTCATGGGAGTGAAATTATACGATGCAACGAAATGCGCGCGCACATGGTTACACGATCTTAAAAGGATGAAGGTAGTTGCGAAACCGAGGGAGAGAGAATACATCGTCCGCCAGCTCACTTTTTACGATGCGCCACGTCCACCGACCACGACACCATCACAAAAAACCGGCGCGGCACCCTGAAGTTAGCTATAAGGTTTGACAGTGTACACTTTAAATTGTCAAAGTATGCGGGCTCATTCCGGTGAATTGATTCAATTTTACAAAAATCTCAAATTTTAATGTTCAGTGAAACTTGGTGGTTCGAAAATGAGATAACTGAGATAATGCTTTATAATGAAACTTTCAATAAAATATCTCTTTTCTATTGTTAGTGTCGTTTCCTCTACAAACGTAGAATAAGGCGTAAGATAAAATTTTTGAAAAGATTTTTATCGCCATATCGATTCGCCAAAGAAGTATAACTTCTAACGCGTGTAGATAAAGTACACACACGTTTTTTTAAGTGTACTAATTTAGTTATCGTCATCACCTCACTACTATATACAATTTTTTTGTCAAAAGTGCCTATTTTAATAAAGAAATATTTGGCTTTGATTTCGAAAGTTTCGACAGTGAAATTTAAAATCTGTTTCGGATTGATACTGATCCAGTAGTACAACAATAAAAAAATTCTAAAAATCCTTGTAGATAACCCATTTTACGGTTTTTGCATTTCTTTGTTCAAGGTGAAACAATCGTCTGCTTTTTACGACCTGTGTGTCCCTTTTCCATACTTTTTACTCTTTTTGCTTTTATGTGTCTAAAGTGTGCCAAGTGTTTCTTTCCGGGTTCACTCACAGTCTGTCAATTGATTCGTTATTGTTTATTACGGAATACCTACTAACAATGCAAGTTACAACTGTCGATTGTTTTTTAGGAAACTTTCCTAATATAAAGAGTTATGGCCACCAGATGTAAGGAAGATTTTTCTAATGTAACGCGATTTTTTTATTTTTAGACTACTCAAATAATAGTTAAACTTTCTAATAAATGGTACGAATACGTAAAATACTTGCATTCATATCTTATAAGGATTATCTTATGTGGAATATTAAAATGCCTTTTAAAAGGGAGATTTCCAAATATAATTGCACGAAGATACATATGGTAATTTTAAGTCATGGGTGCCTGGTAGGTATCCAGGAGTCAAAACATTTAAAATTTTATGGAATCTATTGTTTATGAGTCTTTGACTTTTTAAATTTTATAATTTTATTTTACTTGGAGTAAATATAAATTTTATAAATTGAAAATGCATATAAAAAATTTCGGAACCGACAGGATTTGAACCTGCGACTCTCCGCTTTTACCACTAAGCTACACCAAGTCCACAAGTCTCCAACTGCCGAACCGAATCTTTGACTTTTCTTTTTTCGTGTATATTTAATAAGAAGTAATTTAAGTTAAGCTTGTATTGGATAAAAGCAGGCGCTACTTTGCGGAATTCCGTGATATACTATGATAATCAAGCTTACTTTGCTATACTCCGCGAAAACCAGGAGAATCTGTTTGGTTTAATTTATAACTTTTTCAATCTTTATCCTCCACGCCAAACAGGTCTTTGAATAGAATAGCAGAACGTGCGTAGAGAGTATATTGCCGAATACATAACATTGAAGAAAATATAAATTACACCAATTTGAGTCTCCTGCTTTTCGGCGTATAATATCATATTAAGCTTGATTTTCATACACACATGATTCTTGTACACTTTTATTAAGAATACATTATTACTGTTTATCTCGGGGTCACAAAATCAGTTGTCTTTCCATGTATGTGTTTGATACACTCTTTTTACTCTAAAATTAAATTATGTAATTAATACGGTAGGTACTCGTACTGCTGTTTAATATTAAAGTTCTAATTGAATTCTTGCATAGAATATTTTGGTGCCAAAAGTACTTCCCACCGGCTGATTATCAAAACCTTATAGATGCTTATATCCAGTCAAATGGAACTACATTCTACCATAAAAGAAGTAGGTGTGTTGTGCAATCAAAACTCGATATTATTTTATAGTGTGTATAGTAACAACAAAAAACGGTGAAACGGTGGGTAGAACTTTAACTTCAATTTCGGGGGGCCGAGTTCAAATATCAACACATATCAACCCATTACCGGGCCATCACAGGGCACGCGTCTCCCCCCATAGTATTATAAACTTTAGTAGGATAGCGATGAGGCCACGAAAAGATGCAAATAAACATACCATACAAATATCACTTTATTAATTTACTTTATAAACTATGACAATATGAACTTATCGTTTTACAACCTCGCAATTCACTTCATAACTCTCTCAAAGAACGATCCAACCCGCCAAGACAAAATCCAATTTCCCGCCAAAACTCCTAGCGTCCAGGTAGAATCCAAGCAATTTGATTGGTTCCCGCCGTTATGCGTCTACCGGCGTTAACCAATCGGAGAATGACAACCGATCGTCTCGTTCAAAAATAAGATTAAATTAAAAAAATAACAAAGAAGTGGAAATTATAATGCTATTTAAATTTAAATCCTAACAATCGACCGTCCTGACAACGTGTGCGCCCTCGCACATGTCGCCAGGAGGCATCCTAACAATCGGAACTTGGCCAGTTGTTTCAATCTTGACATAATTTTAACAATTGAGTACCAAAATATGTTATAAACATCCATTATCATCTTACTATATATTTACATATACATTGGAGTTTAATATAACTAACAAAACAACCACAACCATCAATATTTTAGTAAATAATATAGGTAAAGATTATTTTCTAGACCTATTATACCTTTATAATTATATAAATATAATATTATTCATACTACTTCATAAACATTATATAAATCGACTTGATAAGAAAAACAACGATCGATAAATGTTTTTCATCATAAATGTATTCATTATATTTGGGATCCGAACGATCAATTAATCGAATAACCCATTACGACTCATCCCCTGAACGATCGATTTATCAGGGGAAACCCTACAGACATGCCAACAAGACGATCGATTTACTTGTGGCAGTCAGTGGGCATCATACTCTCTCTCTCTATTTAAGTTCCAGGACACGATCCGATCGATTCTCGTGCCTGGCTCTAGTGTTTTTGCTGTATCAGTGCACGATCCGATCGATTCTCGTCCCTGATTCCAGCTACATCAAGACACGATCCGATCGATTCTCGTGTCTAATCTGCAACAATAGAAAAATGGTTGTCTGTAGTTTTATGCATCAAGCGCTTATAAAACACACAAAACAAAACTTGAACATAAAACATTGTAAACTAAAACCAAATAGAACCAACTTTTATCCAATTTTTTTTTTTTTTTTTTTTTTTGCTATATTTTAATCAATCCTCATTATAAGTTACTACTGGTAACCGATCCATTCACCTCAAGGCATAAGCAATATGTATCCATAGCATTATACACGATTGAGTTATCTTAATAAGTTAACCCTTTTGCATAAAGTCGTTTGTTCTTTCATCATCATTTCATCAGCGCCTTTGGAAACAGCATTGAGACAGTACCTCTGATGGTGTCCTACCGGCCGGCGCGGGCGGTCGTTATCTGGATGGTGTTATTCAGTCCCCACTGAATATTTCCAGAATGTTAATCCTAATAATTTGCCAATTCTTTCCACCATATTTCGCCGTCATTGCCTCTAAGGAGTCGAGAATGGTAAGATTGTACCCCTGTACCTACTTTGCCATTCAACCTAGAACTTCCTACTGCGATAAGGGTATGCTTTGTGCCCCTATTCAAGCAAAATAGAGTTAATGTGTGAGAAGTGAAATGGTTACCTTCGTCACTCATAATACTGCCTTAGAGCTCTTATCCCATTTAAGAGGTTGGTATTGCTATCGGGCTTAGTAAAACAAAACTTTGTGCAACCCTCTACAAAAACGAGCATGTGCTAATTGACTTTACGAAGGGTACATGAATGGTAAGAAATGGCATATCTGCTTTAGCAATAGGGTAGGGAAGACCTTCATAACGCTTTGAACGCTTTTAACACATGCTTATTTCTTTTATCTGACTTAAGGTAACGAAACAACTTATTATCTTTTATTAATAAGTTATCTTTTAAGCCCTGTTAAGGTCCTACAAAGCTCTGTAGTCTGTACAAAGCTGCAGTGTATGCAGCCAATCCTCACTATTAATTAACCTAACCGAAACAATCTGACCCTAAGATTATATTTATCATTCACTGAAAGACAGCCGGTGCTAGTCAAATGGTATCATGATTGTATTGACCATATGAAAGACAAACGAAGTTAGGTGTATACTAAGCACTGAAGTAGGGACTTGGTAGTAGACCCTGAAGTCAAATCGAGTGAAAACAAACAAGCTTAGCCTATGAGTCGAGCTATCACATCGTCTAGGATGGGCATAGAATAGTTCCCTTTAACTCTAATTAATTTTAGCAATATAATCATAGTGGTATTCGACGCACATTCTCAATAAGCTATCCTTTTAACGTAGACTCAATCATACTAGAATACTCTACAAGCTATTCCAGCATTAAAACATTTATTTTACCTTGACACGTACTTCTTCTCTCTCACGGTGTGACAACCTATCTTATTTACATGTTCTTAAGTATTCTTAGTTTGTTAGTTATAGTTCTTAGTTATGTACGATTGAGTAGATATTAGTTTAATATATATATATTTTTTTATTATATCATTCTTACTTGTGCAATTTTGTTTATGTATTTGTATTTAGCTAATTGAATGTAGGTTTATAATAACTTTACACCACCACCAGATTTTTTTTTTTTTCTTTATTGCTTTTATAAGTGAATATAAACAGACAAATATTGAGAAAAAGAAAATTTTCTAAAATCGAAAAGGTGACGCAGATGTATTCAGTAGATATATCGAGGTTTGCCTACATTTTCAACTATAAAGTTAGTTTTATGTTTGTTGGAAGCTTTTTGTTGCACTTAGTCAAACTCGATTTATACAAAAATTTATTTTGGTATAATATTTATTTCAAAAGTTGGTTAAAATAGCTTATATCTTGTGTAGTGTCGTTGAAGTCTCTCTTTATTAAAAAACAAAATACTATTGGCTAAGTAATCACGGAATCAAAGAAACTATTAAGTCTACGAAACTTGGAAAGGAAGCCGCCAGAACCAGTGGCGGTACTACCATACAAGCCGAAAAGATATTAATATTTTTAAATAACACTCGTAATATTTTAAAATCTCTTTTTGTTTTTTTTTTTTAAACTAATTAAAACATTATTAAAAAAAAAAAAAAAAAGTTCTGTCTTGGACGTCCGTGTGTCTGTATGTGCGGATCCCGTATCTTGTGGTCACGATAACTAGCGAAATACTTCACTTATCGAGTTGGTTTTTTTTTTTCATAGGCTTTAGTATTTGAGGAATAAAAGCCTATTACTGTTTACGGTATAATTAGATGTAGTTTAATTATTATTTTCAAATAATCTCAATTTTATTGTAATGAATAAGATTATGAGGCGTGGACTTTTGGATTTTCCAACTATTGTATTCTACTTCCGTCTTTGTATTTCTATTGTTCCTAGATAAATAAACCTTTAAGGTCGATAGAAGAGAGTACATTGGCTGTTTAACTCAATATCAACTCTATATCCATCGTGGTCGCGTTAGTACAACCTAGATCTTTACGTCTACAAATAAAGTTAAAAAAAATACTTCAAATTATTGTACAAAAATCTCAATGACCACTAGTAAATAAAAAAATTAATAAATAAATAACAAATTATTACTAAAAGGTGTGAAGCGCCTTTTACCTACCTACTTTTATATAATTTTTCCTTTATGCACACTAAAGACACTCACATTACATTTGACTTTACATTTGATTATAGATTTTAGTTTTTCATGTTTATTAGTGTCATACTTTTTGATTTTGTTTATGATTTACCTCTTAGATGATTTTGTATTTCATGATGTCCTTCAGGGGTTAATAAAGCTTATGTTAATGTAAAAATATCTTTCGTTTGTTTATATATTATATTCTATGTTATTGTCCTTTTTTTTTTTGATTATTTTGTTATTGTTTAGTCGTGAGGATTCAGTGACGACGAAGACAACGGGGCTGGCTGAAAACCAGTGCTGCGCTTTTTAGTATGCAGTTATACTGAGCCAGCTCCTTTGTCACACACTTTTTTTTTTTTTTTGTTCTTTAACAAATTTATGTAACATTTTTCTTCTTTCTTTCTTTAATTGAAGACGCAAAAGAATGTTTGTAACGATCGAGCAACTCTTACATTCTCTGCTTATCTATTTCTGGTATTTATAACTGACAGGCTTCTATTTTAAATCAAAATTATCTTAAATAACCATAATCATAAGTGGTTTGATGTTTTTACTTCAACGTCTACTCGTTTTGCCCTGCACAAAAATGAACTACCTGAAATCCAGCAAGGTTCGCAACAAGGGAACTGTTATACTGACATGTCAACTTTCAGAGCGATAGAGACCACCACAAATGAAATATTGCATGGTCGGCTTACCCTCAAGACTTTTTCTTACGATGCCGTTTCCCTTAAAATTATGTTCAAGTCTTGCCTTACCGATACTGCGCCATGGATCTCTACCACTCATGCCGTACTAATTCCAATCAAAGATTCTTGTATCAAAAGTGACATCTTCCTGCCGATATCCATGAACTGGAGCTTAGTTGCAACTTTAGAAACGATAATATGGGGCTGTTTCGGGTATGGCTGATCTTTGAGGATAGATATAGATCTTTTAGCAAATTGCCAAATATAACTTTACATAGAACACGAGCGTATACTCCATTAACACTAATTCTATAATCATTTTACATTGCCGAATCCCCGTAATAAAGACGGTATATACTCGTAGTCATGAGCCACACCTAACTCCTTAACTAAGGATTCCTTCACCAGCCTAATCTCACTGCCGAAAACGACAAATGTTTGACGTGACGTGCCGTTTATTTGCCCATTTTTCATTAATTTTCAAATAAAAAGAGAGAGGGAATTCTTTTCCTGAGACAAATAGTTTTGGTACGAGTTCTTGCTGCTTATCAAAAATTGCAATAACTAATCAGGAACGAAATACTAGAGCACCGGATTTTAAACTCCTTTCACTGATATCATGAATAACTGCACGCCTATCAACTATATCGCTTTTCATAAAATTAAATTTCTATAGGTATTATACCTGCTCTTCCTTTTAAGTATATCCCTTAAAGCCTGGCCCTAATTTTGCTCGCAAGGAAAAACATTTACTAATTTCTCTTGCCATTTCGGCCCGGTAACAAAACTGAATTTAGGTCTTCCTACCATATTTTGTCAAGGCCTTGGAGTTTCTTTATAGCAAAATGAGTGACAGTTTTATTTATTTTTTTCCAACCGTATACATAAGCAAAATCATTGTTTTCTTTTTAGCCAAACATCTATCCTTTGGTTTGGTGGAGGGAGTCGAAATTGAAACTATATTTGGGTTCAACTGTTTGGAAAGAACTTCAGTACCTACACGGTTGAGACGTCAAACTGTCCTTAAGACATTTCAAAACATTTCTTAGAATCGGAAAGACGACGTGACCTTTTATCATATCTCGCGACGCCACGACGCGCCGCCCGGCAGCATGCACTGCACCGGCCCCAGGCTCTGCCCGCCGCGCCGCCCGCTGATCTCAGGACACGTGGTCGCTGCGTTGACTGCGACTTGAATGTTGCCGCGGAGTAGCCCGGTGCGAAGTCATAGCTGGCGCGGTGTAGCGGCTGCGACTTCTATTGTTGCTCTCGCAGTTGCAGTAACAGCCTCTCCTAAATCTTCACCCGCTCACGGCTTGGCTCTAGCTCCCGACTCAGGACCCGAGAAGATCTGCGTGCACATAGCCAGCTACGGCTCCGCTCCCTCAGTCGGCTCCGGCTTCGATATTCCACGGGTAGGGTCAGATACAAGAAAACAAAGTTTAAGTTTGAATTTTTTTTTTTTTAAATAAACTTAACAAGGGGTGTAGACATCTGCGCGTAACAAATAAATACAAATGAAAAATAAAGAATTCGATTCCATTGTTTTTGTTTTTTTTTTGTAAGATTTAGAAACATGTCACAAATTCTCAAATCACCGTTACGTAGAAAGTGACTGTTAATATTAAATTTTTATCATATTTGCGATAGCCTGAATGCCATAATAAGTTAAACCTACGTTTGGTACATTTGAAAATAATGTCTATCGGAAAAATAATATCAGATCCAGAGCTCGGTAATTTATGGGATCTTATTTTTATATAACCTACAATATGAGTATGTAAATATACTGTTACAAATGAAATTAAAACTCACTGAAAAAATATTGCAAAATAGGCACTGAGTCCGTGCACACTCAATTAGGTTAACAACATAAATATTAATCGTACATGTTATTATGACATAACCATAATGATTGTTAGTAACATTTCGCGTAGCTAAATATTATTATAAATTAATTAAACAGCTAATAAAATTATATAATTGGGCGTGTACTTACGCGTTGAAAAGGTAACGCTGTCTTGTCACTTCTGAATTATTATAAACTTTAGTAGGATAGCGATGAGGCCACGAAAAGATGCAAATAAACATACCATACAAATATCACTTTATTAATTTACTTTATAAACTATGACAATATGAACTTATCGTTTTACAACCTCGCAATTCACTTCATAACTCTCTCAAAGAACGATCCAACCCGCCAAGACAAAATCCAATTTCCCGCCAAAACTCCTAGCGTCCAGGTAGAATCCAAGCAATTTGATTGGTTCCCGCCGTTATGCGTCTACCGGCGTTAACCAATCGGAGAATGACAACCGATCGTCTCGTTCAAAAATAAGATTAAATTAAAAAAATAACAAAGAAGTGGAAATTATAATGCTATTTAAATTTAAATCCTAACAATAGTAAGAAGTGGTTAAGGCCGTAGTCCACCACGCTGGCCCAGTGCGGTTTGGTGGACTTCACACACCTTTAAGAACATTATGGTGAACTCTCAGGTATGTAGGTTTCCTCACGATATTTCCCTTCATCGTTGAAGCAAGTGATATTTTAATTGCTTAATACGCGTATAAATTAGAATAGTTAGGGGTCGGGATTCGAACTGACTCCCGACTTCGACTCCACGAACACCCGTTAGTGGAGTCGAAGTCCTACCAACTCGGCTATCATCGCTTCCAAATGCAAATAACATATTATAATCAATGTTAAAAAAAAAACAAAGCATCGATGTCTGCATAGACTTCTGCTATTAGCAAATTGTCAGCAATATGGATGTTATAAATTGAAACGTGTGTGTAGGCGTCTAATTCATAATGCATATTGCTCAGAGCGGCCACAAGAGAAGCATTATGCGATCTGCACTTCCTCCCGAGGGATTAAGAGCAAATCCACTACTGCAGTTGCGATATCCATACTAGGTATCTCTATCTACACTCAATTAGTGGGATCTGTCCGAGGATTAATTCCAATTCTTAGTAATTGAGATTAATACATACCTACGACTTTAATTTATAATCATTACTAGCTGATGCCCGACTTCGTTCGTGTTTAGTTCGGTTTTTCTCAAATGCAATGGTAACCGTTAGTTTTTCTGGTATAAAACGTGCATATGTTACTCTCCGTTCTTTTAACTAACTCTATGAAAAAAAAACAAATTGATTGGCTGCTTAGTTAGAGCGTGAAGGATGGACAAACGAACAAACATATTTTCGTTTTATAATATAAGTAACTAAGTATTTTGCATTTAATTGAAAGAAAGTTTAGTTTCTCTGCTAAACTGCAAATCGTTTTATATCTAGTACTTCGCATTTTCGAAATATAAATATCGACGTCTCGAATTCGATTCCTGGTTGAGGCAATAATGGTTGGGCTATAGTTTTACTGATACCAGACTTAGTATGTCATTATTAGCTCTACCATCATAATCATGTTTAGAGCAAGAGGTAAAGACTTCCGAGGACTATATTAATTATTTGTAGCTAGGTACAATACACAAAACAAAACAATTATTTGACACCTAGGTATAATATTTTTGAAAGATTTTTTAGGCATGATTATTCCTTACATGATTGTCTATATTACGAATAACAGATTTATAATACCTAACTAATAAGAGCCTTTTAGGTACGGAAAGACGAATTTTGTGAAACCATGTTAATCACCGAACCCTAAAAAATATCGCGACATAAATCAAATGGACGGAATTAGATTCTCAATTAAGGTCTTTATCTTAATTGGAAGATAAAAGTGTTTACATCGATAAGATAGAAATTTGCGAGCCTCACTCTAATCACAAGGTCTTGGCAATGAACGCATAAAATCCAAAACAAAATAGGTATCACAGTTTATTTATATTTCTCTGATATAGAAAATGTGCAAAGAAAAATTCTAATGCCAAGGTAGATAGATATGCAGAGTCATTAAATAATTCTGAGGTATATCTTATAAACTGAGCTAGAACTATTTTTGTTACGAAAATTCTTATTCATTATACAATAATAGAGCTTATGAAAATTACTAAATTATAATATCACTTAATGACTTACCTACCAACTTATTTATTAACTTTCAATTACTATTACCTATGTAGGCACTTTAAATGTTTTACTTCTGCTAGATAGAGAAAAGACAACAAAAGAATTTGATGCGTATATTTTGTTAAAATTAAATTAATTTAATCCCTTAATATACCAAAATTATCCATCATCCTCCATAACTGTTTATTTAACCAGATAATATCTGTTTGTTACTAAGTAAACAAACAAAACTATGTAAATCCATTGAAGTTCAAGTACAAGCCAACAAACGTCTACAGTTTATCGTCGTCAGCTACAATTTATATTTCCAGCTAAACTCGTAAAACTTTACTACCGGCATTACAACCTTAACAGCCCTTTAATTAGAACTTGATAAACTTGTAAATAAAACGAACAGACACGAAAGTGTTATGGATCGTAATGCTTTACTTAAAACAAAAAAGACTTTGGGTGAACAATGGTGTCATTCAAAGGAAGAAAACGTTTCAAAATCACTCACCATGCATCACAGCATCTGCATAAACTGGATCACAAAAAACAAAAACGAAATCACTGCACGACACAAATTATGGTGTTAACGTATGAATTGAAAATCACAGTACCCAGAGTGCACCCTTGTGGTATTCCCGATTTTTTTTTTATTCGTATTTCGTCGCGTGCGCACGTCGCCCGGCGCGTGGCATTCAATAGCCTGCTTTCGACTGAACTATCAGTGACTGACTGGCTTTAACTGACGGTGCGCCGGCGTCTCTCTCACTGTTTACTATACCCCATGTGCGAGACTTTCGACCGCTTAAACAAAAACCAACCCTAAACACGATTGAGTAAAGTCTGTTTCAATTTGTAACCATGTTTATTCTTATCTGTGTTAGTAAGTCGGACACTTGTATTTGTCGCTTAGAATGAATGAAAAATAAACTGTACGCATAGAGCTTTCTGATGGTCGCCGGCCATTTATATTGTAACCTTAATTAATGTTTTCAACCACTTTATATGTTAGCGTTGGTCCTTGCGCTAAACGTTCATCTTGTTTAACAAACTATGATTCATTGTTATTTGTGTTTCGAACTACTACTGATATTGTTTTTGCTATAATTATACGAACTTTTTTTTCTATTGTAGTGCCGTGATTAAATGTTATTATCACCTCGTTACAATGAAAACTATTATTTGATAGTGCAAGTTTCAAAAAGTCTCTTTGAATTAAATTATGTAAATAAATCAAACTAGGTATTTGTAACCGATCTGTTTTTTTTACTTCGTAGAATCATTGACGTAAAAGAGACCATGCTCAGAGAATTATGATTGTTTACTAAACTGATTCAAGATGTGAAATGTATCGTATGAGTAGATGCTAATTTAATAAGCTTCGGGTTTTCCTCTTTGCAAAGAGGTGATCGGCTGTAAAGATTGCTCGGAAAAATGAGTAACAAACAAAAATAACTTTCGGCATAAATACTTTTTGTTTCAAAGTTCATTAGCTGACAAAATTAGGTTACAAATCTAATAAACATTTTTTGAGGAACAGAAACTACTCGTAAGATTCGTTCTACTGCGGCTATGTTGTTTAACAGAATTATATATTCTAGATTGGATAAATTGTGCGCTATACCTGTTATTTAACTGTTTAAGGAAAGCTAATAGGTAATAAAATTCAGGGTCATTTAGCTATAAAACTGTATTGGATTTAGATTACATTGATGATCTAATCGTTTACGACATACAAGGTTACCTAGGTATAAAGATAATAATAGCCTGGATTTGTTCTCATGTCACGTCATCAGCCTACCTACCCAATAGTCCCACCAGTGGGAACGGGTCTCCACACTATATAAGAGAGAAGGACAGTGAGCATAAAGGCCCCCGATCTTTGCTCCAATCATCATTGTTCTCCTCACAGAATGAGAAGGCTTTAGTATTCCAATAATAAGCTCCTTAGAGTCGTCGCTCAGTCATCCCCTGACAGCGTATTTATTAAACATTGGCGAAAAGTGCACCAGATTCCAAACAAGAAATAATATAAAAGTTAGATTTTAATTTTAATTGAAATTTTATTTATTTTTTAATAGAAATTAAATTTATTCTAATTTTTAATTCTAGATTTTAATTAATTACTGTTTTTTTTTATTCTTTATTTATTTATTTTTAAAATCTGTCTTTTATATTTATTTAGTGTTAAATTTTGTATATGGGTCCCCGGCCTGAAATAAAATGTTTTTTTTTTAGTCCACCACGCTGGCCAAGTGTAGATCGGTATTTCGCACACCTTTCAGAGCACAATGAAGAACTCCGAAATGATAGAGGTGGCTCAAACTCGGGATAAGAGACCGAAGGCAATATACCACTAGGCAATCGCCGCTTCACACGAAATGCCTTTCGTAAACTTCTGGTTTAGGTAATAATTAAAGTCCACCAGAGTGTTGGTGGCCATGACCAATGGCGCTAAAAGTCAAAGGACTTCAAATTCGGTCACCTATCCAGTTAATAACATCCTCTGTTGAAACTAAACCGCACCATCCTAAACTCAAAGAGCACCAATAAATACTATATTTTCTAATATTGTGAGGTGATACTTTCTATTTTAAACATTATCTCACACACATACTCCTATTAACTATCTCAATAATTTATGTATTAATAAAATAAAATACATAATACTTACAACACAGATACTTCGTATTTACCGCATTGATATATTTTCCTTGTTCATGGTTATCGTAAAATGTCATGGTCTACGGTTTTGGGGGTCACTGATCTTTGGTCACTACTAAACTACAATTACGTTTGGTTCCGTTACATAATAACTGCTATTCGCTCGTCGGCATGCCCATCAAAAGCATTTTGTTTTTTTTCCGGAACCAGGACTTGATCTACTTTTCATTAATTATTCCCATTTAATATCTCTTAACCTAGTGGGTGGGACGCACCTCTAACATTTATAAGTTATGTACGTTTTAAGCTATTAAAATATCACATGTGTCAACGGTGAAGGAAAACATCGTGAGGAATCCTACATTCCTGAGAGTTACCAATAACGTTCTCGAAGGTGTGTGATGTCTACCAATCCGCACTGGGAAAGCGTGGTGGACGGCCTTAACCTCTTCTCATTCGTGCCCTGTAGTAGACCGGTAATGTGTCGATATGATGATGGTGAGGAATAACTCTTTAGTTTGTCAAGCAGAAAGGGCACCGGTTAATGTGTTAAAATCCATCGCCTTAAAACAGAGCAACTCTTCAAATTCAAATTCAAAATTTCTTTATTCATGTAGGCCTATCACAGGCACGTATGAACCGTTCATACATATTTGTTTACATAATTGTAAGGGGATGGTGATAACTTTTCGCAAACTTAAATCTAAAGGTACGAGGGTTCCAAACACGCCCTGCTCTAAGAAGAGCCCACAACAAACTTAGACGGGTAATTTTTTTTTTTTTGTTATCACCATCTTCCAGTAAATTTATATTAAGCTATGAAGCTAGAGCAATTCACACCCAAGCTTTTTTATCGTTTAAGTAAGTTCGCAAGGCATACAATTAAAAAGTCCTTGAGACCGCACACAGCGTCTCTGCTTGGCGGCAGAAGAAAACATGGCAGACGAGCTCTGTCACAAAAAGCTCCATTATTACAAAAGATACTAAAGTTGATAAACAAAAAAGCTTTTAATATTCCTGCCGATCAAACCCAGTGTATTTTCCAAGCTAAAAGATAGCTTTTGACATTGCCCAGTCCATAGCCAATCTCTACGCAAAAACCCACGTCACATTGCTCTGTTGCTGCTGTAAGCATCCAAGATCACACTAACAACTACACTTTTGCATCTATAATAAAATAAATAAATATACTACGACAATACACACATCCCCACCTAGCCCCAAATTAAGCATAGCTTGTGTTATGGGTACTAAGATGACTGATGAATATTTTTATAAATAATATACATAAATACTTAGAATATACATATAAACACCCAGACACTGAAAAACATTCATGCTCATCACACAAACTCTCTCCTCATTTCCAGTTGTGGGAATCGAACCTACGGCCTTGGACTCAGAAAGCAGGGTCGCTGCAAACTGCGCCAATCGGCCGTCAAATCTATATATCTATATATCTATCGACGGAGTTTTTTTTTTATTTCTCGTTATGCAACGGTTGTGAGTACAAATAGGAAATAATCAGACATTAGCATTACGTATGTGACCTCAATTCATAGTTTACCGTTTTACGCATGACCTAATCAATAAGAGTTTAGCCGGGATGGATTTCTGACTCAGTGACTGTTACATATTTATAGAAACTGAATAACAACTTTAAAATAACGGGTGCAAAGTTCACATTTTATTGTACTGTTGACCCTTTTATACGGTTGCCACACGAGAATTAAATTATTTAGGACTAATATTATATAGTAAAGCTTTTTATGGCGCAAGAGATATCCAAATTTCAAATTCAAATTAAAAACTTCTTTATTCCTTTAGGCCTATCACAGGCACTTATGAAGCGTTCATACATATATGTTTACATAATTGTAAGGGGATGGTGATAACTTCGTTCGCCAAATTAAACCTAAAGCTACGAGGGTTTCAAACGCGCCTTTCGAACTTAGCTGGGTAAACAATTCAATAATAAACAATAATTAATATTAGACTAATTAAAAAGTAACAAAATAATGAAACTATAATAGTTCAGAGAGAGAAAACGACTACAGACAAAAATACCAACTAAAAATTAAATTTAAATTTGCGCATACATCAAGCTTTAATACTATGCGCTACAACTAGATTCCAGTAGCGAAAGAATTTGTTTTAGATTTCAATAATTCTTCCACTTTAGCTCCTTTCAAATTTTAATCAACATTTTAAAAAAAATATTTCTTCGTTCCTGCACTATAAGAATAAATTTAATTACAGGAACGTTAGTATTCATTTAATTCCAAGAACTTCAATTATTTTGTTACGATCATCAAAAGCTATAATTCCTGAATATTCCAGAAGCTATGGTTACCCTAACTGTAAACATATTGAAGAATGCACATCGGTTTCTATGTATTATGCGTACTTAAGTTTTATTGTAGTTTCGACTAAGCACCTTATTACAAGTACGCAAGGCTTACAATCTTTTGAACTAATGTGTGTTAGTTATGACTTTTACAGTATGGTTAAGGTAGTTCAACTTGTCTTTAGTCATTGTAGTATGTTGAATAGATGTAATGAGAAGCGAATGATTATTACAATTTAGGGTAACCTGACAAAGAAATAATCTAGGGTTTAAAACATGGAGCGTGCACCCTCCCTTGGGGTGGTATAGCCTAAAGGGGGTTGATGCCTAGAGGGTGACTCAACAATTAGTCGACTTTGATGCAACGTTGACCCAAGACGGTTGCTGGATGGATAACGGAATTTGAAAGTCTGTATCAAACGTTATGTAATTGAAGAGGATATTATGTTTAAAACTATATGAGTTTGATTGCTATTTATCTTAGGTTCAGCCCCTACGCGTAACTTGATGAATCCTATTTATCCTGGAAAACCACAATGGAACCGTTCCTTCGAGATTTAAATTAACCCAGCGTCAATTATAATTATATCAAATTTCAGTTAAATCCGTTCATAAGTTTTAGTGTGATGAAGACGGACAAAAATGTACTAAAAATCCTTTTGTCTCTCTATTGATATCAAAGCTTCTTCCGATTAAAAAATATTAAATGTACAGAAATCGTCTAGTTAAAGTTTTATTTATTTATTTAAACTCTTTACTAGCTGACCCGTGCAACTTCGTTGCACTAAATCGGTTATTACCGGAAAACACAATTAAAATGATATTTTCTAAAAATGAATCCTAGCTAGATCGATTTATCGCCCCCGAAACTCCCTGTATACTCAATTTCATGAAAATCGTTGGAGCCGATTCCGAGATTCCAAATATATTTATACAAGAATTGCTCGTTTAAAGATATTAAACTCTTTATTTGTACACCACTACAGTTAGAAAAATAAATGACGAATAGAGAGAAACACAAAGACTGGAGTAGAATACAAAAGGCGGCCTTATCGCTTAGAAGCGATCTCTGCCAGGCAACTTTAGAATTTTTACTTGTTTTCCTAATCCTAAAGTTGCCTGGCAGAAAACAAATAGGTGGTGTAAAATTGTTGTTAACCTATATTAAAATAACTTCGTACAAAAACATAAACAAAAATTAGGCAAATCAAAAAAATATATAAATAAATAATAATAATAATAACATGACAAACTGTATTAATAAATAGACGAAAAAAATTAGTATTGTAAGTATACATATATAAGATTAGTGTGATTTTCTCCGTAAGTCGTAGCCTTTTGTCCAGCGATGATGTTTACAAAATACATTTAGGAATACGAA
Organism: Pararge aegeria; assembly: GCF_905163445.1. Classification (NCBI taxonomy): domain Eukaryota; kingdom Metazoa; phylum Arthropoda; class Insecta; order Lepidoptera; family Nymphalidae; genus Pararge; species Pararge aegeria. Next base: position 20,235,698 of record NC_053180.1, on the reverse strand, counting down.
ACCGCAGACAAATATAATAATAAATGTTATAAAATTCTCGGTATTTTACATAAAATTAGATAGATATAGAGTCACTTAATTTTGTTTTTTTTTAAGTGTCGCGTCTAAAATCCTGACACAGCAAGTCAGTCTCACAAATGAAGCGTAGCGTAAAAGCTTGCTTTGCTATATCATCTTAAGTACCTAGCACAATATTCGTCAAAGTTATTATACCTACGTCTGCAGCCTGAGTACAAAATTTGCTAACACGCAATTGAGGGTTCGTTTTAAAGTATTAAACTTTATGCAAATACAAATCATTGTAGAGTCGCAAATCCTGTACTTCTGATTTATGTTTTACAAAAGTTCCATCAAAAGCCCGAGCTAAAGAGTTGTAGGGAAAATTGAGCCTTAACGCAATGCCGACGATCAAGTATTTCCGTACTTGAAAACGACTCATCAATAATGGTTTATTAAGAGTTTATAATACAGTAAGCTTATGTCAATGTGATTAAATCTGTGAAATATTCTGAAAATAATGATTCATTAACGTTTAAACCCTTTCACACTAACGGAGGCATTTTCAAAACCTGCTTTAGTGGTTTAAGTGGAAAAAATTTGGATTTTTTACATATCTCGTATGTGTTTATAACTTTCTTATTTTCGAACTACTAGGTTAGTTATATATATATAGTTACTATTGTTCCGTCACGATTACCTAGGTATAAAAAGATCCTGCACGTACCTTCAACTAACACTAAGAACAAATTTAATTATTTTGTAATCCGCGTCTCTCGCTTTCTTAATTCAATTCAATTCAAATTAAATTCAAAATTTCTTTATTCATGTAGGCCTATCACAGGCACTAATGAAGCGTTCACACATATATGTTTACATAACTGGTGATAGGGGATGGTGATCATTTCGTTCGCCAACTTAAACCTAAAGCTACGAGGGTTCCAAACGCGCCTTGGTCTAAGAAGAGCCCACAACAAACTTTTTTTTTGTTATCACCATCTCACAGTAAATTAACATTAAGCTATGAAGTTAGAGCAATTTATACCCAAGCTAAGCAAGTAATCCTTAAAATTATAATAGCATTTTTCTGTAAGCTTACGTTTTATATAAACTTTGAACTTATTGAGAGACATTCTGTTTACAATGACCCCAAAATTGATTTATTTTATGGCAATATGAATAGTATCGCAACCTATTTTCCAGTTAAAGAAAAATAAGTAAATAAACTCGATTTACTCCAAATAACGAAGTTACACACTTAAACCCACCGCTTAAACCGTTTTTATTATACCCCTTTTATTGCGAGCGTGCAAATTTTGTGCTAAGGCTCACTTCCTTCGTTGCGCCGGCGGGTTTCGCGAGAACACTGCAATCTGTCAGGGACACGCCAGGAACAAAAGCTGACGTCACAGGAGTGCATAAAAGGATGCACTTGAAGGAAACTTGTTTCTTGTTTTATAATAGCGAAGCTGTGTGACAGAATGTAAGAGTATACCCTGTACTCGACTTTTAATTCGACGATATGATGAAACCGCGAATTTACTTGACAAAATTACTACAATAATAACGGAGAATGCGCAGCAACGTCCTTAGTGCTACTACTACCATATACTTCGATCACCGTCCCGTCTGCCCAGCGTAGGACAAATGTTTCCGTTGGAGGATTTTAGTACATCAGTTAAAATATAAATGAAATAAATGTATATCAATAATACGCATATCACCCAACGCAAGCCCCAAAGTAAGCGTACGTATATGGGTATTAAGGTATGACACAAGACCAGTTGTGGGAATCGAACCCGCAGCCTTGGACTCGGAAAGTTATAGGATATTTATTAGGATATTGATTACTCCATTATTCCGTTAATTCTAAACCTATTCTCATGATAAAAATGGTTTCATTTTTGTTTTCCTAATTTTAAGTTTGCCTGGTAGAAATCGCTACTAGCGATAAGGTTGCCTTTTGTATTCTACTTACTACTTGAAGTTTCGACCATTTTTTTATTTTCTTATTATGTTCGTTATATATAACGAAAATAAATAAATTTTCAACATTTTTTTTTTCATACTGGACCTGCCAAGTTGTAAGCTAGCAACGATGTTCATCGATCGATCAGTTAAAACGTTTTATACTATTTCGGCGAGCGAGCGAGCGGTCAAATGCGGTGCAAATACATTTAGCTTGTACATGAGAGAGCTAAACTCTATAAGCTGCAAGTCTAAAATAAAGAAGACACGTAAATTTTAAATTATTCATTAAACTTAAAGTCATAACTTACGTGTGTCGTACTTATCCCATCCACTTTTTTGTTCCTCATGTTATTTTAAGCACTTTCTTTAAATCACAACCCGACATTTCGTTCGACTCCACGCATAGCGTCAAACGATCGCACTCATAGACTTTGAACAAGCTACTATCGAGAGGTTGCTCCCAGTTGAATGTTGGGAACAACTTTTATGCGGCGTTTTAATGTTACGAATGTACGCAGTCTACGTACTATACCTATATGTCGATGCATGCAAATGAGGAAATAAAATGGTTTCGGTATTATTTACAATGAAATTTCGTTACTTAGATTTTGAATATTTGTTAAATTACTATCATAATCTTTTGTAATAAATATTTATTTATTTATACACTTTATTTGTAAACCACAAATAGTAAAAAAAAAAACAATGGACACAACAAAAATAAACTTAAAAAGTAGGATACAAAGGGCGGCCTTATCGCTTAGTAGCGATCTCTTCCAGGCAACCTTAGGATTAGGAAAACCAAGGGAAACCGATTGGTGGGGTGTATTATTATTATATACATACTTACGAACAATTACACACTAATACTTATCAAGATTACACACATAAAATATTAATAATAATAAATATAAAAAATAATAAACTAATATATACTAAAACATACTTAAATATGAGTAAGAGTATATAAATATGTGGAAGCTCTCTATATTAAGACCTATTTTGTACCCATTAGCAAATAAAAACTATTATATTCTACTCCAATGTAGGTTGGCGGGCTTTAGCAATTATTATCCCATTTCAGTGATAAAAGCCGGGACAGACGGAACGTGCCATCGGATATCAGCACAACGATGATTCCCGGTTATTATTACTTACTTGTGAAAATAATGAGCAACGTCTATGCTCTAAAACCGTGTCTTCTATGAGAGAAAAGGCCCATCGCTGAGACTTTAAAAGGGTGTGGATAATAGCTACAGCTTAATAAAATGTTTTAAACTCATTCACAACTACAAGTAGGTATATTTATTATCGATAACGAATTACAATGAGATCCGGTACGGAAACATCTCCAAACGCGTTAAGTCTCACGTAATACAGCCAACGTGCCTTGAGCACGTAGCGTCATTCTTAGTACAGTGACTAAGATCACCGAATTATCTTCAAGACAAAATAGTAATTACGAAATGAGGATAAAGTAGTTTAGATTTTTTTTTTTCTGGACACTTATTTTGCTGAGCGATTCATTTAGTCTTAGAATTGAAGTGGTTGGGCCGATCATAGATAGCAAACAAACAAATAAATGTAAAAACAAGCATACTTAAACAAATAAACGGAAATATGTATTTTAATATAAAAATAACTTTAAAGCGATTTTTTATTGTACTACAAGTTAGCCATTGTTCACTATTAAGGGTGTGGCCGTCGTAATAAGCCTATACCGCTAATTGATTTCAACGCACCGTCATCATCATCATATAAACCAATTACAGGGCTCGGGTCTCCTCCCACAATGATAAGGGGTTAAGGCCGTAGTCCAACACGCTGGCCCAGTGCGGATTGGTGGACTCCACACCTTCGAGAACATTATAGAAAAACTCTCAGGCATGCAGGTTTCCTCACCGTTGAAGCAATTGATATTTTAATTGCTTAAAAACGCACATAACTTGTTAGAGGTGCGTGCTGGGATTCGAGCTCGGCCCACCGAAAGTAAAGTCCAAGTCCTTCCCACTGGGCCATCGCCGCTGCTCGTACGCGCCATCGTAGATGCTTAATATAAATAAATATATATACTGATTAAGCAATTATAGATTCTCCAATTGCCCGAGGATCGAACTAGGGACCTTCCACTTACAAGCCACAGAACTTACAACTGCACCAGGGAGATCGACTAGATGTAGTTTGGGGCAAATCTCTAGATTCGAATCTCCAAGAAGTCTTGGAAAATTCCAGGCGTCAAAGAACACGTTTTTAATGTGTATTGGAAGTTTTCGGATGTTCGGACGCTCGGAATGCAATCACGATCTTCCGAAATTTGGGCACAACGGAAGCCGAACCCCTTTGATAATGTTATCTATTTCGGTCCACATGCCCGTCCGTCCGATCGCATAGAATTACTCAATGCACGAACAATGTACGGAACTTCTCGGTATCCTAAAATTGGATGCATTTCGGTTACAATGACGCTTAAGTGAAATCGCCGATTAAAATCGCACATTTTGGGACATAACTCAAACTTATGTATCATCATGCTCATCTCAAAGCTTAACATTTTCACCTAAATATAGGAGCAGTGCAGCGAAGCGATTAAGAACAGAGCAAGCAATAAAAAATCCGATAGTCCGCAACAACCTACACAAACAAATATATTAACCTCGCTGTAATAAATGTGTGTTAACATATTCTTTAAATCTTTGCATTGGTAGATCTAAAATTACCTTAGTGATCATATTATAAAAGCGTATACTCAATCCCACAAATGACTTCTGTTGTTGTCTTCTTTTCGCAGACGATATGCAGCTGACACTAATTTATAAGGATAAGTCTTCACTTCGGATAAGTCTCTCTGTGCCTCCTTAAGTACTTCCGTGAGCTCTGTTACTAATACAAATCTCTCATTATAATCGCTACAGCTGGAATTCATAAACAAATCAAATAAAACAGCTCAGCTTAAAAAAAAAAGTCTAAGTCTAGTCTACTTCTTCTAATCTTGATTTTAGGCTTACAAATGTGCTGAACCAACGCTTTGCACTACTCAAATCTCACTTCTCACATGTCATCAATAAAAAATAGGGTAATATCATCCTCAAATTTTAGGGTCAAACAGTAGCTACCCAGAGGAAGTTAGCCGCAAATTGCAACACTCAACACAGTTGGTGAAAGACAACAATGTGCTGAGAAAGTTAGCTATGAGCTCAACGCTCCTTGAACCTGTCAGTTATTGAGTGTTCCGGTTAGGGCGACAGCACACGAGCGTGTTACAAATCCCACTCACTTATTTCCATGATTTTTAGTCCACTAGCGGTGCGAGGCAGTTATAGCCCAGATGTTAGGACTTCTGATGCTTTTAACGTTTTAAGCAATTGAATATTACTTGATGAAACGGTAAAAGCATCGTGAGATCCCTGAGTGTTCTCCATAATGTTCTCAAAGGCGTATGAAGTCTACCAATTCGCACAGTGCTAGCGTGGTGGACTACGGCCAAAACCCTTCTCATTCTGAAAGGTGTCCCGTGCCTATCATCGGTAATGGACCTACAAGGTTATCAGATATTGATATTGAAATTCATTTATTGCATATTAGATAGCAGGTTGTATATAACTACATGTTATGAAGTCCCAATGTATATTGCCTCTTTGGGCGTGCAACAATTACAAACAATTATTTAAACGCTAAAGTTAATTATTTCTAACTAGTATATTAAATGTCATACTAATTATAAAATTCATTAACCAAAAATTTAAAAAATACTTTTTGAAAAATAGTTAAATTATTTTCTCTTATGATCTTTGGTAACTTATTGTATGTATGTAAATAACGCCGACAGTTTTATTAAAGAATGCGCTTTTGTGAGGGGGAACCCTAAACTTATCCTTACAGTGTTCTCGTTTATGACGCTCAAATAAATTTTCTCTGTTTCATAAAATAGAGCAAGTTCAAATATATAATGATGGGACAGTGAGAAAATTGAGTTTCTTTTTCGCCCAAGATTCCTGTATTTAATCCACAAAGATCTACCTAATCATTAGGAGTCCACCATGCCAAAGTGCGGATTGAGAGACTTCACACGCCTTTGAGAACATTATTTCTCAGGCAGGCATTAACCAGGCTATCACCGCTTTTATAACTAGTTTATAATTTATATGCATAATTAAGAAAATACGGGTAGTAACTGTTTGTGGAAAAAGGAAATAACTTATCAAATACCATCATAACAAACCTTATGAAGGCTGATTGTATTAGTTGCGTACCATAAGGTTAATTTATTCGCAATCTAGATGTTACATTGTTCCGAAATGCGGGTGCACCCGGAGATCAGTAACTTGGTAACTAATTGCTTTAAATAATATTAATAAAGTGGTAAATTTGTTTAGTTTATTAATACGTCCTAAGGGAATAAGTAACTGCACTTTTGCATTAACTCGCTCTCATACAATCAAATCAAATCAAAAATACTTTATTGCACACAAAAGCAAAATAGGAATTAAAAAAAAAAGTACAATTAATTTAGTATTACAAAAGCGGCACACACGTTTCTTCCAGGAAACCATTTTAAGAAATGGACTCACTTATAGTGGAATTTACTGTGCGCAAGTTATTACAAAAGCAGTATATATATATATATATATATATATATCTAAAAATAAACTAACACATTAAAATAAAGGGTAAAGCGTATAAAACGGCAATTCGCTTAGCGCTATTGTATGGTTCCGAATTCTGGACAGTAAAGAAGACATTGACAAAAGAGCATACCGACGTATGTATCGTAATAAGTCTCGTAATATAGAGTAATAAGATAGTACTCACTATGACATAGTAACCGAAAATTTAATAAGATGGTATGGACATTTCAATAGAAATGATGGCGATCACGCTACACAAATTGGGCTGAGCCTACCATGACAGAAAAGAGGCCGAGGACTGCCACCGACTTGGTGTTCAAATATAAAAAGACACCTCAAGAAAGCCCGACACACTGGCGCAACGGTTCGATTCCCGGCATGAGCCATATGAGAATTTATCATTTTTGAATTTTCTCTGCAATTTTCTTTGCATGGGATATTAGGGCTGTATCTGATTTCTTTCAGTAAACTGGATGGCAGTAGTTAACTCAAAACTATGAGGTTTTCGGTTTCACAGATAACTCCCAGAAACAGAACATAAAGTACCTCTAAAGCCTGTGAAGTATTATTTTGGTTTTCTTTTAAACGTTGTATATGGTCATTGTTTGCGATGCAGAATCTTTGTGGCGCCATCTAGTTGGATAACGTGGAGACAGTGGCGTGCATAAAAAGTATGCAGATGATATAAAATGAAAAAACAAATCCAGTACAAGTTATAAAAAACATAAGTATAGGCATTGTTACAGTTATAAAAAGCCTACTCTCAAGTATTTATAACTCGGTCCGGAGATTTTCTTCATTTTATATAATCTGCATACCCTTTATGCACGCCCCTGCGTGGAGACCACCACATCTATAACAACATGTTGTCTTTCGCGTGCTCCCGCCCTTAGCTTCTACGATTGACTGTTGACATTGATTTCTTTCTAGACTACAGCTCCGTGCCACTCAAGACAATGACAAGTATAAGAACTTTGTGTACGATTGTCTTCGCGCCCTATTATCGCCTTAACTGTTGACATCTTCACAGCTAGCGGAATAGTTTTTGTCTATTCCTAATTCCGTTATTGGTGATCTAATCTCATGGTTATAGTTCCTGATAATTCTTGGTATTCTGAAACTGACACATGGGAGTGTATTTAGATCAATCAGCTTCTAACTATTTATCAGACTACGGTGAGAAAAACGACTGCGTTCTACGAATGCCTCGTTGGTCTAGTGGATAGAATGTTTAATTAGGTAACTACGGATTGCGAGGTACTTTGTTCGAATCCTGGATTGGGCCAAAAATGTTATGTATTGTGTTTTTTCTATTAAAAGAATTTTCAGTACCAGACCGGAGTTAGGGAATTGGCGTAGTCAACCCCCGTGAATCAATAACTTGTGACAGTAGTCGTTCTAGCCCACCAACCGGCATTGGAGCAGCGTGGTGGGTCTATGCTCGACCGTGTGTCCCGTGAGAGAGGAGGCCTATGTCCAGCACTGGGGTGTTCAAAGGCTGCGTATGATGAAGGAAAATGATATATCTGTGATTGTTGTAAAGAGCGAGGCCCAACATTTCGGTCCACTTTCACAAAATTGGTCTGTCACTTGATTCGCTCCAGTCGAGCGCAAAACTGTTCTCAAGATTAAAATTGATCTAAAGACCGCCGTGGCACAGTGATGAGCTCTGTGGTCTTATGAGTGGAAGGTCCCGGGTGCGATCTCCGGCGGGGGCAAAATAGTTTTATAATTTCTGAACTTTCTCTGGTCTGGTGGAAGGCTTCGGCCGTGGCTTCGTGTACCGTGGCATACGATTGCGGTACGATGTCGCGTGGAAGCGGAAAAACGGTTATGGGTCTAATACAACTGCCATGCATCTAAGACTGTATCATCACATACTACCAGGTGAGGTCAAGGGCTAACTTGTCGTGGAATAATAAATAAACCACGCGTTAACCTATTTAAAATAACACTCAAAACTTCTCACTGCTTTTATCTATTTATTAATTAATTAGTACGGACTAATCCACTTACTAACAAATACATTATTATTCTCATCATACTTATGAACTACACGAACATTATGAATTTATTTAAAATGAGGGTACGAAAATTAGAAACGAGATAAATAATAATGGTAACAACAATAAAAAAAGAAAACAAACAATAAATGACTAAATATAAAAAACACAAAGATGTATCAACCCTCTTAATTGTAAAAGAAACCGACTTAAAATATGAATAAAAAGGCAATATTAAGATTGAAAGAGCCAGTGAGATTCCGCCTCGAGCCGTGAAACTAAATCTTCTTTAAATGCAAATTGTAAGCGACATGCGACGTATCAAATTCATTCGCCATGCCAGCTTAGCGCTGACGTAGGTAACTTAAGATGCTGAGTGTGCCAAAATTAGGTTCAATCAACATATATACTATCTGTTTCCGATATCTATTCCCTTTATCCCTTAATTGTGAAGAAAATAAAGAGTTTATCTATCTATCTACAATGCCAAATCTATAAAATTCTTCGTCGAAAAATTATGTTATTATTATCAATATTATAAACTAAATTACGTGGGTAAGGCTGGGATTCTGTGCAACTGAATTATATTCTGCCGTCACCATACGGCGCAAATGGTTAAACACTTTACACGATTATGAAAAAGGCGCCTTTAACGCAAAAAGACGTTATACATAATTTTAATAAGTAAGGTTTTCTTTATTTTACTTGCTTCAATAAAAAACGCACAAAACTCCGAGAAGTCAGTGGTGGATGCCGAGAATCAAACTCGGTCCCTCCGAAAGGGAAGCCGAAGCCTTGCCCACTCACTCAATCTGGGGGTCTCAGCGCCTATTAATAGGTTGTTAACTTTGTAACATTAATAAAGTGCTTGACATAGACATAATAGGGGATAGTCTTCCTATATTTAAAATAAAACTAAAGGACCACTTCCTATCGCAATTCTGTGGTACCTACTGTTTAAACTTAGTTATTATTTCTTATTTTTTTTCCTTTACTCTTTTTTGTGTTAGTTTAGCTAGTTTTGTTCTATAGTATATATTGTCAACATTTTTAATATTATTTTATATATAATTTAGGTATTTGTTTTTTTAATTTAATAAAATTTCTAAATGTATGTTTTTGTTCGCGGTGTTAGATTCGTCAAGCTTATGTCACAGCCTGATGGATCTCACAGCTTATAAGTACTCTCATGTCTCTCTTAATCGTTTTTTCTCCTTCTAACTGAAAATATAGTTTTTATTTGCAAGTTGTGGCAGTTTTTAAGTGGGTCTACAATATAACATTTATATGTTTTTTCATTTTTTGTTTAGTTATTAAGAGTTGTTGTTGTAACCTGTTGATTGTCCCTTAAATAAATAAATAAATTTGCAAAAATATAGTTATCTAAGTGCCTTACTGGAAACAACTGCTTAAACCGTTAGTATATTAAAACAATGCGCTGTGGAATTGTTAAAATCAAATCTAAGTATTTGTTCTCGCTACCCGAGCGAAGTAGGAGCAAAGCGGCTCGCTTGTAAAACCATAAAATTTCGCATAAGTATGTATTAGTATTGGTATATATCAGAAAAAAAGTTAAAAGACACCGTCTCGAAAACGGCATAAAAATAAAGGCATAATAGACCTACCAAGAAAAAGCATTTTTATATATTTTTTTGTCCACTTATTCAAGTGAAACCAGTTACTTTTACTATTCTCGCAATAAAATAAAGAACCGCTTAGCAATATGACTGTTTTACTGCGCAATTCTTATCACTTCGATTATATACGAGCTACATCTGGCTAGGCTTAAAGTAGTAAAAGTATAAAATAAAATTGCACCAGCTACCTTCAGTTGGCATGTAGCCTTTAAAAAGTAGAATTAAAAGTGTATTACGTTTTATGACCACTAAACCTTTACTGGATGGGGTAGATGAAACCGGTACCAGATATTTATGTTATACCTTCGCGAGATTAGATTCAAAGCCAAAGAAAAGTAGTTTAATCTTAGTAAAATATCAATATAGTAGGACGCAGTAGCGTCAACACTAACAGACAGAACCTATGTTTCAATGGTAGAACTTTTCAGTTATGAATTAAAAAAAACGCAATTTTACGCCATCTTGAAATAGCTGAAGATTAAAAATATACATATTCAAAATATTATGTACTTATATCAAACATTTAAAATTCTGGCTTTGGTGAGATTGAAGTGGTACAAAAATAACTTTTAGTGGAATAAAAAAAAGGTGATCCCGCTTCCTTCCCATAATGCACTAGGGCTAACTTATTGAAAAAAAAAAAAAAAAATAACGGGCATAGCCACAGCGTAGTAAAGACTTTAAGTTGACTGGAAATATGTTGTATCTGTTATCATCCAGCCGTATCAGCACATCCCAAAGTGACGTCTTTATCATTGTGACTGACGTTATCTCACATAGGTAACTTGTTAAAGAGAAAAAATCATGATCCACTAATGAGAACCAGTTGTGTTGGTGTTTATGATACCAAGAAGAAACCTGATAAATAGGTAAGGAAGGTTCGGTTAGGTATTATCTTTAATAAACAGAACAATATATTTATTTATTTTTTTGCCACACCTAAGCCTTTAGTGTCTATGCTAAAATGTCAGTATTTTATTTTTTCTGAAATATTGTCTATCGTTTTTTCATCTTATTCAGTTTCCTCACGCTCGATATGAAAAGTGTTATGTGCAACTCGAGAACGTAACCATTCTTGCCAATACAATACGTACAAATATCTCTCGGGGAAATAAATTATTTCCGTCTCGTTTTACAATCTAATATCCTTTAAAATAAATACTAAGTATTGTCGACTATGTATATTTTCTTTTTTGAATTTATTTTTATCAAAAGATACACAAATGTTACATTTTTTTTTTTCTCGTCAAACTGGCGAGTTAGCGATCGTCTATATCCGTCTAACATGCACCTAAAGCTAGAATATAATAGTCATAGTCAAAGTAAAAGTCAAATATTTCTTTATTCAATGAGGCACATGTATGGCACTTTTGTTGCGCACATTACATGTAAAATATAACATACAAGTGAGTTGAAGGCGATAACTACATTCGTCAACTTAAAACTAAAGCTACGAGGGTTCCAAACTCACACTGGTCTAACAAGAACCCTACAACAAACTAAGCCGGTTTTTTTTTTTGTTATCACCATCTCACATTGTCACTTAAAACTATTAAAGAAGCAACCTGGGTAGAGTAATATTTTACACCCAAGCATAAAAACTATATCAAGTATATCTTACTCCTAATTAATAATATTTTAAGTCGAAATCGAAAGAGATTCTCATTCTAAGAGGAGGCACATGTCCTGTAGAGATTTGATGTGAGGATTCTAATGATAATAATCGGAAATTGAACCGTTTGGTGACGAAACAGAATACAGTTGTCACCACCTTCTCTACCAGCCGGTGTCGTAAAAGGTGGATTATAATGAAGAACGTCCAGCAGCGAACTCTTTTCTATTACTACCTTCTACTGCGATCTCCACCCCGTCAGACCAGCGTTTTACGGGCAAAACCTCTCGTTGGGAGAGACATTTAGTCTAGTGGACTGATACAAAGTATTGATCACAGATGATAATAAAAAAAAGTAAAACAAACGTTATCTATGCACACTAAATCATTATTTATATTTCAAAGGTCGTAACCCTTTCAGTGATCCTTGTTATCGCACGCTTAGCCGACAATCGGGGTCTATGATGCCCCTTCACTGATAAGTTGAGACCGCTTTTAAGCTTATCCTGCCATTTGGCGGTTAGTTTTCAGATTATAGGGGTCATTTTGATCGCAGTTTAGTACAGATACAATTAGCCAAGTTTTTAGTTAGTTCTAACGGTTCCACGTGGCTTGGTCCGTTCAAAGTTTATATTTTCTAGTTAAGAACATTCCTTGCAAAGACCTGGTGGAAAAGTTCTGATAAAATCGGTTATCCTTGGCGAAGTCCACTGTGTGTCTGTAAAAGGAATAGCAAAAAATGTTTATTTTAAAAAATAAATCAGGACAAACAAACAATATTTAAGAACGTGTATATTTCTGCTTTTCAAATAGTCGTATTATGAGTTTTATGAGGAAATTATTTTCAAATAATAGACCGACACATTTCAGCTTGCCATAAATAGAATTGGTAGAAATTGGAATGTTTCAAAATTAACATTACTTCAGATACTAAAAACATGTTTAAGGATGCGAAAAATGAACATAAGGAAAAACTAGAACTAGAACTCAAAAACGTAGTAAGACGCCAAATCATTTGGGAACCTCTGATTTAAACCATTAACAATTTAGAAAACAGAATGGCGGGATATTGATAATACAGACATAATAAAAAGACGTTTTACTGCCACCATGTTTTGAAATACCATTAGATTTCAAAGGTTAGGATCGTTTACAAGTGCATTCGCAGTGTTTAAACTGTTAGTGCATTTGAACCTGGGTTTAACTGCTGAAGTTAACGCGCCATAAAACTTAACTGTTCTAATCTAAGCACCTATAACAATCAACGCGAAGCGATAGCGATACTCAAATTGTTAAAATATTTATTTATGCCTATTCTTGAATTGTATACTACCTACAAGGTAAGGAATAAGGATGTATATAACAAAAACGTGATAAAGGATTTTTGTTTAATTGTTTAATTTGACTAGTGGGTATTTCCTTAGGTTCCTCGGCATAAAAACTTTAATCCACTGTTTACAAAGAGTAGACTCCTAGAACGGTTACGTTTGGGGGTCGACTCTTCAAGTAATATAAATCCCGAAATGAGTAATTTTCATTTTAATTATCTATCTAAATTCCAATTTTTATCCATATAACTTGTTTAAAACGACATTATTTTAAATTATCAGTACCTATATATAATATTATAAGTTTGTTATATATATATATAAAGTATTTATGTATATATAGATATATATATGCAATTATATATGTATATTTATATGAACCACCTAACTCTCTTTTTGAATTTGGCGGCCAGGTAGCCTGGCCGCCAAATTGTATACTTTGAGTTAAATTTTTATTTACATTATTTCTGTATGTTTATGTGGGGTACAATAAAGGTCTCAAAAAAGTCGATAGTAGGTATTTATTGGACTTTTTTTAATCAATTTAAATAAATTAAGTTCACTTAATTATTACGGTATCTACAGTAGGAAAGGTAAAGAAAGAGACATTATGGAAATATTTCCTATCCGCTCTTGGTTTAGAGATACTTATGGATACGTGAAATATAATGAAAATAATGAAAAATAGGCATAAATTAACATCATCCTTGTTAATACAAACTATCTTTAGCTTAGCATTTAGAAGTACACAGTCTTGAATAACAGCACGCAACTCTGCCCTTAGTTCGTATTATTGTACTTTGACGGCTTGGAAGGTAATCGACTAACGAAGCACTAAATCGTCAAAAAAGAAAAAAAACCTAATCTTCGTGGACTTTACATTTGCGTCCTGTCGATTTTTCGTTATAATAGTTTCTCATGTACCTACTTCAAATGTATTTATATACTCTAAAATTGCACTAGTACATTGTGATGTTAATAAATACATCACAATGATAAATAACTAACTTTAAACTATGTGAACCGTGAGCTGTAATTAAGTCTGCTGAATTAATCATTTTCCTTCGAAGGTAGACATATCGCCTGCATTGTGTTAAGTAAAACTCACAAACGAGGAGCGTGATGAAACTAAATTATGGGTCACTCTCTGGCAGTGTCTACTCTACTTATTTTCTTTCTATAAATGATAATCTTCTTCAACGAGAAGTACTGTGTTCGAAATGATATTGTCTTGAAACTCGAAAACTATCTGCGATTACTGTATAAGGAGTACACTCGCGCTAAGGGTACTGAACGTCGCGCCGCGTCGTAGCCATAAACGTAGCAATATTTACTACAGACGTACCCGTAGGTACGCACTCGACGATTGGCAGGTCGTAACTCGACTAGGGGTCTTCGAATTTTATTATTTTATTGACAAAACAAAAGTAAGGGCGTTAAGCGTAAACACTTTACTGCGCAATGGAAAATTATTGCAGGGCTATTTCGTTATGTTTGCTTTATGCCAGGGCCACGGTGTTTACGATGAGACGGATAACGCGATAAGCGACGCAATGCCGAAACCAACGTTCAGATTGCTTATTGTGAGATTTTTTACCTGTTCGATCGCGATAGTTAAATACGATTGTAAGGGCATTTGTATGATCTTTTTGGTTACCATAAGTTACAGATTCTGCCGCTTTTCGCAGAGTATAGCAAATTTAGCATAATTTTCTTATATATCATAGAATTCCGCTAAGCAACGCCTGCTTCTATCCATGATTTGTAAGGCGTTGAAAAAGAGCCATCCAATACGTGGGCGTGATAATATTGGGGAACCTAGCTGTCACCAGATGTCGCTCTATGTTATTGGGTTTTTCTATCAAGAAGTATATATTAAATAACCTCTCCGGAGTTTGGAAATTCGCGGTTTACCCCATGCTTCGGAGAGGACTAAAGCAATCGGTCTTGCGCCTGATTTGTTTTCCATGGAATATGAGCGGCCAACCCGATCTATGAGAGTCAGGGAAAAGAGAGTGTACCTGTGATTGCGCACACACTTTTGAACTAAAATAATTCCCGCGCAGTGGCGTGTATAGAGGGTATGCCGATGATCTAAAATAAAGAAAATCTCCAGTTCAAGTTAAAAAAATTCAAATTCTTCTTTGTTCATGTATGCCTATCACAGGCACTTATGAAGCGTTCATACATATGTTTACATAATTGTAAGGGAACGTAACTTAAACCTAAAGCGTCGAGGATTCCAAACGCGCCCTGGCCTAAGAGCCCACAACAATTAGCCGTGTAATTTTTTTTTTTTGTTACCACCATCTCACAGTAAACTGATATTAAGCTATGAATTTAGAGCAATTCACACCCAAGCTTTTTTATCGTTCAAGTAATCCTTAACATTAAATAATATAAATAGGATTTTTCTAAAAACTTAAGGATAGGCATTGTAATAGTTATCGGGTTGTTAAACTTTATTACTTCGCAAGGCCACATGCAACAGCGACTAATAATGTTTAAGATTTTCCACACCTGCGCAGTGCCAGTCAGTTTTTGCTTATACGGCCAAGCAGTGGCCCTGCGGCGACTGTTTACGGCTTTCTTTCAACAGTCCCGGTTCAACTTAGTCAGTGCGTTCAGGTAAAGTTCCTACTTAGGTCCACGTCCTTGCTTCAGCTGTAAAATCCACTATCTAATTATCGAAAGCGATATTTCCCGATTACATGTATAGAGACGACCGATTGGCGCAGTTTGTAGTGACCCTGCATTCTGAGTCCAAGGCCGTGGGTTCGATTCCCACTACTGGAAAATGTTTGTGTGATGAGCATGAATGTTTTTCAGTGTCTGTGTTTATATGTATATTCTAAGTATTTATGTATATTATTCATAAATAAATATTCTACAGTCATCTTAGCACCCATAACACAAGCTACGCTTACTTTCGTATATATATATTGTCGTACTTTATTATTATTATATTAGAGTCTTGAACACTTGACTACAGGTTTTTACCGACATGACATAGCAGGATTATTTTTCCACCACAAGTTAGACGTTGGCTGCAATCTCATTAGGTGATGTAATCTAAGATCATCATCAGCATCATCACATCACATAGCACAGGTCTCCTCTTACAATGGGTGGGAGTAAAGGCCGTAGTCCACCACGCTGGCCCAGTGCGGATTAGTGGACTCCACATGCCTTTGAGAACATTATGTAGATCTCTCAGGCATGCAGGTTTCCTCACGATGTTTCCCTTCAATGTTGAAGCAAGTGATATTTTAATTACTTAAAACGCACATAACTTAGAAAAGTTAGAGGTGCATTCGAACTCGGCCCCCCGAAAGTGAAGTCGAGCTCCTACCCAATGAGCTATCACAGCCACTTCAGTTTAAGATGGTAGCGGGCCAACCTGTTAGGAAGTACCTATATTATGAGGCAATTAAATAAACCCATACTCTAATCGGTTCCTAGCGACTTTTTACCGCTTGGTGGTTACTAGGCACGGCCAAAGCCTCCCACCAGACCAGACAAGAGAAAATTCAGAAATTATAACTTCCAAATTGCCTCAGCCGGCCGCCGGGAATCGAACCCCGGCCCTCCTACTTAAATTCACAGCGCTCACCGTTGCGCCAGGGAGGTCGTCAAAGATAATATAATAGGTACAGAGATCTTAGAAGAAGTAGGTAGGTATCGACCTAGCCAAGCGAGAATTTCAAACAAGTTCCCAAAATGACAGGTGCACTAACTCTCCCATACCAAATTGTGTATTCCCTACTATCTGAAACTCCCACAGAAATCGCTCATATGGAACCTACTTACCCCTGAAGAAATTCACACAATTATTTTTCTCCACATTCTATTTTGTTACTGTGAAAACATACTTTAACGTATACATCTAAAGTCCAAATTCGATTAGCGTTTCACGTGTTACGATAAGAAACAATTGATTGCAATCACCTAACATTTTGGACTTTAACTCGGTGAGATAGAGTCATTTTTGCAATTCAGGTTCACCTGAATAACACCTGTTAACTTACATAAATAATAATAAAAAGGCACCGAGCGTGTCAATAAATTATTTATTTTGTACCTACTTGTAATCGCGTAAATTGCTTTGGCAGAGACGATACTTTTCTTATTCCCCTACAAGGAACTTATTAGGGGTCAGTGGCGTGTATACAGTGGCGTGCACTTCATACATGCACAAAAGCTCTGCATACCCTAAAATTTTTGCATAACTCATAAATGCGAAGGATTTTTCAATTTTGCATACCCTGGTCAAAAACCCTGTGCTCGCCACTGCGTGCATAGAGGGTGTGCACAGGGTATACAGATGATATAAAATGAAGAATTATTATCGTAAATAATAACTGATGGCTTAACGTGCTACCTTACTGCTTTACAGATAAATCCAGTAGTTACCTTATACATAAACTCGATCCAACCTAGAAATCCAACCTAACACCTTGCGATCCGTACTTAAATATTCTATTATAGATTCACACCAGCGAGGCAAATCAGCAAAAATGTTTATTTCTAATTCCTGATAGTTTTTGCGTAGCTTACATTTTTTCCGTGATTAAGTTATTTACGTCATTAAGATGTCATTGACCCATAGCCCAACTGAATAAACATAACTGTTTAGAACCAAGCTCAATATTATACAACCTACTCCAGCGGCGTTGGTGGTGTAATGGTCAGCATAGTTGCCTTCCAAGCAGTTGATCCGGGTTCGATTCCCGGCCAACGCACACTTTTTGCTTAATATATTTTTTTTGTATTCTACAAAAACATTTTCGCAATTCGATCATTATTTTGTGTGTGGTGACTACCACCAAGTGGTCTCGAAAAGAAGATTAATAATAGTAATAAAATATGCAAATATGTATTTATGTGATGTATATTTAAGCGTATTAATCTGTATCTATCTAAGTAAGTATATTAATGTTGTTTTGGCTCACTATATATATTTATCTTGTATACGGGCGTGAGAGTAAATTTAAATTCCGATAATATCATAATAAAATAATAATAATAATTCATCTATTTGCATTAAACATGGGATACATAATAAGTGGTTAATAAGTAAAAAATAATTAAATAGTTCAAAAAAACTAAAAAAACACGCTTGGTATAAAAACTAAACTAATTTCTTTCTTTTAGTTTATTCATAATAGCGATTTTTTTTAGTTTTTCTTGATCTATTATTTTTATTAGAGCAAAATTAATCGGTAACCCATCCACCATTAAAGAGATAAAAATTTTTTTTTTTATTCAGTGTGCCCGTCTCTCGAAATGCAAGTTCTAATTATTATTTAAAACAGGCCATTAAAACGCCCTCTACCATCTAGTAGCTTAATGTTTTCTGTGGAATTTGTTAGGTACGCGAACGCCATAGGTTTTTTACATTTGGGTCTAGATGGCGCTGTAGTAATTAGTAAAAAATCTTATTTTTTATAGTGAAAATTGGAATAATCTTTTCAGATAAGTGTATTGTCATCGGTCCTCGATATGTCTACAAAGTTTGAAAGAAATCTGACCGTTTAAAGTGGGTCAAAATCGCGCCCAAAGAAGTCGGTTACAAACAAACATACAAGTGAAGCTAATATAAAGCGTGTAATAAAATTGGTTTACACATGTTTTGCCATCGAGGCGTGAAAATTTTTGCGATACAAATCTATTCAATTTGGCATTTTATTTCTATTTAATATTAATTCATTATGTTTTAGTTTCAATAGTTAAATTAGGTAAATGTCAACTTCTTAGTCAATTCGTCAACTCAAACATGTCTACTTATATTTGTCAAATTAAGAAATATCTATTTATTACTTAAATTTTATTCTAAAATAATCATTAAGTTATAAATGTTTTCATTTTTTAGTTTTTTAAACATGTAATTGCATTTACTTTCCAATATAAACTATACATATTAATTTATAAAAAATAGACCAAAAAGCGAAAGTATTAACAAAACTTTAGTTACTGATAATGATAAACCGATACATAGTCAGCCTCGTTCGTTGCATACAGCATAATATAGTAATAGGATTATTTTCGTATTTAAAACATGTTTTAATACCTACCTACCTAGTTATAAATAGGGAAAACCTTGATAAAAATTTAACGATAACTTATGACATAATTGAGAAGGTAAAAATATTTGGTTCTCAAAAAACCTCTTTTTTGCTTAACAATAAAAACAAGTGTGTTCTTATGTACACACGCGTTACAAGTTATACTTCTTTGGCGTAACAAGATAAAAATATGTTTTTAAAAATTTTACGTTTGTAGAAAAAACTACACTAACAATAGAAAAAAGGTGTTTAAGACATTGAATGTTTTTAAATAAACTTTATTTCAATATCTAGTTAAATAAAGTTTATTTAAATATCACAAAAAATACATTTCTACATAATTAAAGAAATTGACGTAATAAACATGATTAAATTTGGAATACTAATATACTCATTATCGGAAAACCAAGTTTCACTCAACATTAAAATTTGAGATTTTTGTACAATTGAATTAATTAATTCTCCGGAATGAGCACGCAAACTTTGACAATTGAAAGTGTACACTGTCAAACCTTATAGCTAACTTCAGGGTGTCGGTTTTTTGTGACTGTGTTCGCGCGGATCGTAAAAATTTACTCTTATATTTTTTCCCTAACGCGCCAAAAGAAGTATAACTTGAAAAAGAATCTGTATCACCCAGCAAAATTAAAAATGGGTCATCTGCATACATTCAAAGGTCCATATGTAGTGCGTTGAGGAAACTAAACTTAATCGGGTCGTCATAAAAAAATTACGATTTTAAATAAAACACGCGTGTCTAATATCTTAGATTATGAGCCGTATATCGATGCTATAAGGTCCACGTTACGAGTAAGTGTGATGAAAACGATATTTTATTGCTTAAAACACACCGAACTAAAATAAAAGCTGGAGTCCGTTCCCCCAAATGGAGAATGCAGTCTTTACCTAGGCTACATTGTATCTAGAAACTGTCCAGCACTGCTAGTTCGTTTACGAGCACCTTAACACTGCGCCGATCGGGTAATTAATCTTGCGCAGGCGCGCATTTCCGCGGCACAACACACAATAAACATAGCGCTAAGCCTGTGTTTATTTTCAAGTTGTCAGTCTGTCTGCCAAAGCAGAGATAAGGAACAGATTCGTATCTCTGTTAAATACGGCTTTGACTGAAGATTTTCCTGAGAAATTATATATACTATCGCACTGTCTGCAGAGCTCATGGATATTGGCGAACTAGGCGACGGCCTATCATAGTTTTTTTTTTTTATTGACGGCTGATTGTCTGTGGGTTACTGGAAAATGTTGGTGTGATGAATATAAATGTTATGAGTGTCTGGGTGTTTATCTGTATATATTTTGGTATAATATTCATAAAAATATTCTTCAGTCATCTTGCTACTCATAACACAAACTACGCTTTGTTTGGGGCTGGATGGCGATGTGTGTATTATCGTAGTAAAGTCAAAGTCAAATATTTCTTTATTCAAATAGGCACATAGATGGCACTTTTGATGCGTTGATTATATACAAAACGTGTACATACCAGTGAGTAGTGATGGCGATAACTATAATCGTAAACTTTGAACTAAAGCTACGAGGGTTCCAAGCGCGCCCTGGTATAAGAAGAAGCCCACAACAAACTTAGCCAGGTGTTCTTTTTGTTATCACCATCTCACATTGTCATTAGAAAATATTAAATTAGAAAGTATATATATATATATATTCATTTATTTATTTATTTTATACAGAATTGTAAAATATTCTAAATTTTAAATATATTTATTTAGTTTGGCAGCACTTCCCAATACAGCCTAAACTAACCTAACGTTTTTATTTCATTAAAATTACACTCAATATGCTTAATTTATTGTGTTATTTGGTAACGAGATTTCTTAAAAGGATCCCTGAAGTACCATGAATTGTAGGGCTTATAGAGTAAAACTTCTTAGGCACGAATAGTTATTTTTGAATATTGGTTGGAAGCAGTCGTTACTTTGCGGAAATCCATAATATGTTATGAAAATTAGGCTTAATTTGCTATACCTACTCCGCGATTGAGAATGAATGCCCATTTTGAACCCAGACCCGAAACGAAGGAGAAATTTCTTGACTTGCTATTTTGAAAAATAAAATAAGTACTGAGTTTTTATAGTTACGATTTTTTTATTATAAACATTTCAATATATTGTATCGTGTTCTTCTTCAAGTGAATTTGATTCCCCGCATTGGAGGTGTGGAAATTTCAATCATCGAATCTCGCTTTCGAATCAAGAGGTTTGTATCCACCAATGGAAACAACCGTTTACTGGGTATAAATGGTAGCAATTTCACCGAATTATAATGATATTTATTTTTTAAATAATGCAAATTACATTTCGCACCACCCACAGAAACCGACGCGGTGGTCCAATTACAGAATTAACATCTTTACCGACGAAGCACGGACCCAGTTTCACGCTGAATCTGTGGGGCATTATTAACGCAAATGAGTTTGGGTGTGAAGCAAACCCACCGCGGGGCACTTTTTAAATTGCCCCCCGTCAAACTATCTGACATGCGATCCGAGTTGTGTGGTCTTAATTTAAAATAAGTGATCAACAGAAAAAAATAGAATGTCGGCCGTAACACTTTACGAAACTTAAAAACAAAACAAGCTGATGGTCGGAACTTTGCCTTGTAGAATGTCAGATTTACCGGCGAAGTAAAACATGTTCCGGGGCACGGTTTAGCCCGCTTAGACTAGCATGTTTATGTTTGCAGTATACATTAGCCCTCAAGATAATAACTTCATGGACTTCAATGGTAAAATTAAAAATATTTAAAAAGTTAATTTTATCGGTGAACTGATATTACCTATTTTCGAGAAATTTTAAATTAAGAATAACACCTACCTACAACACTAAAACTTCATCACCCTAATACAAAAAGTTCATCACCATCTTCACCTTTAAGGGATGGTTTTTGAAATTTTCATAATATAGGTTAGGAGTAGGTTGGCCAAAATACATCTTAACTAAGGCTTTTTAAGAATTTACTTGAGTGTGATTTAATAGATTCAATTGTACAAAAATCTCAAACAATAATGTTCAGTGAAACTTGGTTGTCCGATACTGAGATAACTACATAATGCGTTATAATAAAACTTTCAATCTTTTAAATACCTTTTTTCTATTGTTTTTCTACAAACGTAGAATAAGGAAAAAGATAATTTATTTAAAAAAAAAATTATCTTATTACGCCAAAGAAGTATAACTTGTAACGCGTGTATATATATTGTATTGTACACTCACGTTTTTTATATTTCTCACTCCATTCGTAAGTCCATTTTAGCAAGAATGGCAATCTACGCGGGTCATGTCACGTGCACCAGACAATCCATTAATTATCTTCGTCATAGGGTAGCCGCCGTAGTCCACCCACCCGCGTTTTGGTAGACTTCACATACCTTTGAGATCTCTCAGGAGGCATAGAGGTTTCCTTACCATTCTTCACATTTAAGCCTGTCGTATTAATTTACTTAAAACGCTTATAACTCCGAAAAGTTGGTGCCTGGGATCGAACTAGCTGCCCACAATACACAGGCTCAAGGTTCAAGCCAACGATTGTAGAAAATACGGAATCCTCATTCAGCCATTACTGTATGCAGTGCATTGTGTCCAAAGATAGTGAAAACGCTCCGCGCACGTCTCACTTTACCCCCGTGAAATGTTACTAGCTCACAAACTTTTCGCATTTTCCCATTTTATGGTAAACGTTTAGCACATTAGAGGTAAAACAATTACTTTCAAATGCTAAATGGTACGACTTGACTAACCGTTTGAAGAAGAAGAAGAAATACTTTATTGCACACAAACATCAAAATATACACAAAATAAAATATAGACAAAATAAAAGAACAAAAATTGTAGGCATGCAAAGGCGGCCTTATTGCTGCAAGCAATCTCTTACAGGCGACCTCTGGCAGAACGAACAGCTGAAAGAGAGCGGGATAGTATAATCTAGCTCTGCTCATAGTACAAGCGTTTAGCTTGCGTAATAAAAAAATAAATAAATAAACTACGACAATACACACATCGCCACCTAGCCCCAAAGTAAGCGTTACTTGTGTTATGGGTACTAAGATAAATGATGAATATTTTTATGAATAATATACATACATACTTATAATATAAACACCCCAACACTGAAAAAAAATTCATTTTCCGGCTGTGGGAATCGAATCGGACTTGGGCTAAGAAAGCAGGGTCGCTACCCACTGCGCCAATCGACCGTCAAATCAAAAAAAACCGAGGGCAGCATATACACTGATTGCTCCAGTGTCTATGCTGCCCGACACCGGTCTGTGTTATTTATCTGGTATAGACGATTCCAAGAAGTCAAAAGAGCTTCTTCAACACTGTAAATAATTGGACTTAATTTATCTAAACTGATGTTTTGCGTCACAAAAAACCCCGAAGACGATGTTATGAAATGGTTGCGTTCCTAAATAGGCGATTTCAATTGTCATCCTATGACGGTGTGGGAATCCTCCGGGAGCATCAATTAACAGTTAGTCATGCCGTTAGTATCTCAATGAGCAGTTATCAACGCAATCTGGTGTTTGTTTAGTGAGCCATTTGACCTTAATCAAGGAGCGTCTTTGAATCATGTGCGAAACAAAGCAATACCACATGTCTTGGTTTGTTTCTTGTGTAGCTAGATGACTGGCAACTTTTCAGAAGTTCTTCATCATATCAACCCATTACCGACCCACTGCAAGGCGCGGATCTCATACATCTCTCACAGTGAGAAGGGATTAAGGCCTTAGTCCACCTCGCTGGCCCAGTGCGGATTGCTAGACTGCACACACCTTTGAGAACATCATGGAGAACTCTCAGGCATGCGGGTTTCCTCATGATGTTTTCCTTCACCTTTGAAGCAAGTGATTTAATTACTTAAAACGCACATAACTTAGAAAAGTTAGAGGTGCTGGGATTAGAACTCTGCCCTCACGAAAGTATGTATATAATAATAATACACCCCACCAATCGGTTTCCCTTGGTTTTCCTAATCCTAAGGTTGCCTGGAAGAGATCGCTACTAAGCGATAAGGCCGCACTTTGTATCCTACTTTTAAGTTCATTTTTGTTGTGTCCATTGTTTTTTTTCTGTATTTGTAGTGTACAGATAAATTGTGTAAATAAAAAAAATATATTGAAGTCCTACCCACTGGGCTTGTAGAAAAAACGACACTAACAATAGAAAAAAGGTATTTGATACATTGAAAGTTTTATTAAAACGCATTATATAGTTAAAAAAAGTTTTTCTATATATCACAAAAAAATATTTCTACATAATTAAAGAAATGGACATAATAAATTTGAAATACTAATAGACGAGAGAAGTTTCAGTCGATATTAAAATTTGAGATTTTTGTACAATTGAATCAATTAAATCACCGGAATGAGTCCACAGACTTTGAAGTGTACTGTCAAACCTTATATATACGCGCCAAAAGAAGTATAACTTCATAAATTTACTTAGAAAGCGCAAGAAGTTGTGCGCAGACAAATTAATGAACCGCTAGGGTTAAATGTAATTGATACATTATGTACCGAACTAAAGTGTCACAATCATCGTGCTATTCTCACTGTTATCGCGTTTCACGCTAAAACTACGAAATCAGCAGCAGTGCAGTAATTTGATACGTGCCTCCACCTAGCAGAGGTAGAGGAGCGTAGGCGTTCGCACCTGTTCTACATCACCTTCACTTTTAACAAACAGACAGAAACTCATGAGCAGTGATAGCCTATAGGGCGTGGGTGAACAGTGAACATATTCATCTGTTCCTGGAGCTTTAAACTCCCACCATTTGAAAACTTCAATCACGACTGGAAATAATAAGAATATATTAGTCGAAATCACTGGGTAAGAAACGTTGATCCAATCCAGTAATTTTTAATTTTAAAATGTAAAATGTTAATTGCTGATATTGGAAAAGAGCAACTGCTGAGTTTCTATTCTTCTCGGTAGAATCTGCCTTACGAACCGGTGGTAGAGTCACTATACACAGACAGACTTGACGTTTCAATAGTACTTATATTAGGCTTATTTGAAATTAATGAATTTTGAAATATTTTTTTTGAATTTAAATGGGTGGATGTCCGAGTTTGAAAGTGTACAAAAGAGAATTTGGTATCCATCAGTCTTAACTCCTATCACTAACAAATAATGGTAATCATAAAAGGAAGAATAATTTAAATCGCATTATTATTAATTCATTTACTGAAGGTTAACAAAGAAAATTTGTAACATTTTTTAATCAGTCCTAGCATTGAAGTCACCATAAAAGTAAGCATTATGTCTTATGCATTTTGTGTTATGGGTACTAAGATTATTGATGAATATTTGTTTTAATAATATATATAAATACATATGATTTACAGTTAAACACCCAGGCAATGAAAAACATTCATCACACTAACATTTTACAGTTGTGGGTATGGAACCTCCAGCATAAATTATACATTATATTAATAAAAATCGTGTCAAATTAATGACACGCCTTATTTAGGAGATAGACATAGTAAATTTTATTCATTATGAATTCCTTCAATTTCCGCTTAAACGAAGGAAATTCGCGCGTCTCAACTATGTCTAACTATATATACAAAAGTGGACGTCGTGGTATTGAGATTATGGCGATTACTACATGCGTACACTTAAAACTAGAGCTGCGAGGGTTCCAAACGCGCCCTGGTCTTAGAAGAAGCCTACAACAAACTTACTTATGATGGAAACCGGTGCCTCTACCTTAGGAAGGTCGTATAAGAAACATTATCTCCTTTTCAAAACATCGCAGCGATACGATGTTTGCGAAATTAAAATTCCGTAAGTACGCAATGCAATGTCTTTTGTCTGAGCGAAACAAAAGAGTAACGCCGATGTCAACATGCTTCTATTTCGATCAGCGAGATGCGATGTGTCGCCGTCGATCCCTTTAACTCTTTGCGCTTTGTGCGCCGAGATAGGAATTCCCATTTCATCGACACACAAAAAGTTTTAAACTTTTTTAAGTGAAACTTCTTTATCGGCGTTGGACAAAAATTTACCGTCACATTTTTCGGTTACGCGACACATTTTTCCGTTACGCCCCATATTTATTTCTAATACATTCATCACGTGGGTGTGATTATGTTAAGTTTTTTTATTTAGTTATTTATTGTAGATATCAGTGAATGTAAATTATTTTAAACGATAATTTTTAGCTGAACCTTTCTAAGTTATGTCCGTTTTATTAATTAAAATATCACTTGCTTCAACGGTGAAGGAGGTTTCACTTCTTACGTGTGTACGCTAATAAACACACACATTTTTAACTGAAGTACCTATTTCATCTTATTTACTAGGGCATAGGTTTTTTTATAGTCATAATTTTAAGAGCAATACTTCGCCGGGCGTGCATGAAGCCTCGCAGGCCAGACCAGAAAAAGCTCAGAAATTATAAATTCTAAAACTTCCCCGTCGGGAATGGAACCCGGAAGTCCGTAGTAAAGGTTATTGCGCCAGGGACGTAAATTTAACCGGGTGTTTTAAACTCATCTCGTATTTACATTACAGGTTGCCAGTTAGCAGCTGTCACTAAACTTACACCGGGGCTTGCTACACCCTCCTTGTTCGTCTATGGAACTCTAGAAAAGGGACGCGACCAATTAACAACATTCCAATCTTCCACTTAACTTGCTCGTCTACAAAATAATTAACTTTCTCAAATGCCGGAACCACGCACGCTTCAAGTTAATTAGCGAATTCTAAAGTCGACAGTTTGTCACGTCGATATACACATACCTATCTAGGCTTGTCGCGTACACGACATAACTTTGAAGTAATATGTCTGGACGATAATAAAACCGATTACATCATAGCGCAGTATTTCGAACAGTGGCCTTTTTATTAGGGCCTTTTTATCCCAGGTTTGATCCCCGCTTCGGCATTTTGTACATTATTCGTTTACGTTATATCTTAATTTATAATATTCTTTTGTTTGCTGGTATGAACTATTTATTTAAACTTATTTTTATTTTATTTAAACTCTTTATTTGTACACCACTACACAGTTAGGAAAATATAGAACGAATAG
The DNA here is from genome assembly GCF_905163445.1 of Pararge aegeria. Taxonomy (NCBI): domain Eukaryota; kingdom Metazoa; phylum Arthropoda; class Insecta; order Lepidoptera; family Nymphalidae; genus Pararge; species Pararge aegeria. Next base: position 20,208,381 of record NC_053180.1, on the reverse strand, counting down.
AGAGAAACACAAAAAACTGGAGTAGAATACAAAAGGCGGCCTTATCGCTTAAAAGCGCTCTCTGCCAGGCAACCTTAGGATTAGAATTAGGATTAGTATTAGAACTATAATAATAGACATATACAGAAAAATCCTATTATAATGTTAAGGATTACTTATTCGATAAAAAAGCTTGGGTGTGAATTGCTTTAACCTGATAGTGTAATATTAATTTACTGTGAGATGGGGATAACAAAAAAAAATACCTGGCTAAGTTGGTTTGGGTTCTTCTTAGACCAGGGCGCGTTTGGAACCCTCCTAGCTTTAGGTTTAAGTTGGCGAACATAGTTATGACCATCCCCTTTCAATTATGTAAACATATATGTATGAACGCTTTATAAGTGCCTGTGATACGCCTACATGAATAAAAAAATTTTTGAATTTAATCCCAGGCGGACGGAAAACGGGCAGCCTTTGTGCTACTACTACTATATACTACTGAGATCACAAACCCATCTGCCCAGCGTTATAGGCTAGTAAATATAAAATTTTGTTTTAATGTAAGAGGATTTTGCAATTTTCATATGGTCTTTCCATTATGTGCTAATATTAATTGTTAAAGTCATATTGTACTCGTAATAACCTGGTGGGTCTAAACTCTTTAGGTTGTTACGTTAAAGAATTCTCAGTACCGGCCCGGAGTTAGAAAATTAGCGGTGTCAATCCCCGTGCCTCGGAGACATTGATTTCAGTAATTATCACTAACTTGTGATTAAAGTCAACTAAGCCCACCAACCTGAATTGAAGCAGCTTTGTGGGTCTATGCTCTAAATATCTCTGTCTTATCAGAGAGGAAACTTGTGATATATTAATATCCCATCGCTGGCTGAGTGTGAGTAGATAAACATCCTATTCCCTATTAAACTGGTAAGTTTGCTGTTGGCTAAGTTTGATAAATATAACATTCCAAACAAACAAATGCCGAAACCACGCACGCTTTAAGTCAATTAGCGAAATATCCAAACAGTCGACAGTTTGTCACGTCGTTAGTCACATATCACTAGGCTTGTCACGTACGCAATAAGACTTCCAAGTGGTGTGACAGAGCGATACTGAAAAATTACATTTGGAGCTTTAAAAGTCTTGCCACTCACAGTTCTATGAAGTGTGCATCATTGGTTAACAAGAAGTGTTGAAGTTACGTACACTGCGCTAAAGACTTCACTATATAATGGAGTATCGATACACATCGGACAAAAAACAAAACAAAAAAAAACGTACGTACGTAATGTACTTATGATTACATTTACATAATATATATGTGTTACTTCATTCGTTATACTTCTTTGGCGTAACAAGATAAAATCTTTTCAAATATTTTATCTATCGCCTTATTCTACGTTTGTAGAAAAAAACTACACTAACAAATGAAAAAAGTATTTAATACATTGAAAGTTTTATTATAACGCATTATCTCGTTATCTCATTATCTGTCCGATAAGAGAAGACCAAGATACACTCAACATTGAAAATCGAGATTTTTGTACAATTGAAAAGTGTACAGTGTCAAAACTTTTTTGAAAGACTAAAATGTTCACTATAGCTAACTTCGGGGTGTCGGTTTTTTGTGACGGTGTGCGCGCGCATCAAAAAAATTTACCCTCATAATTTTTCCCTAACGCACCAAAAGAAATATAACTTCAAAAACAAAATTCAAAATTCATTTATTTCAAGTAGACCTAACCTAACACTAACCTAGCACTGTTGAAACGTCAAGTATGTCTATTAGTAGTGACCTACCACCGGTTCGAAAGGCAGACTCTACCGGGAAGAAGCTGGAATACTCAGCAGTTGCACTTTTCCAACATGATTATACAATTTAACAATCATTTCATCATTTTCTATCTTGTGTTAGATGAAAGTGGAGTAATATGATAAAACAGAACAACTTTATTTTTTTAACCATCGGTATAAAGATACCGAGGTGGTTTAATTTTGAGCTTAAAACTATGAATGTTTAGGAAATTATAAGTGTTTTTTTTTAAATAGACATTTTAGGTTATAAGTCAGTGGGCTTTCTAAGGCATAAAGCAATAACACCGATTTCCAAGCTCCAGGTTAATAGGTTTACTATGAATATAATGGCATTTTTTATTGTTGTCCTGCTAAAGTTAATCCTTGACGGCTACCAGGTAGGTACTAAGTTATTAATTCATAGATAAAAATAAATAAAAAAATTATGTTGCATTATAAAAGCAACAGTAGGGCAGTAACCGGAAGGTTTCAGTGCTTCAAGTTAACCCTTGGCTGCTATCTCAACTAGTGGTAAGTGATGATGCAGTCCGAGATGTTCATGGGCCAAGCGGTTAGAGGTAAACACTTATATGACACCTAATTAGTTCCTACGTGGCAACGTATCGGAACGCTAAATAGCTTGACGGCAATAAACGTACCGTCAAGCTCCGATACCTTAGCCGGTAGAGTAATAACTAGCAACGGCCGAAGCCTTCAACCAGACAAACTAATTATTATCCTGACCTAAAAATCAAACCCATAGTCCCCATTCGAGCATGCGAACCACTGCATAAGGCAACACAGCTCAGCGAATCTGGACTAGAAACCGAGATAATATGTTGCTTACAAACTGACAGAGAGGTCGTCAAAATCCACTTATAAACTGAATTATACATGTGCGTCGCGTAAACTTGATCGCAGACTGTCACAAGAGCTGCAAGGGTGCGACAGCGAGGTGCGAAACCCGTGATCAACGCATTTTTCGAAGCGTATAATGCCGGACTCTACTGCTTTTTTCAGTATTTTTTTCAAAAAGTTGCTAACTTATTATGAGGACCGAGGAACTGAGAGATATTGATTACGGGCGGCCTGACTCTCTCGTAAATCTTCACACTTCTCGTAAAATGACATTCATGCTTAACTACTACTTCTAAAACTTTAATTGCTGCAGATAGCCGCAGTGGGCAGCGAACCTTATCTCTGAATTGAAGGCTGTGGGTTTGATTCCCACAACGAAAAATGTTTGTGTGATGAACATGAATGTTTTCAGAGTCTGGGTTTTCATCAGTACATTATATATATTATTTACAAAATAAAAACTTCAGTCATCTTAGTACCCATAACACATCCTTTGTGGTTAGATGGCGATGTGTGTAACGCCATAGATCATTTATTTATTACCTTAGCCTACGTACGTATTAGCCTTACATATGTTGTGGAGAATCTACTATTGCAGCTATTGACGCCTCTAGAAACCCGTCGGGCTCCTGCTATTAACTCTTTCGTCTATGAAGCTACTTGCGCCTTTTGCGGCTCTCGCAGCAGTCAGCGATCACCTTAATAGTTCAAACAAACCGACAACTCATAACAATGGCGTACCGGTCGTGAATAACAATAAACGATACGAAATCGTTTGTGTAACTATTTGGAATTGAACCCACAACCCGATCGGTCCGAATGGAAACTAATAGATGTTTTATTGTCGTGACAGAGTTATGTAGGCTAAATGTGTGTGGCAGATTGCGTTCGATAAAACGTGTGGTTAGCATTAACTGATGATGCGCCGTTAAACAGCTTATCCAGATAAGGACTTCATAGGACTACAAAGAAATTAACAAGAAGATAAAAACGCGAACAAAGTCGCGGGCTATCTTCTTATATTTTTATTCGTATTCTATCTTGTTAAAACTATCTCTTTGCGAAATTTTCTTTAGAGCACGCTATTTCATCATATCAACCAATTACCGCCCCACTATACAGGCCACGGATCGCCTGCCACAATGAGGAAGGGTGAAGGCAGTCCACCACGCTGGCCCAGTGCGGATTGGTGGACTCCACACATCTTTTGAGAACATTATGTAGAACTCTCAGGCATGCAGCTTTCCTCGCGATGTTTTCCTTCACCGTTGAAGCAAGTGATATTTTAATTACTTAAAACGCATAACATGCTGGTGCATGCTGGGTTTCGAACTCGGCCCCCCGCAGGTGAAGCAGAGCTCCTACCCACTGGGCTATCACCACTCCCTCGCTATGTATATGTGTCAAATTTCATCAAAAACCGACACACTTTTGCATCATTAATCCAAGTACAGTTTTTAAGTTCTGGTCTTTCAGACAAAAGTGAAACCTCACGTACCTATAATTACACCGGCTACCACGAGACCGGCACACAGCATTGCAATGATGCTTCTTAGCGGCAGAAATAATCATGGCGATAGTATTTCCCCGGTCGAGCTCTGTCACATAAATCTCTGCGACTAAATGTATATATACATAAAAATATTTATTTATGTATTTATACTCTTTATTTGCACACAAATAAAAATACAGAAGAAGAATAAAAGAAAACACAGACAGAAGAAGTATACAAAAGGCGGCCTCATCGCTTTGTAGCGATCTCTTCCAGGCAACCTTAGGATAATGAAAACAAAAGGATAACATACTGCAAGTTGTGCATATTAAAAAAAAAACATACTAATAACTACATACTAATACTTAAACTAGATTACACAAATAAAATAATACATAATATATTAAATATTAAAAAATAAAAAATAATAATAAACTAATATATACTATAACATATCATAAATACATTAACAACAGTAAATACTATTACAAGTCGTCTTCAATGCAAACTTTAGTGGTTTTTGACAGCTTTCTTAAAAATACAAAGTGACTTAGACTGCCTTATGTCGATTGGGAGCGCATTCCACAGCGCTATAGCTTGCAAATATAGAGATGATACTAATTATTGTTATAAGAATTTATTTTGTCAAAATACCAAAACTGCTTAATAAATTCCTCAAGTTTGTTGTGCGACATCTAGTGTAACAAAAAATCTACCCTCAACCATTGTAACAAGGAAGAATATAGCTTGAAATGTTATATTTCCTACCATGTGGTCTACATGTGGTCCCCACGTACCAGGAAGGGAATTTTAATACAAAATAGGAATGACATCCTTCCTATAACTTCTTGTCAGAAAATTTAATAGGGTTTTATAAAACTAACCTCCTTAGCTTAGTGTTGTGGGCGTGAGAAATTGGTGCACGGTTCAGTTCCCGGCTCGGGTCAAAAACCAATAATAAGATATAAGACGTCGATTATTTATTAAAAAATACCTCGTTAATGTAGTAGTTCAACTATAGAAAACGGGATCCTAGATTGGAATCCCGATAAGGGCCTAGTCCAAAATCGTTGATATTGTGTTTTCTGTAAAAATGCTCAGTCTAGCATGTGGTTAAAAAATTGGCGGTGTCCACTCCGGTGCCTCGTAGAGTAATGTGCTAATAATCGTTAGAGCCCACCAACCCACATTGATGCAGCGTTGGGCATATGCTCGGAGGAGAGAGGTCAGCTGTGGAATATCATTAAAAATTAAAAAAAAAAACAAAATATATCTTATATCTTTAAACGAGCAATTCTTGTATATATATAATTGGAATCTCGGAATCGGCTCCAACGATTTTCATGAAACTTAGTATACAGGGGGTTTCGGGGCGATAAATCGATCTAGCTATGATTCGTTTTTAGAAATGCCATTTTATTCGTGTTTTTCCCGTAATAACCGATTTGCTGCAGACGAAGTTGCACGGGTCAGCTAGTGGGAAATAATACCACTGAGTAAAGAAAATCAGACAGAGCAAGGACCCCTACTGTTATCAGTAGTAAAGGGACCTACGTAGGCTCTAAACAATGTCACGACACTATCATAAACGTTGTCAGCATTTACCACAAGATCAAAGGCGTCCTAAAATAGTATACCTTCTGACTGTGATAGCTGCCATGTTCACGCGCTTACATTTTAAACCGCATCGTCACTTACCATGAGATGAGATGTCAGCTTCCTTTTCATCGAATTACAACATACTAAATTCTAATACAAATAACTTGTAAGTCTATTTATAACCGAAGCGCGTCGTGAACTAAAAGTGAGGCTATAAAACTAAAACCAAAATTTCGTTCAAGTTAAGTTTTCCTCATAAATATTTAGAGTGCATACCTGTGTTACAGGCAAAGTCTGCAGGATGGGCAAAGCTATCACTGCCCGGGCTAAGATATATTAGGTAAAAGACTACATTTTCGTCGCATTCTAGTGGATATTATATAAATAAATATACTGCGACATCCAGCCCAAAAGTACGCTTACTATATAAATTTATATAATTTACTAGTTAACAGTAAGTTATTAAAAACGGACCGTTAGCGTGAGGAAAGATAAATGTGCGGTCCAACACGGAAATAATTTATCAAATCGGACCAGTGGTTTCTGAGATCATCGCGTTCAAATAAACGAACAAACCATCAAACTCTTCACCTTTATGTATTAGTGTAAGATAATAAATGTAGGTTTCATGGAGCGGTTCTGTGAAATTTGATAGCGATGTATGATATCATAATTTAACTTATGAAGGCTTCGCGCTTGATTAGAATACTAAATACTAATATTACCTTAACACTTTACGAGTAACAATGACGGTGCAGTTCAATTAGGTACTTATATATCCATTGTTTGACGGCCGATTGGCGCAGTGGGCAGCGACCCTGCTTTCTGAGTCCAAAACCGTGGCTTCGATTCCCACAACTGGAGAATGTTTCCGTGATTAGCGTGAATGTTTTTCAGTGTCTGGGTGTATATCTGTATTTTATAAGTTTTTATTTATATTATCCATAATATCATCAAACTTAACAACAGTCTTAACACAAGCTACGCTTACTTTGGGGCTAGATGGCGATGTGTATTATCGTAATATATTTATTTGTTGTATGTTTTAAATCCCTAATAACTTACTAAAATCATAAATGCGATTATAAGTGTTTGTTTGTACTTGCTTTACGAATCAACTTGTTTTTTGGCAAAGAGTTAGTTGACAGGATGGAGTGTAACATAGGCTACTTTTTTATCTTAGGAAGGCAAATGGTTTCAAAGGGATTTGAAACCGTTTGAAAAAACCGTTATATACGAATGCGAAAGCATGTATCAGCTAGTTATGCTTTAATTTATCTAAGTCGCCTTATACCGCAAAATATCGGGAGATACTTGACGCTAACAAAAAACAGTTTAAAGCTTGATATTTAGCAAACGGATCCGCGAACCTATAATATGTACTATTTTGTTGTAGTGTGTTCAGTAACGTGCATAGAGGGTATGCATAGGGTATGCAGACGATATAAAATGAAGAAAATCTCCAGTACGAGCTATAAAAAAGTTAAGGATAGGCATTGTAAGAGTTGTAAGATGCCTAACATCCCTGTCCCTATCCCTATCCCTACTAATATTATAAATGTCAATGTAAGTTTGTTTTTTACGCTTTCACGCAAAAACTGCTTAACCGATCCTCATGAAACTTTTTACACATATTCTTGGAAGTGTTAAAAGTAATAACGGATACTTTTTATCCCGACATTAAACTCGGTTCCTTTGGGAGAGGGGACGAAAGTGTCTGACGATTTTACACCATAACTACGACAAATTATAACCGATTTATACTATAGAGGTTATATATGTGTTTAATTTTGCCCAAACTTTGTGTAGATCTGATGAATGTGGTTTGAGATAGAGGACAGAACTCCTAAGCAGACAGCAGCAAACCCCTCATTTAAGGCTAAGCGCTACTGAATATTTTTTTTTTAGAACTACAACTAAATTGAATGCCACAGAAAAAAACAAAATCAAACGCGGACGCAGTCGCGGTCAACAGTTAGTTTATTTATTACACGTACTGGGGATTTTCTTCATTAAACATCTGCATACCCTATGCGTACCCTCTATGCACGCCACTGAGTGTGCTAATCTAATTTAATGTTTTATATTTCATTCTTTTAATTTTTCTTTTAACATGTAATATTTCATATTATCAACCTATGAAAACCGCAAACAAACCTCTATTTCCATCCCATATAAAACAACAACGAAACTTCTAACTCGTCGCAAAACGTGTTCAGTCAAATCAAAATATATAATAGTCACAAATAACAGATGAGAAGTAGTCGATACGCCCTTAAAATCAATGCCAAAATGTAACGAAAATAGTAACGTATCACTGATTTATTGTTATTACAGAACTTCTTAAAACTAGTTCAGTGAAAAAAAAACAACTAAAAACTAAAAGCGACACAAACAACCCACCCCTCCGCGGGAGAGCAATTTGTCACACGAGCACCTAAACAAACACACTGACAGTTCGGGAGATAGCTCTATATATTATTATGGTTTATTTAGTTAAACAAATTCCTATTTAGTTTGTCAAACACCGCCCTTGAGGTATCTGGTGTAACCGAGGTGTACATGATTTTAAAAATAACAATATTTTATTTTTCTAATTTTAAAATATCAATTGCTTCAACGGTGAAGGAAACCATCGTGAGGAATCCTGCATGTCGAGTATTCTACGTAATGTTCTCAAATGGTGTGGAGTCCACCAACCCGCACTGGGTCAGTGTGGTGGACTACGGCCTTGGCCACTTCTCGTTGTGGGAGGAGACCCGTGCCGAATGCCGAAAAATTGCCTAATATTTTAATAATTTCGGCATTTTTAAATGCATTAAAAAAAATATAAAATTGATATTTCCTACAAGTGTAGGTAAAATCGTTATCTTATCATCATTGGAAAAGATGATTCCTTGTTTACGCAGGCCGACTTGACCCATATTCCCGGCCTCGCAGTAGCCCAGCCCCCGGCTCCGCGCGGAACGCTCCGGAGATATCGTCAATGTCAAATTGATATATCACTCGCGAAATGACTGTGCGAGGAGGTCAGCCGGAAGAATAAAACGTTATTGGCTATCCATCATTTAAAGGCTTTTTATGGTCAACGCTGTGGGAAACATTTGTATTGTAATCATATATTTGTAAAGTTGCAGTGCAGGTTGCATTGGTGTTGTAGGTCTGCGCTCTACGCTGGCAAGCTAGAAACGGTGCCCCCTAGGACAGCCTATGCGAATGGCAGTATACTATCACAGCATTTATAAGAATTAAGAACTTATGGTGCACGCAAAAACACACACACGCACATACCCTAACGCGCCACACGCACTCGCACACACACACACAACCACGCGCGCGCACACACACACACACACACACCCAAAGTTCCAAACATCGCAGTCTTGTGCCGGGTCCAACGGCTCCCTGCGACTCGTTTGATGTCGTCTGTCCACCTAGTTAGAGGCGACCAACGCTGGACTTAACCCTGTATCGACAGGGTCGCCTTTCGAGCACCTTTTCAACCCAATGGCAATCAGTTCTCCGAGCTATGTGCCCTGCCCATTTCCACTTCAGCTTCGCAACTCGTAGAGCTACTCGTATGTCATTTCTGTTTTGATCACGTAAAGATACTCCGAGCATAGCTTTCTCGACCGCCCGCTGCATACTCTTGCTTAAGCTTACCGTGTTTAGCCTTCTGGATTGGACTTAAATGTAATATTAAGAATAAATATTACAAAAGGTGGGACTGAAGTGCATTGATTGCTAATTTCGGTTTGAAATAATTTTCACATTTTTCTCGCACGCCTTTGGAAGTTTGGATGCCTTGAAGTGATCGCTATATAGCGATAAGGCTGCCAAATTGTACGTTCTACAGTATTGTACTATTGTATATGTATACCTGTGAACTTTGTACACTTGTAACTTTGTTGTGTGGTGTACAATTAAAGGGTATTCATTCATTCATTCATTCATTCATTTACATTATAAATGAGTAAATGAGTAATGAAAAACAGTTGTTTTTTTCGTCGTTTTTGTTACCCTGGTTGTATCTAAGCTGGTATAACTAAGCTTTCGTTTTAAATCCTAACTTATCATCATAATCATGTTGGGTCTCCTACCACAATGAGAAGGGGTTAAGGCCGTAATCCACCACGCTGGCCCAGTGCGGATTGGTGGACTAAAATTCTTAATAAAAATAGGTTATTATTAATGAAATAATTAATTTTAGCCAAAAGTAGGTGAATACAAAAGTACATGTACATTCACACCTATTTGTACCTCTCGACGAGTCCCTAGGCCGTGACCTCATGTGGAACAGTCTGGTGCCGAAAATCGCATTAGACGAATAATAACGAGCGATCGCTCCCATTTCGAACGGATGCCCAGCGAAAGTAGGCCGAGCATTACATTTAGTGACACTGCGATCGCACCCCTGTGTCAAAAATTACAAATAAAATTCAACTTTATGATATGATTAAATAGAGTTTGAACTCGTTTATGGGATATGGAAATTTGGCACTATTTCCGTATCGCTTGCTAACCTGAAATCTGAGTCGAATGGCATGCAATTATATAACGTTTTGCCTTTCCCGCCCGTCTGACCGATTTTTTTGCCGGGATGTATTAAACTCGGCTTGATTCGATTTGATGTTTATACTCGTGCTCATTGTTGGGAGGTAATTTTTTAATGCTTTGTTGATGTTTTTTGTTCGCCGACGAAACCCAGTTCAATCTTGCACTTTCTGTTGTTGATTCCTGTCCTTAAACCTTTAGACATCTGTCACAAGCTATATGAAGGTTTCATATTACATCTTTCAAATGAAAACGCTAACGCGTCGCATTGAGCTAACTTTTGTAAAGGAAAACTTTTAGGTTCACGTCACCGATGACCTCGACATGGTCCTGTCGTATTGCTTCAGAGTAGCTACTCGTAAAATAGCGGCCTGTATACATGTATACGCTTATATACACCAATACATATTATATAGTCGATTGTATACAACGTGTAAACGAAATAATATTGAAGAATGCATAGGTATATTTCATAAGGAATCACCCTGTAAAAATTAAATCAAAAGAGGCTGATTTATTTTACCATACAAACGAATTCAAACCAATCGAAGCGTTTTCTTATGGCAGCCCTATTGAAGGTAAAAGACCGACACGCGCATAGTCACATGATTTTATTTTTGCATGTGATGTTAGGGCTGGTTTTGATTTGTTTCAGTAAAAACTATGGCAGTGGTTTATTCAAAAACTATTTGATTTTCGGTTTCACACATAAGTCTCGGAGACAGTAAATAATGCTCTTCTACACCTGTGAAGTATTATTTCAGTTTTCATTTGCACGTTGTAAATTTTTTTAAGAGCCAGTCACTCCATTCCATTTTTATCCAGCTTGTGACCCGAATGGGCAAGCAATAAGGTAATGTTAAGATAAGACTTTCTAATCGATACACGCTAGGTATCCGTATGTCTGATGAACAATGACAGCGCATGTCCATATAGATTACAAACCCTTCTGTGAGTCCGGAGCATGGAAACCTTAGAATGTAAATGTAAGAATTAACATTTTGTATAAACATTGTAGCTATAAATTACACAGAAAAGGCAAGAGATGTCAGTCGGTGCACTTGATAGTGAGTAACGGTTCAATTGTATGAAACTAAGATCAATTTACAAATACAATGAGAACGTATTAGCATATATAAATCAGGTATACCTAAGAGTTTGACCTCTTTGGGTTAATCATCATAATATCTTGATCCGATGCCGATGATCTTAGTAGTAGTAACAGAGCTTTCTGCGATGAAGAATCTACTAATGGTACTACTACCCTACCGCTTATAGACGTATTATGTTAAAATGAAAACCCGTCCATTTTCAAATGATGTCCATGAAGTATTTAAAACTGTATATAAACAATAAATAGCGACGAATTGATAACTTTCTCCTTTTTTTAAATAACTGGTACGTCTTAAAATAATAATGGGTGGATATAAATAAAAGGCGAACGTACTCGACTGGTAAACTAGGCGCACAACAAAATAACAATTAGTGCGCCCTCGACTTAACCGCTTTCGCTAAAATACCGCCATTGTTGACCTACCCTAATGTAGCGTAGGGTGACCATCGATTAAATACAAAAATGACTTTCCTTGCAATATTAATTTAATTTCCTTTGTGAGCTGAAGTGACCCAAATAATACATAAATAAATATACTACGACAATACACACATCGCCTACTAGCCCCAAAGTAAGCGTAGCTGGTGCTATGGGTACTCAGATAACTGATGAAAATTTTTATGAATAATGTACATAGATACTTAAAATATACAGATAAGCACCCAGACACTGAAAAACATTCATGTTTAAGACACAAACATTCACGTTGTGGGAATCGAATCCACGGCATTGGACTCAGAAAGCAGGGTCGCTGTCACTGCGTCATTCGGCCGTCAAACGTTATTATCCAGGTATGTTCGCCACTGCATATGCAGATTGCTTTTACACTAACATGCGTAGTCGGTGCACACTGCACATCCTTAGTGCGCAAGGCTTGCGGCAGGTTTGATTGTCAGTACCATACCATCGGTTTTAGGATGTAGTGTTTTGGGATTACTGACATTAGGTAATTTGTGATACTTTACAAACGAAACCTATAATATTTACCGTCAGAATAAATGTTTTTTTTTTTTTAATTCCCGGTGGCAAAGTATTCGGCGCAAAGCCTCTTCATGGTCGCCCTTCATCGGATAACAATAAATCCCTTTACAATAGCGCGCACCTGGCGCCTCGCTCGCGTGCCCTTTATCCGGCCCTTCTCGAGCCCCCGCCCATATCTGTCAGATGTGTTTATAACGTTTATGCGGATTTTAAATATATTTGCTTTGGCATTAGTGCAGTGCACCTTTTTTTTGTTTGGGCAAAAAATTTAATCGTAGATATGCCAGTAAAATTGGTATAGGTACGGCAGATCGGAATACAGTACACACTTACACACTCTTGTCACGGGTGTCGTCCGAGGCGACTAAGAGAATAAAACGGAGAACAGGCTCCGTCTTCTGTGCTACTATTACCATTTTCTGAGATCATCAATCAGTCTGCTCAGCGTCTATGATTATGCGTTTAAATAGGTATCTACTTAATTTTGTGTAATTTTACGTTTGTTGTTAAATTTTACGTAAGGTCTACCAATCCGTACTGGGCCAGCGTGGTGGACTACGGCCTTCTCAAATTGGAAGGAGACCCGTGCCCTGTAGTGGGCCGTTAATGGGTTGATATCAGTGGCGTGCACTGAATTTCTTACTAGGGTATGCAAAAGGCAGGAAAATTGCATAGAATGGAAAAATCCTCCTGCTATACGAGTTTTATATAAATTTTAGGGTAAGCAGTGCTTTCAAGAATGTATGAAGTGCATGCCACTGGTTGATATGATGATGATGGAAGTAAACTTCAATTACTTTAAAGATTTCTTAGAGTTATCGTACATGAAATAGATTAAATGAGCTGTAGAAATTACACGATAAAAAAGAATTCTTTATCTAAAAAATTTTTTTGGCCTTCCTAGAGCAGCGTTTAACGTTGTGGTTTAAAGTTGGAGATCCCGGGTTAGATTCCTGGCGAGAATAATTTTGAAACTCATAATTACTTAATTATCTCTACTGTGGTCTGGTGGGCGTCTTAGTCAGTAGTGTGGTCACTAGTCAAGGCCTTAGTTTAACTTGACTAGTTACGACACTACTGACTAAGACGTGCCGCCAAGCGATTTAGCGTTCCGGTACGGTGTCGGGTCAAAACCGATTTTGGGCCGGGGTATGGGCTTAATATAACTTCTATACCAACTAACAGGTTAGCCCATTACCATCTTAGACTGGGTCATCACTTCGGTACCGCCAGGTGAGATTGCGATAGCGGTCAAGGGTTAACTTGTGTATTGTAATAGAATTAGAAAAAAAAACATTCGTTGCTTAATTTCCATAACAAATGATATATTTTAGCTTTGTGAAAAGGTAACTAACCTTTGCTAATTAAAAATAGTACGTACAGACAGACATGTTTATTTCTTAAATGTGTAAAGATTAACAATCATTACTCACGTTTTTGGAGCAACAGATGTTCTGAAAAATGTATCTGTCGAAATGCGAAACGCTTTTTGCAAAGATGTATTCGCGAAGTGTAAACAAGCAACATGATTTTGCATGATTTTATTACCCGACTACGATAAAGCAAGGAAGGGTACCGTGTTCAACAGTCTATTTATGTATGTTTATGTGTGCATTCTACTATCGGGTTTCTTAGCAGGTAGTGTTAAGTGACGATGCAGTCTGACTTGATAGCGGGCTAACATTTTAGGGGTATGGCAGTTATATAAAAACCCGTAATCATGATCTGTACCGTACCGTACCGGAACGTTTAATCGCTTGGCAGTGAGTCGTTACCGATAGGGTGGTAACTAAAGCCAAAACCGCCCACCAGACCGGGGCATTAAAATTCAGAATTTTTAAATTTGAAACTGCCCTGCAGAGAATCGAAACCTTACACCAAAACACTCACCGCTGCGCCAGTCAAGTTGTCAAAAGGTATCAGGGAGGTGTTTGGCCTCGATTTCTTCATACAATACTTTTATTACCCCTTACATCCTTAGGATATACATCCTTAGGATTGTTTTAAAAGAACTCTTCTAAAAGTATTCAAAAATATTTAATCTTTCAAGCACCATAACGTCCCTGTTAGAACTTACATTCCCAAAACATAACTTCGAAAAAATATCACCGACAACACGATCAGGATATGTGATATTTTTATCCACTCCGTATAATTTGATGGCTCCAGGACCACATAAGAAAATGACGTCCTTTTTACGCCCCGTTTGGCTATTCCCATGGGAAAAGGTTTTCTTATCCATGCATATAAATAAACTGTTCGTTTTTTACACAATGTAGCTAAAACAGTAAACGATAGCGCGACTTAATCTACCACTAACGACACACAAACTAATTATCAAATACTAAAATAAAGTGATTTGATATTTTGATAAATAACTTAGTGTACAACGACACAAAGGATAGTGGGTAAATTACAATTTATATGATTACTCTTGCTTTGAGTTGCTCGTACGATAACTTGTGCCACTGAAAGCTGTCTTCGCTCTAAAAAAGCATTCCCCGAAAAGGTAGCGTCGAGCCCACAAGCGTCTAATGCTGGCCAAAAGTATTTTTGAGAGTACGCCACAACACACGGTTCTCCACCTTTCTCACACAACCTCTTTCAGTAACTTTCAGAGTCATGGGAAGGCCGTCCCTCACCGGTCTGTGGTATCCATTCCCAGTGGCGTGCACTTAATACATGCACAAAAGCACTGCCTACCCTAAAATTTATATATAGCTCGTGAAGGATGAAGATTAGGAGATTATTAGGGATTAGGAGAAAGATTTTTGCTATTTTATGCAAATTTTCTGCTGTATGCATACCCTGGTAAGAAATCCAGTTTACCCCACTGTCCATTCCAGACCACGTATGTACCATCGGATCTATGACAAACATGCTGCTACTTCAAATAGCTTATTCTTCGTGCTATGTCGGTGTGTTTTGTTCTCCAGCGGATCTCTTCATTACCAATTCGGTCCCCTGAGAGACCTTTAACATTGCCATAGGACCAAGAGTAAGTTTAAACTTGTTGACAAAGCACACTGTCATTGTCCACGTTTCCGCTCCATACGTCATCACAGGTTGGACGCACTTATTAAACACCTTTGTCTATTACATGACTTATTGTACTTTCTTAATTTATTTATGTTTGCTCATTTGCAATAACTAAACAACGAAGCTCAGAATATTTTATGTTTGCAACAAACAAGCTTACCGTTGATTTATTATAATTACATCCGTGAACTTCCTGCCAAACCAATTCTTTTTAAAAGTAATAAATCTCAGACTTAAGTATGGATTATGCGTGAGTTATAACGTTATTTGCACCTATTATTAAACGCAGTTTTTCAGTTAGTAACAGGTATATTTAAAATATTTTGGTAATCTCACTTCTGATATTTGTAAATGAAAAAAAAACATGGTTAACACATACGAATAGTTCGTGCGACATGCATATCGAAACTTAGTGACATATACTCGTACCGTAATCTGTATAAGTACATCAGGTTATTTAGCGTTACCGTACGATGCCGCGTTGAAAGCGTTTAGGGTTATGTATTTAAACTGTGACAAGTTAGCCCGCTAGAACCTAAGAGTGCATCATAACTTACCGCCAGGGTGCGTTACTCAGCGTAAAAACGTTCCACCGGTTTATCTTTGTATTCCGATTCAGCGTAGAAACCGATTAGGGATATACTAGCGTGGACTGGATTGTCACTTACCACTATAAAATAAAAATAAAAATATATTACGACAATACACACATCGCCATCTAGCCCCAAAGAAAGCGTAGCTTGTGTTATGGGTACTACGGTGACTGTTGAATATTTTTATAAATAATATACATAAATGCTTAGAATATACATATAAACACCCAGACACTGAAAAACATTCATGCTCATCAGACGAACATTTTCCAGTTGTGGGAATCGAACCCACGGCCTTGGACTTAGAAAGCAGGATCGCTGCAAACTGCGCCAATCGGCCGTCGAATGAAGTTACCTACCTATGTTTATGAAGTCCTGTTTACTTGCGGTAGAAGTAAGAGTAAGAGGTATTCCAACAAAACATTTCTTCTTTATGGTGTTGTATTAGTGTACATTTAAGTATTTTTATTGATAATGCAGTCTAAGATGGTAGCGGGTTAACCTGTAGTCATACCCCTAATCGGTTTGTACGCAACATCGCATCGGAACACTAAATTGCTTAGCGGCACGTCTTTGTCACCATGGTGGTAACTAGCAAAGAATGCAACCAGACAAAAGTTGAGTTGCAGATTTGTTGCATAATTTAATAATATCAACTTATCGTGTCAGAAAAGTACAGAAAACCTTTGTGAGACTAAGTATACCTTACCTTAGTACCTTCAGTATGTTATACAAGCACAATAATGCTTGTATAACATACTGAAGGTAATATTAGATTTCATAGTAATAAACAAATATACAACGATAATACACACATCGCCATCTAGCCCCAAAGTAAGCGAAGCTTGTGTTATGGGTACTAAGATAGCTGATGACAAGGTTGCTTGGAAGCATCCGGCTCCGCTTTCAGCTCTCACAAGATAGAAAAATGAATGTTAAAATGCAAAATGTAAATTGTTGATGTTGGAAAAGAGCAACTGCTGAGTTTCTTGCCGGCTTCTTCTCGGTAGAATCTGCCTTCCGAACCGGTGGTAGAATCACTACAAACAGACAGACATGACGTTTCAAAAGTGCTTATATTAGGCCTACTTGAAATAAATGAATTTTTAATTTTTAATTTTTAATTTTGATGAATATAGGTATACCTTAGATGCATTTCTTAAAGACAAGGTTGCTTGGAAGCTGACCGCCCCGCTTTCATCTCACGCAAGATAGAAAAATAATTGTTAAATTGTTAAATTAGGTTTGAGGAGAGGAACTGCTGAGGCCTTTTTCTCGGTAGAATCCGCCTGGTGGAGACGCTACAAGACATGCTTTACGTCTCAGTGCTTTTATTTTAGGCCTGTCTAAAATAAATGAATTTTGATTTTTTTACAGGCTCGCTAAAATTTCAGTGTTGGATAGAAGTAGGCGTTACTTTGCGGAAATCCACGATATATTATGAAAATAAAGCTTAATTAGATATACTCCGCGAAAAGTAGGAATCTGTATGGTGTTATTTATAATTTCTTCAATCCTTATACTCCACACCAAACAGATCTTCGGCAATGTACCCTCTACGCACGTTTCGCTCCGAAACCGGAGCATCCTCAGAACATGTTGACATTACAATGAATAATTGTTACGTCACTTAACAATTATTCATTACAGATTCTCCTGTTTTTCGCGGAGTATAGCAAATTAAGCTTAATTTTCATAATATCAAATTTCAGTGCTAAACACGGTTAGAGTAGAATCAATAATTAAAAACAACAGTTTGTTTGTCTGTTGTTTCAAGTCACCGCTGCTGCTAATTCCCTTCTCAAATATCAAAAGGAACACAATCCAGTTTTTTGCTCCTAAGTGCCGGCCTCAAAGATTTCTTTGTGTTTTAAGATAACAAAGGCGCCCGACGGTATTTTTTTAAGTGTAAGATTATATCTGTTACTGTTAAAAATAACTAAGCCAAGTTGGGGTTTGTTATCAAAATATTACCTACTAGGAATGTGGGTTTTGGCCAGGAGGTTGGAGGGTTCTATAACTAGCACGTAACTTTAACCTATTCACATGACTTTCGAAACTCAGGAAGCATTAATTCGGAATAGTTAGATAGTGCTTTGCACGCTCTGACATTTGAAATATGCTTTCAGTTAAATAGTGATAAAACGATATACAGAATTATTAAGAATAAAGATATATTTTATTGCATTCTATTCTACGATTTTTTCTTTCACCGTAAAAAGCCAGTGATAGTTATTGCTATAAACGCACTTTACTTAATTACGTTAATTTAAATGCCGTACAGGGTCTCGAACTCGGGCTTCCCAAAACAGCAGCGTAAGTCTTACACCGCTTTCCCATCACTTTTTATTTTTAATTCTACTACAAGTTAGCCCTTGACTGCAATATCACATGCTGGTAATTGATGATGCAGTCTAAATTGGTAACGGGCTAAACCGTTAGGGGTATATCAGTTATTTCAAACCTATACCCCTAATCGGTTTCTATGCCACATCGTACTGGCACGTCTGTGTCGACAGGGTGGTACCTAGCCACGGCCGAAGCCTCAGCAGCACCGGTCCAACGAAAATTCTAAAATCATAAATACACAAATTGCCCCTGCCGGAATCGAATCCGGGCCCACCCACTTAAAACAACGCACACCGCTGCGCTACTGAGGACGCCGTAACCACCACCACACACCGCAACTTAATGAGAACCTGTAAATGTTCATGTCCATATGTATTCCATTAGTATACGTCATACCCGTCATTTTAGAAGAGGAAAGAAGAAAAAGAAAAATATATGAAAAGAAACCGCAAAGGCGGCCTTAATGCTGCAAGCAATCTCTTACAGGCAACCTTTGTAGATAGGACTTACAACAAGAGAACGGCATCGTGCTAAAAGTGTTGATATATATACAATATAAATAAATACTAAAATGTACAGATTCAAACACATAGATAATTTAAATAAATATACGTAATATATAAATAAAAAATATACATAATATATATAAATATGTAATATATATAAGTAGATTTTAATACATAATTTACAAGCAATATAATATAGATTAAAGATTCACCTGCAATGATTCCAAGGGTTTTGGTCACCAAGCGGTACCTTAAAAAGTAGGTGATAAGATTACAAGGAATAATATTATTCGGAGACATTCCCGAAAATGTTAAGTATGAAAAGTGAAACGACGTGATATTTGAGATTAATAGGGGAGGTAATTTGAATGCGGAGTTAAAGAATTATTTTTAGACGAAACCTGAGGAATGTGTATATATAAATTATCAGCTGAAATACACTCGTCTATTTATTTATTTTCTACGTGTTGCCCGCGAAAGAAACTATGGAATTAAAATCTACAAAAACTTTTATCGCATAGCGAGATGAAAAGTATTTTTTATTTTAATCCCAAGTAACACCTTTAAATGTTCAGTAGTTTTCGCGTCATGCGCGCACAAACCAACGTACATACAAACAACAAACACACAGACAAACAGTCAATAATTCCAATGATTGCATTTTTACGCTTTGCTTAGTTCTTACGTCTCCCAGTGATCTATTTGCAAGAATCTTTAATTTACACACGATTTAGTCTACGATTTTATTATATGTATAGATTTAGTCTCTTGCAGCTTTCATCCATTACATCCTTGACTGCAATCTCACCTGGGGGTAAGTGATGATGCTATCTAAGATGGTAGTGGGCTAACGTATTAGGTATATTGCAGTTACATTAAACATATTTCCCTAATCGGTTTCGTATTGGAAAGCCCAATTAAAGCGGTGATAGCTTAGTAGGTAGGACTTCGACTACACTTTCGTGGGAGGCGATATCGAATTCCAGCACGCTCCTCTAACTTTTATAAGTTATGTCCGTTTTAAGCAATTAAAATATCACTTGCTTAAACCGTGAAGGAAAACGTCGTGAGAAAACCTACCTGCGAGTTCTCCATAATGTACAAAGGTGTGCGGAGTCCACCGATCCGCACTGGGCCAGCGTGGTGGACTGCGGCCTTAAACCCATCTCATTGTGGAAGGAGACCCGTGCTCTGTAGGCTGTAGTGGGCCGGTAATGGGCACGTCTTTGTCAATAGGGTAGTAGCCAGCCATGGCCGAAGCGTCCCACCATACCAGTCCATACAAAATAAGATACCTATTACCTACAAATTTCTAAATGTCAGAGACCGCACCCAGAATCTTTCACTTATAAGACCTTATCTCACCACAGTGCCAGTAAGGTTGATAAAAGCCTGGCTGCCTATAAGTGGGACGGTGGGGTTCGATTCCAGGATCCAATTTAGGTACATTCTTTTGCTCTAAATAAATATAAATAAATAAATAAATATACTACGACAAGACACACATCGCTATCTAGCCCCAAAGTAAGCGTAGCTTGTATTATGGGTACTAAGATAGCTGACGAATATTTTTATGCGTATGTATTAATACTTATAATATACATATAAGCACCCAGACACTGAAAAACATTCATGTTCATGACACAAAAATTTTTACAGTTGTGGTAATCGAACCAACGGCCTTAGACGCAGAAAGCAGGGTCACTGCTCACTGCGCCACTCGGCTGTCAAATAAACTTGGGGTCTGATTCGGATAAGAGCTTTTATTAGCTTAAGAAGAATATAGAGAAGAAGCACGTTCTCAGTTAAAAGCAGCTATTTTGTTTTTTAAATTAGGTTAGGCACATTCAAGTAATACATTAGAAACCGTACATAGCTCACCATCCGGTTATTGCAGGAGATATAACAGAAGAGACGCAAAATAAAACAGAAATTGTCGATTTAAAAATATACATAAAATATTTCAGCGCCATTTCCGCTTCGCGTTTTCAAGTGCAAAAACGTCACTTCAAATAAAATATCATACTTACTGCTTTCAAAGCGAGAAATCCTCCATTACTCAAACTTTTAACTATAATCACACCACCAGAAAAAATGACACGGAGGAGTCTGATTCTTAACAGCCTCAGTTTATGAAAGAAAATGGCATAAAAGAATATCGCGCACAAAGTCCTACAGGACGCATGTACATCGTAATCATTGTAATGTGCCATATATATAAGCTGCAAGCCTCATTCGCACCTAAATGTAGTACGCATAAGGAGGATTATCGTGTGCATATATATACGCGATTAATATGTTTTAAGGTGTGCGATGCAATCCGTGATAACTGAATTACTATCTTTGGATTCTTGCTTTTCCTTCATATGTATAAGCGAGCACATAATGTGAAATACTTTTTATATTTTTTTTTTATACTTAATTTATGGACTAAGCCGATAGTGGAATTTTATAAAAGAAATAGTAATATAAGGTGTAATGTAATATACATTACACCTTATATTACTATTTCTAATTAGCACCGTTGATACCTCGAGGATAGGAAAAGGAATGAATCGTGGTCCGTTTACTGTCTATAAACCGTTTAAGCAAGTGATATTTTAATTGCTTAAACGCAAATAACTTGTAAAAGTTAGAGGAGCGTGCTGGAATTCGATATCGCTCCCCACGAAAGTGTAGTCGAAGTCCTACCTACTAAGCTATCACCGCTTTAATTGGGCTTTCCAATACGAAACCGATTAGGGAAATATGTTTAATGTAACTGCAATATACCTAATACGTTAGCCCGCTACCATCTTAGATAGCATCATCACTTACCCCCAGGTGAGATTGCAGTCAAGGATGTAATGGATGAAAGCTGCAAGAGACTAAATCTATACATATAATAAAATCGTAGACTAGCCGTGTGTGTACATTAAAGATTATTGCAAATAGATCACTGGGAGACGTAAGAAATAAGCAATAAAACGTAAAAATGCAATCATTGGAATTATTGCATTACTAAGCTACCACCGCTTTAATTGGGCTTTCAAATACGAAACCGATTAGGGAAATAAGTTTTTATAAGTGTTAAATCTCCGAAACTTCTTCTACGAACTCTTGCACTGACAGCATTTAAAGCACTCGTCCACAAGCTTGTACTCCGTTCGCAGGCAGTATATCACAAAGATATACAATCTGGAATCATTCCGCCTATCACAACAGTTTACATCTCAATATTATTATGATGTTGCAAATATTGCACTTTATATCTAACCCCGGTGGTTATAATCGAAGATAAAACAACAGTACGGTCAGCAATAAAAAAAATACATGTGGAAGCGTGTTTGTTTATTTCTTCTCCCTCACGCCCTGATTCGGATAAGAGCTTCCATTAGCTTAAGAAGAATATAGAGAAGAAGAACGTTCTCAGTTAAAAGCAGCTATTTTGATTTTTAAATTAGATTAGGCACTTTCATATTACAAACCGTACCTAGCTCACCATCTGGTTATTGCAGTAGATATAGCAGAAGAAGCAAAATAAATCTAAAATTTACGAAATCTAGCAACAGGTAGTACCAAAAATAATACAATGCACTCGCTCTAATGCCCGTTGATGTGATTTAAAATTAACATCACATGTTAGTGATTAAAACCGGAGCAGGCGGAGCCGACGTGCTCTTGGGAAGGCCGGAGTTGAACAAGGTGAATTTCCTCAGGACTGGTACTATGATATTTTTTACAGAATACCCGATAGATACAATTCTTACCCAGCACCACGTTATCTATTGTTTTTTTTTTATTTTCATTCCACTACAAGTTAGCCCTTGACTGCAATCTCACCTGGTTGTAAGTGATGATGCAGTCTGAGATGATAGCGGGCTAACCTGTTAGGGAGTATGGTAGTCATAACCCGAATTGGTTTCCACGCGACATCGCACCGGAACACTAAATCGCTTAGCGGCACGTCTTTTTTGGTAGGGTGATAACTAGTCACGGCCAAAGCCTCCAGACCAGACAATACCAGAGAAAATTCAGAAATTATAAATTGGCCCTGCCTTGGGACCTCCTACTTAAATTCACAGCACTCACCGTTGCCCCAGGGAGGTGTTCAAAAACCACACGTTTAATATGCTAAAAAGACAATCGGTTGGTAGGTATAAGAATTAATTTAAGTTGTTAATTTTTTTTGTCAACAGTACGCACATACACCAAGAGCTAGTTATCAAAACGGCTGAGCGGACACGCCCAGCGTTTTAATCGATGCAATCATACGTCTTGTTGGAATCGTGATCTACAGGAATTCCTTTATTATTACTGACTAGCTGCTGTCCGCGACTTCATTCGTGTAGGAAATTTATATCGATGTACATTAATTGACTAAAGATTAACAGGTGGGCCCCCCTTAATTTTTTTATTCTTTATTCCACTACGATATGTTATTATAACAAGTATTTATGTTTCGTTTATACATATTTGCTTCCAGGATTGTTAGGTGATGGCACTGAATCGCACACACAACTAACATTGAAGCGTAAAAAACTACTCCACTATAGTAGTGTTTCTAGAACAGGCGGTTAGTTACCATTTAACAGTTGAATGTAATTATGTTATCCCCAACGTTCTAAACGTTTGCCATAAAATGAGAAAATGGTAAAAAGTTTGTGAGTTAGCGACATTCCGCGGGTGTGAAGTGTGGAGTGTGAAGTGAGGTATGAAATATAAAGTGAGACATGAAATAATGACTGAATGAGGGTTCTGCATGTTCTTAATTCTGTGCCTGTTATTATGAAGAAAAAATACTTTTACAGTTTTTTTTTATTTAAACTTTCCTTACTCTAAGCGTGCCATTTGGTGAGCCTGTAATGGTTTGTTAATAATGATGATAAAACCTTTTAAATAAAAGTTAATATAAAAAATAAAAAACAAGTGTCAATTAAAAATGTATGTTTATTATATCTTTATGTGTTCATCAGTATGCCTAGCCATGTCCTAGCTTTAGTTTTAAGTTAATGAATGCAGTTATCACCATCACTAACATTAGTAACATTTTAAATGTGTGAACGCTTTATAAGTGCCTGTGATAAGGTCTACATGAATAAAACATTTTTGAATTTCGAGTTTTATGCCCTCAGCCCTCCGAGGAGGAGGACGAAGACGAGGAGTAAGAGGAGTAAGACGCGTAGGTCGACTCGTCTGACCCGCTGGCGTTGTAGGCCCAGGCTTCCACCTGGAAGCGGTACAGGTTGAAGAACGTCACCAACGGAATCCTGACCTGGAGAAAGCATTAACTATATTGTCACCCGTCAAACTCGGGAACCTTTGAGATTTTTGTACAATTGAGTCAATTAAATCACCGGAATGAGCCCGCAGACTTTGAAGTGTACACTGTCAAACCTTATAGCTAACTCCAGGGTGTGCGAGCGCATCGTAAAAATTTACTCTAATCATTTTTCCCTAACGCGCCAAAAGAAGTATTATTTAAGTTATAAGGTTTGTGTGCTTATGTACACGCGTTAGAAGGTATATTTCTTCGGCATAACAAGATAAAAATCTTTACAAAAATTTTATCTTTCGCCTTATTCTACGTCTGTAGAAAACACGACACTAACAATAGAAAAAAGGAATACATGAAAGTTTTATTATATCGCATTATCTACTTATCTCAATAGCGGACAATTCACTCTACATTAAAATTTGAGATTTTTGTACAATTGAATCAATTAAATCACCGGAATGAGCCCGCAGAATTGAAAGTGTACACTGTCAAAGCTTTTTTTGAAAAACGAATATATTGACTACAGCTACAGGGTCGGTTTTTTGTGACGGCGTGCGCGCGCATCATATGAATTCACTCTTATCAATTTTCCCTTACGTGCCAAAAGAAGTATAACTTCAAAAATAATTTATCCGTAATCTGGTTTCTGTTTTTGCAGTTTATTTTAATTTTATTTCAAGACGGTCTAAAATAAATCCCTACGAGTTGGGACCCGTATGCACTCCGTACACTACAGACTAATTAGCCGCTAATAAGTGCTCACGGAACAGCAGAACGCACGCAGCACGCCACATTTGTGTCCCCAACAATTATTACTGCACTTCGGGGAATCTGCGCGCTCGTGTTTGTCAAAGGAATGTCCCGCCTTTGTACAAACAATGCGAACTGTGATTGTTTTACCCGTTTAAGGACGGGTTATGATTTTAGAGATATGTTTTATGTTGGTTGATCTTTTCTCTCAAAGTGTGTGATAAAGTATACTAACTTACGTAACTTTTAAGTATACTTTATCACACAATTTGTATGATAAATTATACTTTAAATTATACTTTATCACACAATTTGTAGCTTTTCGTGGTTAACCAAAATTTCTTAAATATATTTCAAGGGGTACATAAAAATACAGTCCCGTCGTGACCACAGTCCATGCAACTGGGTCGAAATATCGACAAAATTTTCGTGGTATGTACCTGTTGAACTATATTTAAGTAATGTATACTACGACAATAACATACACAGAAATATTGTAAATTAATAATCCTAATTGATTATGATATTCGCCATTATCTGGCGTATAAGTCAAGAAGCGCGGAGTATATGACATATATTTACGACTAATCCAAATTATTATTTTTGAATAGCGGAAACTACACAGACGTCTGGCGTAAGCGTAACTTCCGTAAAAAAGACAATCTGAGTTACTCCCTAGTCGCGCCTAAAGAAGTTTTACTTCAAAAAAAATACCATCGTCATCATCCACCCATTACCAGCCCACTACAGGATACGGGTCTCTTCTCAGAATGAGAAGGGTATAGGCCGTAGTCTACCACGCTGGCCAAGCGTGGACTTTACGCGCCGTTAGGAACATTATGGAGCTGGCAACTCTCAGGCATGCCGGTTTCCTCACGATGTTTTCCTTCACCGTTAGAGCAAGTGATATTTAAATTGCTTAAATTAAAAACACACATGGTTTACACGCAACACTGATATCCATCATTACTCAGGAGTGCCAACAGTAATCGATGAAATTAATAGCTATAGCCCTAAATATCGGGAACGCTTGGTAAAACACCCCAATCCACTGGCACACAGCCCACTGACTGTGGAAAGAACCAGACGTCTGAAGCGGGCAGAAGTGCTCGATAATGTACAGACTTGAGGACTCTGGCCATTATAACTGTCAAAGTCAATAAGAACTTCAAAAAATCTACTAATAGTCTATCGACTGATTGTAGATGACAAAAAAAATTAATTAAAAACTCACATAACTCTGAAGAGACAGTGGTGCGGGCTCGATCTCGGTCTCCACGAAAGGAAAGCCGAAGCCTTACCTTCTAGGCTATCACCGCTTTTTCAATTACTCCTTACAGAACAGTATACAGATTAAACGCATAGGTATATTTTAGTAGTTACGCAAGTTAAGTGGAATGTTAAACTGATCATTTTATCTGCGAATAGTTCCTATAATTTCCTAAGCCATAAAGTATCAGTTTAAGTGCAACTACTGTGCAATTCAATTGCATTATATTGTTGTTTTAAAACAGTTGGAGGTTGGTATTAAATTCCTCGCAACAATTTAAGATGGTCGATAAACGAATATTAATATAATTTTGTTGCGGAATGGAGAAATACCTGATTTATACACTACCTGGGTGATACTTTGTACATTGTCTATACGAATACAGCTTCAGAGTTTGTATGTTTGAATGTGGCAATCTCAAGAACTATCATCATCATATCAACCCATTACCGGCCCACTACAGGGCACGGGGTCACCTCCTGAAATGAGAAGGGGTTAAAGCCGCAGTCCTCACACCTTTGAGAACATTATGGAGAACTCTCAGGCATGCAGATTTACTTATGATATTTTCCTTCACCATAGATGCAACTGATATCTAAATTGCTTAAAACGCACATACTCGAAACATAGAAAAGTTACTGGTGCTGGGATTCGAAGTCTGCCCTCCCGAAAGTTAAGTCGAAGTCTTTCCCACTGCGCTATCACCGCTTTCAAAAATTTTACGGTATATAATATCATCAACGTCATCATTATCAGCTCATTGCTAGCACAACAGAGGGCAAAGATCTCCTCTCCAAATGACATGGCCATAGTCCACTTCGGCCGAGTGGAGATTGGTAGACTTCACAGGCTCTGAGAACAGAAAACATTACGGAGAACTCACAGGCATGCTGGTTTCCTCGCGATGTTTTCCTCCTTAAATATCACTAAAGCAAGTGATATTTAATTCCTTTAAAACGCATCTAACTCTGCAAAATTAGAGGTGAGTTCCGGGATTTGATATAAACGCTTTTAATATGTTGGGGGATTAATGGACGAATCGAGTCTTTGCGAAAAACTCATGAACAACTCACACTCATCAACAACTCATCTTATCATGACTACACAGTAAAGGATTACTGGAAACAATGACAGATTCCACATTCCTTCCTAAAGTTTGGTTAGGTTAGAACATAATATTCATTGCAGCCGAGCAGTTAGGTTTTATTGGATAATTAATAAACGACAGGGCTCGGTTATTTATAATAACGAATAATATAAACACCTAGCGGTGCCTATGTATAATTCAATCTAAAAGATATACATTACGGACTTTTTTTAGAACTTTTAAAGGAGAAACACTTTGTCATACATGAATTTATCGAAACTTTAAACGTATAAGCAGCGGCGGAAAGTCTAAAATGAAAAAAAACCCCGATATTGAAACATTCTTTCTTGCTATGCTCCTATTGATATTAGCGTAATTGTATAAGCCTTCCTCGATAAATGGGCTATCCAATTTTTTTTTTATTTTGTTTTCAAATATCCAGTGAACAGTAGTAAATTTTAAGTATTGGCGTGATCAGTGTTGCGCAGTTTCATACTTTTACAGACATAATCGTTTCATTCATTAGCGGTTAAGTTATGTTATTGTTCACAAATAAATAAATCGGACCAATAGATCCAGAGATCATCGCGTTCAAGTAAACAAAAAAACCAACAAACTCCTCATCTTTTTATATAAGTATAAGATAAGAAGCCTAAGACTAGAAGGTTTAGCACTTCAGCCTCCGATTCGAGGGGATCGATTGACGGCAAGCTTGACTAACTTTTCGGATCTATATGCGTTTTCAGCAATTACTCGTACTTAAATATGGTGGGAAAACCTGTATGGTTTAATAATGTTCTTGAAGGCGTGTGAAGTCTACCAATCCGTCACGTCCTAAACTCGTTTTATTCTGAGAGATCCGCGTCGTATAGTAGGCAAGTCGTCGCGGTCGATAACGATATTCAATATAATCACAATCAAAGAAGAACACAAAGGCTAGTTTGACGTTATCCTACAGCCTTACTGTATCTCTTATAGAACTGCATAAATGATCCTACCTATATAGATATTTCAGTGTATTACTATCGCAGTAATAAAATAAGATAATGAAATACTGCTATGTTCTCCTGAACATTGTAACGTAATGCATATAATGCGATAATTTAGTTTTAAGTATGCATAAATCTGTATTCGCCCTCGTAATTCGAAATGAGATGTCGTGTACCTATAATATATGGGTTCTTATATTACGACCTGCGACATTGTCCGTGCAGATGATGTGATGAAATAGTCTAGATTCTCCAAAGTACCTACTTTTCCCGCTTAAGCGAAAGAATCCATGGAAATCTGTTTAGTTTTCTCCCTGATAATAGAACCTTAGCCTAGATTACACCTTATAAAACTATCTACTTGCTAGTGTTACATCAAAATCTGTTCAGCCGTTCTGCAAATTAGGCCGGACAAAAACCAAACCGATGTCTTCGCTCTGTCTGTTAGTTAAGTTAACAATTAAAAATATTTTAAAACCTTGGCTCTATTGTTTGAATAATAGGTTTACTTAATTAAAACGTCCCGTAAAAATTACTTGACTCTCAGATTCCAAATTCAAAAAGAGCAACTAGTGAGTTTCTTGCCGGCTCTTCTCGGTAGAATCTGCTCTCCGAACTTGTGGTAGAGTCACTACAAACAGACATACTTGAAATAAATGAATTTAGAATTTCTTGCAACTTTCTTCATTCAAAAAAACAAGGCACTTGATATGCAAACATAATTTTTTAAAGGCTTCTTCTTTGAGTCATTTAATAACTAGTCCAAGTCCAAGGGCCTGAGGTCTGAGATCTGAGATTTTTCTTTAAAGTAATAAAAACTAAATTCGTAAAGATCTAAAGCTACTAGTATCCCAAACGCGCTCTGTTCAAAACAGATAGCCACAATAAACTTATCCGCTTTTTATTATAATCATCATATCATTCCATTACCGGCCCATTACGGGGCACGAGTCTCCTTCCACAATGAGAAAGGGTTAAGGCCTTAGTCCACCATGCTGGCCCAGTGCGGATTGGTGGACTCCACACACCTTTGAGAACCCGACTTATGGAGAACTCTCAGCCATGCAGGTTTCATCACGATGTTATCCTTCACCGTTGAAGCAAGCTATGTTTTATTTATTATTATTTTATAATTATTAATGACGGTGCATAGCCTGTACATATTTGAATATTTATTTATGTCCATAAAAATATAACAAAATTTAAAAAGAAAATGGACTGTAACAATATTAATATTAGAAGCAAAAATAAACTCGTTGTGCAGTTTACTAGGCTACACAAAATTGCAAATTCATTCTAGGGCAATTGTATATTATTTTATAACAAACTAGCTGTTGCCCGCGACTTCGTCTCGTTTGATTTTGTTTTTTGATGTGGCATTAAATTAAGTTGTAGATCTAAAAAAAATTAAAGTATTTAGTATCGCTAAGCCTTAAATGAGGGGTTTGCTGCTGTCCGCTGAGGAGTTCTGTCCTCTATCTCCAACCACAGTTTGGGCAAAATTAAACACATATCATAACCTCTATAGTACAAAAATAATTATTTAAATCGGTTATAATTTGTCGGAGTTATGGTGTAAAATCGTTAAACACTCATCCCGTCTCCCAAAGGAACGGAGCTTAATGTCGGTGTAAAAAGTATCCTATATTACTTCTAACACTTCCAAGAATATGTGTACAAAGTTTAATGAGGATCGGTTCAGTAGTTTTTGCGTAAAAGCGTAACAAACAAACTTACATTGACATTTATAATATTAGTAGGGATTACCAAATGAAATCTTTGAGATGTCTCTCTATATGTTCAAAGTTTATATAAAACGTAAGCTTACAGAAAAATCCTATTATAATATTAAGGATTACTTAAACGATAAAAAAGCTTGGGTGTGAATTGCTCTACCTTCATAGCTTAATATAAATTTACTGTGAAATGGTAATAACAAAAAAAAAAAATCCCGGCTAAGTTTGTTGTGGGCTCTTCTTAGACCAGGGCGCGTTGGAACCCTGGTAGCTTTAGGTTTAAGTTGGCGAACGAAGTTATCACCATCCCCTTATAATTATGTTAACATATATGTATGAACGCTTCATAAGTGCCTGTGATAGGCCTAAAGGAATAAAGAAATTTTGAATTTGAATTTACTTAAAACGTACATAACTTAGAAATGTTTGAGGTGCGTGCTGGGAAAAGGGTAGTCGAGCTATTACTGGGCTATCACCGCTTCATATTATAGATAAAGTGAATCATAATTACTACCTACCAGCATTTAATAACGGCCTCTACTGTTCATGGTAAAGGTTAAAGTAAGGCTTGAATAAATTTTACTATGTTACCACTTACATGTAGGTACATAAACTTTTTGCTATTTATATTATCGTTCTAGTGGTTATCTGGTATTTATCCCTATCCCTATCCCTATCCCTATCCCTACCCCTATCCCTACTAATATTATAAATGTCAATGTAAGATTGTTTGTTACACTTTCACGTAAAAACTACCTAACCGATCCTCATGAAACTTTTTACACATATTTTTGAAAGTGTTAGAAGTAATATAGGATACTTTTTATCCCGACATTGAGCTCGGATCTTTTGAGAGAGGGGATGAAAGTGTTTTACGATTTTACACCATAACTCCGACAAATTATAACCGATTCAAATAATTATTTTTGTACTTTAGAGGTTATAATATGTGTTCAATTCTGCCCAAACTTTATGTAAATCTAATGAATGTGGTTGGAGATAGAGGACAGAATTCCTCAATGGACAGCAGCAAACCCCTCATTTAAGGCTTAATACTGAATACTTAAATTATTTTTAGATCTACAACTAAATTTAATGCCACATAAAAAACAAAATCAAACGCTGACGAAGTCGCGGGCATTAACTAGTATATATAAATATGTTTTAAGATTCTAATTTCTCAAAGGAATTAAAAATATTCGCTCAATATAAAAAACATATTTAAAACAATAACGTGTTGTGAGCGTACACTATAGAAGGTGCATATAAATCTATAAAGTAAATAAAAGTCAAAGTCAAATATTTAGTCAACTAGGCACATAGATCGCACTTTTGATGCGTTGATTATATATTCGAAATGTGTACATAGCAGTCGGTAGTGATGGCGATAACTACATTCGTAAACTTAAAGCAAAAGCTACGAGGGTTACAAACGCGCCCTGGTCTAAGAAGAAGCCCACAACAAACTTAGCCGGCTGTTCTTTTTGTTATCACCATCTCACATTTTCATTTTAAAATATTTAAGAACCCACCGGAAAGTTCACACCCAAGCTTTTTTATCGTTAACGTAATTCTTTATACTATAATAGGACTTTTCTATAAGGTTTCGCTTGATACAAAATTTGAACATTTTTAGAGACATCCCAAATATATCAACAGGTAATTTCTTGTAAAATTTCCTTTTAACCTATCTTCAGGGTGTCGGTTTTTTATGACGGTGTGAGCGCGCATCGTAAAAATTTACTCTCATCATTTTTCCAAGTAAAATATCTTCTTTCCTCGGATACCACTAGTCGCCGTCGCAATTGGGCCACAAATCCCTCACCTTTCCGTTTAAGGTTGGGCTATAAAACCAAGGCTGGGCTAGAATGTCGGTCCCGTTACAATGCAGGCTGGCACAATGCTCGACGAGACAAATGAGCGGATGTGGGCAATTCGCCATACTTGTCAATGCTACGCGCATGCAGATTACCATCGCGCGATCAGTAATATGCACCCGCCAGCGACCCACGAACATTGGATGCGAGGACAGATCGACCCATTGCCGCCAACTTAGCGTTCTCTTAGTAAAGAGGGGATTCTACACACAAATGTAAACCCCTATTTCCACCCTGGATAATGCCTCCAGTTATTTTTTTCGTAAAATCAATGTCTAGTAGACATGTCGCTGTCATTTCTTTTTCTATATAACTAGAAAATGTGACCAATAAATGGCCAATAATTCACCCTTTTTACCATCATGTTCAGACAAATAAAAGACAGGACTCAAAGACAAATTTGAAAAAGAAATTAAGAGAAACCTAGACGTAATAAAATTAATTTAATTGACCCATTTTTCGATGGGAAAACAGGGGAATACGAAACGTCGATCTCGTCAAATTTTTATGGGTAAAATCGGTCTGAGCTACAGCTGTCCCTATCGCACCCTACGGGCGAAGATAGGTTTGTCGCGACAGCAATAGTTTTTTCAAATTCCTGATAAATCAGACTTAAGAGGTGCTCTAGTCGGTTCCATCCATCCATCTCTTTTACCTCTTTTTAATTCTCCACTCCAACCTTTCAAATGTTATTCCCCGGCCTTTCAAATAAGTAATGTTAGGGCATGAAGGTAGGTCAAACAAACAGGTAGGTTAAGTCGGAAGTTACGATTTTTACATATAAATATAATGTTAAATTTTAATCTAGTTATATAACATAGGTATTTATTTTTGAGCCCAACACAACATTAATTATTTGCAAAAATATTTAAAAACAACTTAATACCGTGTTTTATGACGGATGCTCTTTGTTGGAAGTAATTTACGCGTATTTTGTAGATGTCAATCCGCAAAACAGTGGCAAAAGGTTCCATCAGCAAAATATTCAGATACTTAGGACTCAATTTCTATTAGCTCTGGTTTTCGAAGTCAAACAAGACTTTAATACATAGATACATGGCAACACTTTTTGGGTCCTTGACCTTCAGTTTAACCATGTATAATCACATCCATTTTTATTAGCCAAAAACCCTTTATGATTATCTGGCTCCTCGCAATATGAGAACGGTTTAGGCCGTTCTCCACCACGCTAGCGAAGTACGGATTGGTGGACTCCACACGCAGGTTTTCTCACAACGGTTCCGACATCGTTAAAGCCTATTTAATTGCTTGATACCCACAAAAATTAAAGGTGTTCGAACCGGAATGTGAAGCCGAAGTTCTAACCACCACTCACTAGACTATCAACAATAAACAAAAAAGTATAAGAGAAATGCCTTCTCCATTTCATAATACTCGCCAACAAAGGCTGTAAACTGTAGAGTGCGCCGGCGCCGAAGCAAGTTTTATGATAGGTGTTGCACGTGAAATATTGTCCATTATTTGACATAGGTCCTTCATGTGGATTTGTCTTCTTTTAAGTATACTCCTTTACTATTCCATCGTCTCAGTGCCTGAAAAGTCTTTGAACAGTGCATGTTGCCAGTAATGACTTACGGATCCGAAACGTTGTTGCTTACTATGGGCTCAAAGTCACTCAGCGGGCGATGGAGAGAGCTATGCTAGGAGTATCTCTCAAATCAAATCAGAAATGAAGAGATCCGCAGAAGAACAAGAGTTACGTTAAACACATAGCTCAGAGAACCGATGGACGTTTTGGTCTTAAGGTGCTGGAATGGCGACCCCGCGACCGTAAAGCAGCGTAGGTCGACCCCAAGCGAGGTAAACAGATTGAGGTGTGCAGTAGATCGACCCATATGAATTAGTGTTCGGTAAAAGTTGTCGAAAACCTAGTAGATTAAGTGGTGACGTAGTTAACTATAGTTTAGAGTTAAGATATAGAATGCAAGTAGCGCTTAAGGAAGCTCGTGAAAATTTAATACAATCAAAACTAGTTAGGAAATGTAAGTACGATAACTTACGGACGACTGTGGATTGTGGAACTATCTACAAAAGACCTATGTTCAGCAGTGGATGTTTGAATTGATGATGATGAAGTATACATAAACGGTGATAGCCTAGTGGTCAGGACTTCGGCTTGACTTTCGGTTAGACCGAGTTCGAATCCCTGCACGCACCTCTAACTTTTCAAAGTCATGTCATCATTCATCGTCATCATATCAGCCTACGGACGTCCACTGCGAACACAGACTATTCCCAAGAAGCGCCACCACACCCGGTCCTCAGCTTTCCTCATCCAGCCACTCCCCGACATTCTCCATTTACTTTATGTCCATCGTGCCATCGGTCTCTACTCTAGAACTTTTCTGATCAACGGCCATCGCACCTATGACAAGTATAAGCCTGTCCATTGCCATTTCAACTTGCTATCAAACTCATGTGTGTTTTAGCAATTAAATATCACTTGCGTTAACGGTGAAGGAAAACATCTTGAGGAAACTTGAAAATGCCTTAGAGCTCTCTATAATATTTTTCTAACTCCGGTAATGGGTTGATGACGATGATGATGAAGTATGTATTAGTAGTAGATCTTTTTGAGACAAGAGATCGTCCACGGAAGTAACACCGCCGTGCTTTTACCGCCGTGCGACGAAGTTATACTTCTTTTGACGGCCGTTTGCCGCAGTGGAAAATGTTTGTGTGATGAACGTTGCGATGTGTGTATTGTCTTAGTATATTCATTTATTTATTTATTATTTATTTTAGCGCGTTAGGGAAAATGATGAGAGTCAATATTTACGATGCGCGCACAAGCAGTCACAAAAAACATACACCCTGCTAGCTACAAGTTTTGACGGTGTACACTTTCAATTGTCAAAGCCTGCGGGCTCATTCCAGTAATGTTATTGATTCAATTTAAATCTCAATTTTAAAGTTGAGTGAAACTTGGTTGTCCGATAATGTAGTACTAGTGGGCATTGGTGGATATGATGATGATGATGATGATGCTTAATATCTACGCTACTTTGTAGGCATGTCCTAGCATGATCCGTTTATAGGTGATGGTTTATCTTACTATCAGGTAGGCAATCTTCTTGACCCTTCCATTTTTCGTCCGTTAAAGATACCGTCGAATTTCTTCCTTCTTTTGTACGTATGTTGATAACGATACTCTGTGGCGTGCATAGATGGTATGCTGATGACACAAAATGAAGAAAATTTCCAGTACGAGCAATAAAAACTGAAGGGTAGGCTTTTTATAACTATTACTATGCCTAGCCCTTAGTTTTCATAAATCGTACTGGAGATTTACTTCATTTTATATCGTCTTCATACCCTCTATGCACGCCACTGACGATTCTGAAAGTAATACAAACGTGCAAACACTCAGACATAAATCGATATAGTTGGCAGATCGCACTGGATCATGTATAAAACAATACCTCTAGCTCGTTGGGAAGCAGTTAGTAATATCCTGAGTGCGCGAGAATGTCTACTATACTGCGATGTAGGTTACTAAAGTGACAACCTATATTTAACACTTTGTAACCCTCGCAGTTTTAGAGGTCTCTTTGTTATGTGACATTAGCTTAGCTTGCTGAATACTGATCTAAGAAACCTCCTCCATATAACATATTAGGTATAGGTCTAGGTAGATTCAGCCAGCACTGAATATCAAAAGGTAACCAAACGAAGATGGCTAGGTACTCTTAGGTCGGGAAAAAGATGAAAAAAGTTTCCATAAGGAACAGTAACGGTTCCCAAGGATGGCCATGATCCAAGATTTATCCACATAGTTCTACCACGGCCTCAGCACATGAGAACTTAAAGGTATGACGGTGGTGATTGCAGACTGCAGACTTGAACCGCAGCTGAACAGCTCATGACAGTACAGTGCGCAGGTGGATGAAAATAATAACTTTTGGGACATTACACAAAATACACCACGTCCTTTTTGTTAGTATTGAACAGTTCGTTCAAAATAAAAAAAAATAAGCAAGAATATCATAAGAATAATCAGGAATAAATAGGTATCTATGCTTTACGTGTACGGAAAGTTAGAAAATCTGAGTGCAAAACGAGGTCACCTAACTGCCGCACAGGCCAAAACTTTTATACGACTTCTTACGAATAATTTATTTGTATTAATTTAATTTTATCAACCAACTTCGTTCAAAAAGGAGGAGATTATCAATTGGAATGCTTTATTGTATATGTGTACGCGCGCGATTCGAACTCTTAACTTAATAGCTGAGAGAACGGATCTGTTTTGTTGTACTCTGACTGAAATAGGGTTGCTTTGTGGTGTATTTGTTACAATAATATTATTTAGTATGAGGTATATAAAATAGAGTCTTTGATGTATATAGGTAGGTATAGGTACCTACCTATACCTACCTATATACATCAAAGACTCTATTTGCACCTGCAAACCCCTGTAATGTTAGTCGTAAGTAGAAAATAAAATAATAAAACGTTCGGGCTTAACTCGGGAACAGTTATATTTTCATTCAAACTTTATATTTTAAATAGATCTGATAAACACTTTGGGAGACAAACAACAGAACTCTTCAAATGACAGCTAATCAACTGGAACTGCTGCTATTTCATAATCATGCATTGTTTACACAATAACAACATAGCATCACGCCTGTACACTCGAAAAGGTCACCTAGTATGTATTCAGCATATCGGAATTCGGAGTAAACCAACTATATCAATTATCTATCAAGTTGGTCCTCAATTTACTTTCAATTTTTTCGCCACTGGAAGCTAGTAACATTATTTGGTATTCAAGCTTATGTTAAAGAAATTCTATCTTGTTTCTATTTTTTTCATTGCATTTTTCTCTATGTCATTATATCTTAAATGGAAAACCAAGACTCTAGTTACATTAAAGTTTATAACATTGATTTAATATGCTACTATCTGCTTTATAATAAATAAACTTAAAGCTAATTCCAGGTTTTCACTGATATAAATACTAAGCAGATTTTTTTTACGGTTATTGTAGAAAGCTGCTTCAAAATCTACTAGGCTATTCTATCCTAATCTGTTTTTAAAGTAATCTTTTACCGTTATGGATCATAAAGTTAAAGCGGATTTTTTATGTAATTGACATAAATATCGCTACGTAATTATTTAATTTTATACAACACTGATTTATATATGAGAAATTTATTAAAAGTATAGTCATGTATTACGTGCGGTCTGTAGATGCGGCATATAGTCTGCTGTATTTGGATACAGTCTGCAACCACCACAGAATCATTCCTTTAGAACATTGCGATAGGGGTGCTATCACTAATCACTGGTATTTAGAGCAATCACATAGCAATAAAATTAACATACAGACCACATTATTTACGCGCATTTCTTCGCGCATATAAAAGGGCATATTTTTATGCTGTGCCAGTTTTAGTGTTAATAAGATGTTACGTGCAGTGCTTTGTGTGATATGTGTAGGGATATTACCTATTTATGGTAAATAATTAATAAAGTAATTAATTATATCATATTTTTAAGTACATATTATATTAAGAGTTTTTTTTTATTAGGCCCAAATAATATGCACGAAATTATACTTTTAACAATCAGGTTTATAATTTTTAGGGTTCTATGAATTACTTAGCAACCACTCCACCATCGGTCTGTCAGCGGGGCTGTATCTCATGAACCTTAATGTAACCGTACAGCCTAAACCTTTGTCATTCTGAGAGGAGACCTGTGATCGGTTCTTTACCGGTAAAGGGTTGACAACGATAGTAATGATGAATCGTTAACTATAAGAGTATCAATTTGTTATCTTAGCCCACCTACCAATACAAGACCAGCATCATGGTTGTGTCAGCAATGGCGCATAGGCTAGAAACGATATTACTCAGTTGCGACGTATCCCGATCGATAACAAAACGTGATGTCAAAACGTACTTCTTTGCTGCACAAATTAATTATTCTATTTAAGGCTGTTCCCGAAATAGGTTTCTTACGTCACATGACGTCATACTAGAGTCACGTGAAATGGCAGTGGTACATAAGATACTGTAATTTAGAATTTCCTTAACATGTCAGGATGGCCGAGCGGTCTAAGGCGCTGCGTTCAGGTCGCAGTCCACTTCTGTGGGCGTGGGTTCGAATCCCACTTCTGACAAATGATCTTTTTAATTCATATTTGTTTTTCTACTTATTGCACGACTACTTTTGTTTTCTCGCTGAATTCCTGTTACAATAATTATTAGAGGTTTTCTGACAATCTTCTGCCATGCTTTTTTAGAGAGATGTTATTTTATTTTAATTTCAAAATGATAGTTTAAAAACAAGTGATTTTCGTGATTTGTAGTTAGTAATCCTACTGAGTTTCGGTGATTTAATTGATTAAATTGTACAAAAATCTTATTTGAATATTCGGTGAATCTTGGTGGTTCAATAATGAGTTAACTACATAATGAGTTATAATAAAACTTTCAATGTATTAAATACCTTTTTTCTATTGTTAGTGTCGTTTTCTCTACAAACCTAGAATAAGGCCTAAGGTAAAATTTTCGAATAGATCTTTTCTTGTTACGCCAAAGAAGTTTAACATCTTACGCGTGTACACACACACACACATACAAACACATTATTTTTTTGTTTTGATTCGGTTCTTTGTATTATTTACTTATACTATACTATACTTGGTACTTTTTGTTTCAGTGACGTCTGCGTGGTACCTTCCAAGTTTGGACGATGGGCGGACGGACTGGGAGAAAATAGTAGGGGGTACCAAAGCCGCCAACGCCTCAGCGCCGTACCAGGTTTCCCTGCGCATGTGGGGGTCCCGGCACTTCTGCGGCGCCTCCATCATCTCGCACAGGGTCATCCTGACAGCTGCGCATTGCGTGGATGGGTATGAATAACACAATTATTAAAGCTTGGTATCATCATACGCTTACAGAAAAATCCTATTATAATTTAAAGGATTACTTAAACGTTAAAAAAAGATTTTTTCAATGGCCGGATGTTTGTCAATTGTCTGTATGTCAAGAATTTAGGTTTAGGTTTAAAGACATTTATTCCCATAAAAAGACCTAAGTCACTTACATAGGAAACTTAGTTTTCTATAATAAATTAATACACTTCGCCATTAGACTAAACTAAATTCAATTTTACTATTATCTACTCATTAAATGTATTCGTATTTAAATATATTGGTATTACTTAATATATAAGAAGCTAATTTAGTTTTTAATACATTGAATGAGTTTACATTTATGTAAGTATTTAATTCATAAAAAAGCGTTCATTGGCATTCGGGAGGCCAAGTTCGAATCCCAACACGCGCATTTATACATTCCAACTTTTCTGTTATGTGCGTTTTAAGTAATCAAGAATATCCCTTGCTTCAACGTTGAAAGAAAACATCTTGAGGAAACCTGCATCCCTTAGATTTCTACATAATGTTCTCAAAGGTGTGTGGAGGCCACTAATCCGCACTGGGCCAGCGTGGTGGACTACGGCCTTAACCCCCTCGTTATTTTGGGAGACCGGTAGGGTGATTACGTATCTCGCGACAGGTTTGCGACAGGCGTAAATCTCGGGTCACTTTTGTTTATTTATTGTATGGAAAAGTGACGTTTGACCGCAGTGATTGCAAGATTTACGTCTGTCGCAAACCTGTCGCGAGATACGTAATCACCCTGCCGTGCTCTCTAGTGGGCCGGTAGTGGGTTGAATCCGTGGCGTGTTGTGACGGCAGATCAGAATACAGTTGTCATCCACTAAGGTAATATAAGCGTTCTCCGTATTACCACTACCATCTACTGTGATCACCAAACCAGCGTGGTGCTTGGTGGTTAAACCCCCAAAGTCAAACGCATTTTTATTCCATTCGGCCTCTAGATGGCACTTTTGATGCGTAAATTACAAGAAAAATGTGTACATGTTAGTTAGATGGCGATAACGATATTCGTAAACTTAAAACTAAAGCTACGAGGGACGTTTTACTACATTTATTTTACGGTGTATATTAAAATAAACCCAAATGTCTGAACAGACTAGGATATCTAAGGTATATTTTTATTATCCTGAGTAAAAGTTACAAAAAATTCAATACTGCAAATAAACGGCGCAATTTTCATAAGCAAAAAATATGTCGATGCCAGTCGTGTTTTTTTTAATTTTTTCATAAACGTAATACTTATTTCTTTATAGCTTTAGTTTTAAGTTTACAAATGTAGTTATCATTTTTTGAATTTGAATTTGAATTTTGAATTTGAATTTGAATTTCCAGAATGAACTTCAAAAACTACAAAGCAGTAGTGGGCACCAACCAGCTCCTGTTCGGCGGAAAATCGTATTCCATCCGAAAGGTGGTTCAGCACAAGAAATATGATCCTGAGCTCATCAAAAACGACATCGCACTCATATTCACCAAAAGGGAGATGGAGTTCAGCTCCACCATTCAAGCGATCGAGCTGAACGACGAGCCGGTGGCCCCGGGGGAGGACCTGCTTCTCACTGGATGGGGCACCACATCGGTAAACAAACAAACATCTAGCATTGTAACCCATCTAACCGCTTTCGAGCACGGTAGAAACATACTCTACAACTCTCGCACATATCGGAGAGGGAGCCAGTGTTTAATATGCTGACGATGATGATGACCTACGCTGCTACTTTTTTTTTTATTCGACTTAAAGTTAGGGCTTGACTGCCTGGTGATGATGCATTCTGAGATGGTAGCAGGCAAACCTGCTATGGAGTATGGTAGTCATACCCCTAGATCCTATTTGTATGCCATTTTAGGAAATCTGGTCTTGTGAACTCGTTGCTTCTGACGCTCCAAAAGTCTTGAGTTAGTGTGGGACACCAAGTTTGGGGTCTTAGCGTCTGGATGATTATTTGTCCGTATTATTTAAGAAATTATGAAACCTTACCGATAATTCTTTGATAGGGACCAGTTTGTTAAGTTACAATACGCATGCCGGTTTGCCAGTAAATAAATAAATACATCGCATTGTTCTCAGTACCCAGGCTTAGCCCCCAACGACCTGATGCAGTTGGAGCTGAAGGCAGTCTCTTACGAGGAGTGCAAAGAGGCACACCAGGAAACCAACCCCGTGTACGAGACGCAGATCTGTGCCATCAGTTCTGCTGGCAAAGGTGCTTGTCATGTAAGTACGGCGCAGATGGGGTATTAAGACCACTTTCGATAATTCTTAGCTGAAAACTATCGGCAAATTTAAACAGATATTATAACCTCTATAGTACAAAAATAATTATTGAAATCGGTTATAATTTGACGGAGTTATGGTGTAAAATCGTCAAACACTTAATAATAAGTAATATCCTAAATTACTTCTGATACCTCGAGGTATATGTATGCAAAGTTTCATGATGATCGGTTTAGTAGTTTTCTAGTGAAAGCGCAACAAACAAACTTACAATCACATTTTATAATATTAGTAGGGATAGGGTTAGGGATTGGAAACAAGTGTTCCCACTAGAAACAGACATAAAGTAACATACATAAATATATATATATATATAAGTAAGTATACATACTTATTATATATAGTGAGAATCTAACATGTGTTGCTAGAAAAGGTATCTCTTATAGAGTTAAGCTTGCATTTGGTATACCTACCTCATCTTATACTTAATATGCTGGAGAGTTTATATGTTTATATACCGCTAAGACCATTTACTCGCTTTATATTAGGTTCACTTATATGTATGTTTGTAACCGACTCCTTTGGACCGACAGCATTGGTCAATTAACATCAAAGTAGCTATGGAAGAAGTCGGCTCCGCTTTCATTGTAAAATGAAAACTATCTTGGTGTAATTTATAATATCTTCAATCTTTAAACTCCACACCAGATTTTCTTAGATATTTGTTATTTGTTCTTTACAAGTATTAATTGTAAATTCAACGTATCCTGATGATGCTCCGGTATCGGAGCGAAACCTGCCTAGAGTACATTGCCGAGAATCTGTTTGGTGTGGAGTGTAAAGATTGAAGAAATGATAAATGAATCCATACAGATTCTCCTACTTTTCGCGGAGTATTGCAAATTAAGCTTAGTTTTCAAAATATATTATGGAATTCCGCCAATTAACGCCTTCTTCTATCTGTAGCTGTCTCCACCTTACAGAACTAGATGGCGCCACAAAGTGTTCGCGAAGAATGCCTATATATACAACTTCCAAAAAATTAATTATTAGACCTCGGTCCCAGAGCACGGTCACCCGCTCGGAGGAAGATCTTCCTATTGTTACGGTCGAGCGTATCACCATAGCCCCTGTACATATTCAATATTTAAAATGTGAATAATAAAAAAGAACAATTTTTGAGTTTCTTACCGACT
Organism: Pararge aegeria; assembly: GCF_905163445.1. Classification (NCBI taxonomy): domain Eukaryota; kingdom Metazoa; phylum Arthropoda; class Insecta; order Lepidoptera; family Nymphalidae; genus Pararge; species Pararge aegeria. The sequence goes on along the minus strand of NC_053180.1, from coordinate 20,166,209 downwards.
ATGAGATAGACTTAAAATATCCAGAAAAAGCAAAATAATATACTATTTCTTATTACATGTTCCAGGGTGATTCCGGAGGCCCACTTGTGAGGGAGGGTCGACAAGTTGGCATCGTGTCCTGGGGAATCCCCTGTGCTAAGGGCAAACCTGACGTTTATACAAAAGTGAGTATTTACTTACCCATGGTATAAATTCAATTTCTCAACTCTCATTCTAGCAGTCATTATCGTCAATTCAACCAATTGACGTCCACTGCTGGACATAGGTCTTTTGTAGCGAGTTCCACAATTCACCGTCCTGGACCGCTTGACTCCAGCGGCTCCAAGCGACTCACCTGATGTCATCTGTTCACCTTGTTCACCTCGCCATTCCAGCACCTTAAGACCCCAACGACCATCGGTTCTCCGAGCTAGGTGCCCTACCCATTGCCACTTCAGCTCAGCGACTCACTGAGCTGAGGAGTTCTACGGATCTCCTATACTCCTATACTCCTAACATAGCTCTCTGCATCGCCCGCTGAGTGACTGGGCCTTCCTATGGACCCATAGTAAGCGACCACGTTTCAGTTCCGTAAGTCATCACTGGCAACACGCAATGTTCGAAGACTTTAGTTTTCAGGTACTCAGAGATTTGAACGAAAAGATTTCTAGAAGAAGTAGAGCTATTCGTGACAGAGCTCGTCCTACCGCCAAGATTTTCTTTGCCTTTTATTGGAATCATTGACGGATAAAGGCGACTGACAACAGAGCAACACAGAGCATGTAATGCAACCACCCCCTTCAGACCGGAAAGCAGCATTGCAACAATGCTGCTTAGCGGCAGAAATAAGAATGGTAGTAGTACTTCCCCGGACGAGCTTTGGCACTAGAAGCTACTACTACTTTTAATTACTTTCCTTTCAGGTGGAGTCGTATATGGACTGGATAGAGAAAACTCTCCATGACAACAACGAGGATCATTTAATACACCAAAAACGACAAAACAGCATTGACTAAATCTAGCACTAAGGCAAGGTGGGTTAAGACAAACCTTTAAGAATTTCATTTATAAAATCCCATTTTTAATTGAAACTTTAATCAAGAAAATTATATCCTCACGATTTTTTCCTTCACCGTTCAAGCAATAGAATTCAATTGTCTTAATTCACAATGCGCAACTTCGAAAAGGTAGTGTGCTGGGGTCTTTTGGTCCCCCAGAAAGGTAGTCCGAAGTTTGAACCACCACACTTTACTGCACAAATAATAAGGCCCGTACCAAATCATTAGTGGAGTCAATAATTCACTTTGACGCTACGAGCAACACTCTTTCTTATCACTTTTGAAGTATGAGGGTAGCTTACTTTGATATTTTCTGGTAACTTCCGAGAAACTGGAAACCATTCCAGTATATCGGAAGGACAGAACCAGTCGGGTGAACACCGAACTAAACAAACCGAGAGCAAGTCACGATAACTTTAAACATTTTCTGAATAATAATTGTATAATAAATAATTGTGGTAGTGAGAAAAATAGAAGGTAATAAGTATTAATAAAATACCTTGAACCTAAATGATTCTATAACGATGAAGTTTTTGCTAAGTTTGTAAAGTAGCTATTAAGAAATAAAGGATAAATCATTTACAGTGTAAATAAAACGTATAGCGATACAAGTAAAGTATCATAATGCTGAGAACTTAAAGTTTTATTTCCTTTAATTGAGTAAGTATGATTCGGAAACCATTTTGAAAACTAGGCGGTATGTATTAGGAATGTTGAGAGACACGCTAACATCCATTTGACGGCCGATTGGCGCAGTTTGCAGCGATCCTGTTTACTGGAAAATGCTTGTGTGATGAGCGTGAATATATTCTTCAATTTCTGGGTGTTTATATGTATATTCTAAGTATTTATGTATATTTCTCATAAAAATATTCATCAGTCATCTTAGTTCCCATAACACAAGCTAAGCTTACTTTGAGGCTAGATGGCGATTTGTGTATTGTCGTAGTATATACATATATATATATATGTATTTACGTATATACACATATATATATATATATATGTATTTACGTATATACACATATATATATATATATATATATTATATGTTTCCGATTGCAGTGTGTAAATTTAAAATAGAGGGTAAGAAACTATTTAAATTCTTTAAAATTAATTAGTAAGTAATTTTACGTTCCGTAGTTTTACAAGTTTATTTATGCATGGTAGAACATTATATTAAAATAATACACAAGGAGTAGCATATAAAAAAGATTTATTATCACTCACCCACACATATTACTAATATCACAGAGTTCAGTCGTATGTTCACACTATATGTATCCAACATGTTTAATAAGTAACAGTTAATAAGAAAAATTTAATTTTCGCCTTAACTTTATTACTGGAACATTGGCAAGATTTAATATCAAAATGTTTGGAATATACACTTATTATAGAATAAATATCATAAACTACACTTAAATTATCATTATTTTCTTCACCGACACTAAGTTTTTTAGCAATCTATCGAAGGAAGATATAATAGAAAAATAATAATTCCTAATATTAGAAAATAGAGATAAAATTTTTTTGGATCGTAAACAAAATCATAATCCCATAACATTTTTATATCCAAACCATTTAATTGGATAGGTTATTATCATCATCAAAATCATCAACCCATCATCAACCCATCAACCCATTACCGGTACACTACAGAACACGGGTCTCCTCCCACGACGAGGAGGGGTTAAGGCCGTAGGCCATCACGCTGGCCCAGTGCGTATTGGTGGACTCCATACACCTTTGAGCACGTTATGTAGGCGTAAACTCTCAGGCAAGGTTTCCTAACGATGTTTTCCTACACCGTTCCAGCCAGTAATATTTCAATTACTTACAACGCACATAACTTGGAAAGTCAGAGGTGCGTGCTGGGATCCGAACTCAGCCCCCGAAAGGGAAGTCGAGCTCCTGCCCAACTCGCTATCACCGCTTCAGGACGTTTTAAAGTTTAATTAAATATAATTTATTTCACCAACCATTTCGTGGGATAAACAGTTTTAAATGAAAACATAAAAACCGTTATTACTGTTAAATTAGCATTTTTACTACATAACAATCTACCTTTTCATGCACAGAGTATAAAACATTTCATTAATAAGTGTTTTATGCAAAACCGTAGGGATAACATTGATGTTGGCATGCAATTTTAAACAAATAAAAATTTAAAACACTTAAATATGACAAGAAAGAATGCTTGAATGTGAATTCGGATAAACTTTGAAATGATTGAGGTAATTAATCAACACATTGCTTTTACATCAACTAGTACTTGAATATTATAACGAAGTCGAAATTGATAGTAAATTAACTAAATAGATGCAGTTCTTTTAAAAATTATAATTGAAAAAGCGATGGCACTACTTATGACCCAGACACATTCAACACAGCATCAATATCTTTAAAATGCAAAGTAAATACGCCTTTTATCATATTTCCATAAAAATCATAAGGCTTTTCCGTTTCTTAACTTACATCATTTCCAATATATAAACAGACACAATTAAAATAACCACCCGCAATTTTATCCAGACATAATCAAAGAACTCCTGCACATTTTCACTAGAAATGTATTCAGAAAAATCTAAAATGTTGTCTTCCGTACTGTTGTAGTTGGTACTTTCGAAATCTTTAGAATAATCCCTGCCAATAATTCCAAATATCAGAATATTATCTGTGTTATGTATTTCAGTGGTGACGTAATTATAATCTGTACTCTTGATGGTAAACTTAAAGTTCTCCTCGTTGCAAACTGTTTGGGTAGTGGTTGAAATGGTAGGAAATTGAGCGGAGTTTGCTTTAGAGAAGTTTGCAACGATGGATATCTTGTCGAAGTTGATGTTTGTGGTATTCTTTTCAGATCTGTAGACAAAAGATAATATTTATTAAGTTATATTTATTTATTTCAATTTACTGAAGACGTTCGAAGATGGAATGTTTTTTTTCGAAAGATGAAACTATTACCGCCAATAAGTCGCAATGCATTTTTTAAGGACATTAAACTTATGGTTACACCAATAATCTATCTATATATATAAAAGAGAAAGTGTGTGGGTATGTTCCGTATAGGCTCCGAAACGGCTGGACCGATTTCAATGAAACTTTCAGGGAATCTCCAGATTCACCTGGCGAGTAATCATGTAAAGTTTGGTGACGATCGGAGCACTCATATTTTTGAACTGTCGAACTGTCAAATACAGCTTTTATTTACTATGATGATATTCTATTGTTGGGTGTACATGGGTGTAGATAATCCCCGCTCGAGAAGGGAATAGAAGAGAATGAATACGGAGAGAAATAAATGATTTAATATATTATGAGAATTTAATTAAAAATTTAATGATGTAAGTTTATTGTTTAAATAAAATAAAGCAAAATCTAGTCCGGCGAAGCGGGCTGGGTACGCTAGTTGATTATAAAACATGGGGAATTCAGTCAGTTAGCGATCGCTGACAACAATACATTTTAGGTCTTCAAACACTGTCAGTTTAGTAGTAGTTGAGCTTATTGTAACAGAGCCCGTTCAGGAAAGTACCACCATACTTATAAGCGGCTAAGCAGTATTATAGAATAACAAAATCAATTATGGACTACAAGATTAAATTTGCGTGATATTCATAAATGGGTCTGGCTGGAGTTACCTTAGATATCTGGCAAATAAAGGTCTGTAAAACTTACCCAACAAAGCACGAACGCTTGTACAGGCCAGCACACGCCACGAGGGAGCAAGTTTGGACACCAATATTGTTACTACCCGATTGATGGATGCCATCGAATGCGACCAGGCCATAGCTGACGTCCTGTGGGTTTGTTCCTGCGGGACATTTATATTATTTATTTTTATGTAAGATAAAAATATTAACTAATATTATATAGTATATATAAGTGATGCTCCTAACTTTGACTGCATCAGACATTTAGGTTTTATTATATCGAAAAACGCAAGTTTTCTCACGATGTTTCCCTTCACCATTGAACCTAATTATATGTAGGTAGGGACCATGGCACCACTGAAAGAGAAACCAAAGTCTTACCCTCTATGCTATCACCGCATATTGGACACATAGAAAAGAAAAAAAGTCCAAAATCACTCCTGAAGGCCTAAATACCTTATTTTGCTGCGTCAAATAGCAACAAGTCATATATTTACCAATAACACTGGTCTTCACGAAGAACTGGCAGCAGAATCTTCCGTGGCAGACAGAGTCACTGTATCCTTGCAAGCTGGCTTCCAGGTTCACAGGCTTGATGACGTACTGATTCAGGTCTTCACTCGGGAAGGAGCTGGGTGGACCGGCAATAAAACTTGATTGGGCTGCAAAAATAACATGTAAATGGACATGAGTAAAAGTTTTTCTTTGAGTTTATACGTTTTTTTTTTATTGTAATAATTGACGGACCAAGCAGAGGGCCTACCTTCATTGTCATGACTATACGGACGTGAGAATACACAAAAGGACTAAGCTAGTGTAGTGTAGTGAAAGTGTAGTGCTAGGGCAATATTAAGATAACAAGCACAATGTTTCTCCCAATTATGAACACCTAAGATAAGTTTTTGGACCTAATTCTTTGAAATAAACTAATGTATAAGCTTGGATCAAACAAGTGCTACTAATTAGTCTTAAGTTTAGATTGTACTTTTAATAAAGTCTCACACGCATGCGTGGAACTTTCTGGAAGAAAAAAAATTCGAAGCTCACAAGTAGAGTTGCCACGAATAGTGATTTAGCCGAATACCGAATACCGAATGTTCTACAACGCTATCGGCCGAAGCGCCAAATATTCGGCCGCCGAACATTCGGCACTAAGTATTACATACATTTACATTATTAAAATATCTGGGAAAGGCAGAGACCAAATTTAGTGACAATGAGATCTTCACTGCAAGCTGAGCTTGAAAAGCGATTTAACTTTGATGAAAATAATAAATATCTAGTCGCTACGTTTCTTGATCCACGTTTCAAAAAAAGTTTCCTCGGATTGGTTCGAGCAGAAAGAGCAAGACAAAAAGAAGAAGAAGAAGAAGAAGCTCTTCTAGAAGCTCTGAAACTAAGTTGTAATGATGAATCTAGTAGTACTGATGAAAACTCTTCTCCACTTCGTGAAGTAATAATTTAAACAACCAATCAATCAATTTTTATTTTGCTTGAATATTACCATGCAACATATTTACATAGGTGTTAAATAATTTTTATAAGTATCACGTATCAATTTGTCGTTAATCATTTTAACAATTATCAACATTAAATAACCATAGGAGAAGTCACATCAAAAAAACAAAATAAAAACTACAGCTAAGCAAAAAACTCACCACCACCACTTTTCCTGAGTTTGGCAACAATAAGAGGCGAAGTCCTCTTCAGGCCATCCGTGCCGCTAATGTATCCGCTGGCAGAAATCACATTGACTTTTTTCACAAAAGCCCAGGAAGCCTGAAACTGCTGGGCTGGAAATCAAAATAAACCTGATCGTCATCAGCCTATTTACGTCATCATGTGGTGACGGCAGAACACCACTCATGAAATTGGGTATCGTACGAGGCGAATAAGGGATTTTAACGAAGAACGGGCAGCTGAACTCTGCTTCTACTGCTATCAATCAATCAATCAAAAATACTTTATTGCACTCAAGAAAAAAATAAATAAAAGAGACAAAAACAACAAAGGTACAATTAAATTTGTGTAACAAAGGCGGCCTTATCACTTATAGTGATTTCTCCCAGGCAACCATTATGAGGAATTGTCTCACATATATACCAGTGGCGTGCACAGAGGGTATGCACACGGTACGTAGATGATATAAAATGAAGAAAATCTCCAGTACGAGTTATAATAAACTTAAGGATAGGCATTGTAAGTTATAAAAAGGCTACCCTTAAGTATTTTTAACTCGTACTGGGGATTTACATCATTCATTTTATATCATCTGCATACCCTGTGCATACCCTCTATGCACGCCACTGCTATATATTGCATTCACTACTGTCTTGTTGACTGTCACAGGCCTCCTCTGTCGAGAAGAAAGGGTTATGAAGCATAGGTATGCTTAAAACACGCTGCTAAAATGCGTATTGGTGGACTTTTACGATTATATTGTTACATTTTAGCACCAACGGTTTAACGTGCTTGCCGGGGCACGCGTTTAGACAACGCCATGTACCTAGCTCCGGACTGGTACTGAGAATTTTTAACAGAAAAATCCTATGCCTAAAATCCTTATCCCTGAGAATAGAACCCAGGGCCTCATGACTCGTAGTTAAAATCAGCCCAATGAGAAGAAGACAAAAAAGAAGACAGATCAAGTACACGCCTCGACGTCCAAAAATATACCTAATAATCTTAACGATAATTTTTTGTTATTCGTTTCACTGCTCAGTTTAATAAATAAAAGATTACTAGTTATTGTCCCCGACTACGTCCGCTTTTGTAACGAATAATAAAAAATCAACCAGTGGGAACCGTTTATTCTT